>NC_079422.1:5434339-5493786 GCF_026213295.1 Gadus chalcogrammus
TGTCTATCTGAACAGACAGGTGGTTCTCTTCATGAGGCGACCGACGGCACTCGTACGCTTCCTAACCAGACAGTGAGGCGTCAACTCCCAAACACACACACACACACACACACACACACACACACACACATGCACCCACACACACTCACTTACACACAAATACACGTGAGCGCACACATGCACTCGCACGCACACAGACATACACACATACACAGATACACGTCGTGCATGCACGCAAGCACACAAACACACACACACACACACACACACACACACACACACACACACACACACACACACACACACACACACACACACACACACACACACACACACACACACACACACACACACACACACACACACATTTTCATGCACGCATAAATCCAAATGCATAAACATACTCACACAATGCACCTGTAGCCCTAGATAGGGAGGAGAGAGGGGGACGGAGAGAGGAGGGAGAGAGAGAGACACACAAAGAGAGAGCACACATTCCCCTCATCCGTTGGGATTACCCCGACACTCATCTTACTGTCGCCCCACTTTCCCTTCCCCCTGTGGAAATAAACAATGTTTCAGACAAACCCAATCCAATTCAATTCATTATTTTCTTTTATAACAGATCAAATCCAATTCTGTCTTAATGTATCTTCGCCCCTCCCATGGTGTCATCAGTCTCAGACGGTAGGCTTCCGGGGGCTGCAGCCTGCTGACAGCCTGGTGCAGGCAGGCCTTTCACTCTCCATTGGGAGATTCACTTATCCCCGAGTCAGGGAACATTAGCCCCTCACACGCTCTGCCCTTTGGTCCTCTGAGCAGGATTAGGAGGACCAGTACTGTCGGTGTTGGGACAAGGGTCCCACTGAGCTGCTGCACTCCTAATCCCTCAGCCAGCCCCAATTAGTACCTCAGATCACCTCCTCTCCTGGTTTCCGATCAGGTGTTGTTCACACACAAAATTGAGAATATTGTGTGTGTGTGTGTATGTGTGTGTGTGTGTGTGTGTGTGTGTATGTGTGTGTGTGTGTGTGTGTGTGTGTGTGTGTGTGTGTGTGTGTGTGTGTGTGTGTGTGTGTGTGTGTGTGTGTGAGTGTGTGTGTGTGTGTGTGTGTGTGTGTGTGTGTGTGTGTGTGTGTGTGTGTGTGTGTGTGTGTGTGTGTGTGTGTGTGTGTGTGTGTGTGTGTGTGTCCACAGTCGATTGATCTATCCAGGTGCAGTGACCCTGATCATCGCTACCTTCACGTTTCCTCCAGGGTTTGGTCAGTTCATGGCCGGGGAGGTAAGAAGCAGATCAGAGCTCATTACACCGTTTCAAAAGAATGTAATATCTTCACTCTCCAACACACCACTGGATGTTTTAACTGTTCAATTTGAATATGCATGCTGTCCATAGCGTTTTTTTTTAATAAAGCTAAGTTAAATTACCTTTACTTGTATTTAATTTAATTTAATCTAATTTAATCTAATCTAATTTAATTGAATGTAATTTAAGTTAATTTAAATTAATCTAAATTAATCTTAATTAATCTAAATTAATTTAAGTGAACTGAGTGAAGTGTGTCCCTGTAGCTCATGCCCAGGGAGTGCATCAACTCCTTGTTTGACAACTTCACCTGGACCAAGATCAACCCAGCGGCGCTCCCCGCGGGGCTGGGCCGCTCCTCCGCCTGGCTGCACCCCAACGTCAGCGTCTTCCTCATCCTGCTGCTCTTCTTCGTCATGAAAGTAGGCTTTCTTTAGAAAGTCTTTATTAGTCCTGTGAAATATGATTGTGTGTGTATATGCTTGCATTAGGCGGTCTATTCTGTATGCTGTACCCATGTATGTGTGACTGGGTTGTGTGATGTTAAGTGTGGCCTTATTTGCCTCCCTGCTGTAGTTCTGGATGTCGGCCGTGTCCACCACCATGCCCATCCCCTCGGGGGCATTCATGCCTGTCTTCATATTAGGTGAGAAACCCTGGATTCACTTTATAACCCTCCACTAAGTCTTGATCTATCCTGCGCTGAAGTCTCTCTCTCACTCTCTCTCTCTCTCTCTCTCTCTCTCTCTCTCTCTCCCTCTCTCTCTCTCTCTCTCTCTCTCCCTCTCTCCCCCCCTGAAGGTGCTGCGTTCGGTCGCCTTGTGGGGGAGATCATGGCGACTCTCTTCCCAAACGGGATCCTATTTGACGGCATCGTTTACCGCATCCTGCCGGGAGGCTACGCTGTCATTGGTCAGTCCGCCACACATGTTGCCAAACCCTTGTGAAGCAGCTTTTAGTTGATATCTACATCATGTCTGCAACAGACTTCCAGACCGTCTGAGGTCGGCCTCCACAATGTACCTTTAATTCACTCAAAAGTCTGCAAGAGCTTTTTATTAAAAAAGTTGGTCTACACTGGCTTAATTAACCTTTCACCTACCTTCTTCTTCAAATGAGTGTCTTTTATTTGATTGGATTGGTTATCCTCTTTATTTGATTGGTTATCCTCGAAAGTGTGTCAGCCACACTCCACCTAGGTGACTTTTACTGCGCTCCTCCAGAACTGGGACTCAGGGCGGTGGTGTTGGAACGCTAATGTATAATGTGCAATGGCTTCATGTAAATTAGTGCTTAACCTGGTGCTCCATGCTGCCACGCAGGAGATCTCTCCCTGAGTGTGTGTGTGGTGATGGCTGGTTTAACCTGTGCACCCTCATAACACAATGCACAACAGTAAAGTGCAGCCTCACCAAGCCCCAGAGTCCAATCAGTCTGACTCGGGCCAGGTGAGGCTGCTTAAACCAGCCCTCAGCCACGCACACACTCCACAGCTATGCACTAAAATAAAAGATTAAAACTAGTCTCCTTCCCTAGAGTGACCGTGGCATGGATTTCATTCTTGGTATCCTTCTATTCCCCTTGTGGATCCTGAGCCCCTGTGTTCCTCCCTTCATCCTCCTCTCCCAGGAGCGGCGGCCATGACAGGCGCGGTCACCCACACCGTGTCCACGGCGGTGATCTGCTTCGAGCTGACGGGCCAGATCTCCCACATCCTGCCCATGATGGTGGCCGTCATCCTGGCCAACATGGTTGCCCAGGGCCTGCAGCCCTCCCTCTACGACTCCATCATCCAGGTGAAGAAGCTGCCCTACCTCCCCGAGCTGGCCCTGGGACACATCAGGTAAGACACCCCCACCATCATCGCCTGTATCATCATCATCACCATCACCATCATCATCATCATCATCATCACCATCACCGTTATCATCATCATCATAATGATAATTTTTATCATCATAATCATAATTAGCATTATCATCATCATCATCATCCTGGTTAAGAATGACCAATGAAGCTATCATAATCTGTGTATTGCTTTGGATAAAAGTGGCTTCTGCTAAATGACATAAACAGTGGAAGGCTGAGTTAACAATCGAGGCATGCTACCAGAATTGAATAACAACCAATAATATCGTTTCTCCAAACTGTTGATTGTACAGTAGCTATAGGAATCAGGCGGAATTCTTCATGCACTATGATAGCGTGCGTTCAGGCTACTTAATGTAGACACTTAGTCAAGTCAGAACAACCAAAGCATACAGCGTCAAAATCTAGTAACTACTAAATAAATCAAAGTGGCAGGTTTCCAAAATACATGATTAGGTTCACAATACATCAACGATTACAAGTATATCTCGGTTGGCTCCCTTCCTCCTTCCCCAGTAAGTACAACATCTTTGTGGAGGACATAATGGTGCGGAGGGTGAAGTTCCTGTCCTCCCACTCCACGTACCGGGAGATGATCAACCTGCTGGACAGCACCAGCCTGAGGACCATCCCCCTGGTGGACTCCCGGGGTAGGACGCCCCTCCACCCTGACCACAGAGCTCTCCACTCCACCCCACCCACCCAGTCAACGTCTGACACCACCCCTCTCTCCCCCCCTCAGAGTCCATGATCCTATTGGGCTCCATCGAGAGGACGGAGCTACAAGGCGTCTCCGATTGGTGGCTCTCGGCGGAGAGGCGGGTCTTTGAGAAGGGTCAGGGTTCAGGGGGGCAGGGCGTGCAGCCCGGCTGGGAGTCCTTTGCCTACGTGGACGAGGAGGAAGGGGAGGAGATTGCCCACAAGGTGTCAGAAACAGATTTGTCAATCTATGTCGAAGTGCTTTTGTGACTTGCAGATTATTATTAATACTTATGTTGTGGTACTTTGTAGCATCGACCCGTTAGCAGTCCTGAGTCCAGTCCAGCACTGGATGAATGCAACGGCCCTGTGGCCTCCCCGAAGCCCCGGGAGTCAGGGGACACCAACCACAGCACCTCAGGTACTGAGTCGCTTCAAACCCAAGGCTCAAACCCAGCCCGTGGGTCCTGTTAACCCTTCACATGTTACATGTCCCCACCATGTTTTCTTCAGACAAGAGCAAGCTGCCATCGGTCCGCAGGGCCCTTCAGAGGATGTTCTCCTCCACCTCTCTATCTGCCCAGGCTGAGACACCGGTAAGGGGACGGGCAACTTACATGGTCAATGGAATGTCTCCACGCCTTTTCAGCCTCAACTTGAAATAGCATCCAATGATAATAATCCTATTACATTTGATGTATTTATGTATGTATGTATGTATGTATGTATGTATGTATGTATGTATGTATGTATGTATGTATGTATGTATGTATGTATGTATGTATGTATGTATGTATGTATGTATGTATGTATGTATGTATGCATGCATGTACGTACGTACGTACGTACGTACGTGTGTACGTATGTATGTATGTATGTATGTATGTATGTATGTATGGATGGATGGATGGATGGATGGATGGATGGATGGATGGATGGATGGATGGATGGATGGATGGATATATGTGTGTGTGTATGCATGTATGTGTGTATGTATGTATGCATGTATGTTTGTGTGTGTGTCTGTGTCTGTGTGTATGTATGCATGTATGTATATATGTATGTACGTACATACAGTACATATACATGTAGAGCAATTGTTATGCTCACATAACAGCTCACACTGTTGGCGTCATCTCTTTATTAGGTAACACTGTGTTCACATGTCCATAGTAACTGTTGGATCTCACTAACACTGTGTTTGTGTCTCCAGGAGGCTAGCCCGCCTCCACTGAACGAGACCATGAACCCAGAGGAGGTAACACGCCTCCCTGAGTCACTCTGTTCCCATCGCCATCTCTCTCTGTCTCAGAGCTCAAAGCACCCTCAGTCAATACACTACCCACTCTTTGAAGTTTGCCTCAACATCTCTCTCTCTCTCTTTCTAATTTCACTCTGTCTCTGTCTCTGTCTCTGTCTCTGTCTCTGTCTCTGTCTCTGTCTCTCTCTCTGTCTCTGTCTCTGTCTCTCTCTCTGTCTCTCTCTCTCTCTCTCTCTCTCTCTCTCTCTCTCTCTGTGTCTCTCTCTCTTTCTCTCTCTCTCTCTCTCTCTCTCTCTCTCTCTCTCTCTCTCTCTCTCTCTCTCTCTCTCTCTCTCTCTCTCTCTCTCTCTCTCTCTCTCTCTCTCTCTCTCTCTCTCTCTTTCTGTCTCTCTCTTTCTCTTTCTCGTTCTCTCTTTCTCTCTCTCTGGCTTGTGATTGGCCCCTGCAGATCAAGGCCTGGGAAGAACTGGAACTGGATAAGCCAATCGATATGGAGCAAATACGAATAGATCCCTCTCCATTCCAGCTTGTGGAAAGAACCTCTCTTCATAAGGTGATTCCAACCCTGTCCGTCACATGCCTGTGGAGACAAAACATGCACCTCTCTGTCTAGAAGAATAATGCCAAAAAATGAACTGAAAAACAGTGTATGGTTATTAAATGAGGATTCTGCCCATTAAAAAAATAAGCCTCTGTATATTAATATTCAGTTATAATTCCCGTATTGTATAATGACGCGTTTCATTCACAAGAAACCACACTTTGTGTGTATCCATTCAACCCTCTCCCCTTCTCTCCCTCTCCCTCCCCCTCAGACCCACACGCTGTTCTCCCTGCTGGGCCTCAGTCACGCCTATGTCACCAGCATAGGCAAGCTTGTGGGCGTCGTAGCGCTCAAAGAGGTGAGAGCTGCCGGCTTCCCTCATTGGCTCCGTCGTGGGCGTGCTGCAGTGTTGTCTTTGCTCTCCCAGCCAGACTGCTACAGGACAAACAGCGCGCTGCTGGGGGCCGGGGCACGGCGGGCCCTCGCAGCGCAGCGTTTGTTCAATGGTCCCGTTGGCTTGGTGGGGTGTCCTTTAATGACCTGACTCTCTCTCTCCTCCTCTTCTTCCTCTTCTTCTTCTTCTTGTGAAAGTTGCAAAAGGCCATCGAGGGCTCCACCCGCAGCGGGGTGAGACTGCGCCCCCCGCTGGCCAGCTTCAGGGATAGGAGCCGCAAGGCCAAGAAGCACCAGCCCCCGACCTCTGGCCCCTCCTCCCCCACAGGCGAGAGGGAGCTGTGGGGGGAGGGCAGCAGCAGGAGGGAGCCCAAGGAGGACTTCGGGACCACACCCGCCACCGTCACCACCCCCTCCCCCTCCTCCTCAGGAGCAGAGGGAGGGGACACGGCCCCGCCCTCCCCCAGAGGGGCGGCGACGTGCGCCGCCGGCGATTGCGTCATCACCACGGGAGAGGAGGAGGCCCCGCCCCCTCCGCCACCGCCAGGGTCCCCATGTCCCTCTACCTCCTCCTGCCCTCCCTCGCCGTCCACCGCTGCTCCCGCCTCCTCCTCCTCCTCCCCCTCCTCCTCCCCCTCCTCCTCCCCCCCGGCCCACTGCCCTCTCCACCCCTCCTCGCCCGTCCTCACGCTGGCCTCGCTGCAGGAGGAGAGGGAAAGCGAGGAGTCTGACGAAGCCCTCTAGGAGGGGCGTCGGTGAGGAAAGACTTTGATACTCCTCTTGTTTCATTTGGGAAACACAGCGACAGAACTGGGAGACTGCCGGCTTCCTGGAGGAGGAGGAGGAGGAGGAGGAGGGAGAGGAGAAGGAGCACAGGGGGCCTGTCAGAATAAAAGCCCCACACAAACATTCACTTCTCAGTGAGAATGCTCCGGAGCTGCTAGCTTAG
The DNA here is from genome assembly GCF_026213295.1 of Gadus chalcogrammus. Classification (NCBI taxonomy): domain Eukaryota; kingdom Metazoa; phylum Chordata; class Actinopteri; order Gadiformes; family Gadidae; genus Gadus; species Gadus chalcogrammus. Next base: position 5,441,361 of record NC_079422.1, read on the forward strand.
TCCGATACTTTTTTCTACTCTTAACACTCACTTTTTTGTTTTCCACTTTCAGTCTCAGGAGTCTCGTGTGTTTTCAAAACGCGCGGCAGTTGTGACCACTTTTAATGAGAAATCAAACCCACGCACTCAAACTGCGCCCGTGCTTTGGAGATAGTGCTAGAATGGGGATGGATGCGTGTATCTTTTTTCACATTAGTCCGCTCATTTGTCCTCGAATACTGTACCATTGTGGCAAAGTTAGTAGCCCACAGTGGTTAGTAGTGTTGGTAAGGAAATGATGTATTGTGAATGAAGACCTTAAACTTAAATCAGGTTTTGCCAATCAAGCATTCAATGTTCCCTGGAGATTAATTTAAATTTAAATTATTTAACTACGAGCTTTAGCTCATGTTTACATATAAGTGTAAACATTATTTATATTAGCAATACGAACATGAATAATTATATCAATGAATCATTTTTAAACAATAAATATTTCAGTTTACACACTGTCTGATTCCAATCATTTACTAGAGGGGATTTTAAAACCTTTAAGCAATATAAATAAATAAGACTTCACTGTGGCCCTGTCTTCGGTGCATGATTATAATAAATATATTATCCATGAGATTATGAGTAACTAAAGTGCACCCACCCATGATTGAGTCAACCTTAATATTTAAAGTAATATCCCTAAATCATGTAGACAACAAGAGAAGAAGATGGCTGCAGGGAGAATGTTATAAGTACAGGTTTGCTTAGGGGCCATTTACCAACATATCATTATGATAATAATGCTCAACATCATAATAATATAGTATGGTTTATCTATAGTAATATAGTAGAAATAGTAATAATAATAAAAGTGGGCTTCTCCTCTCCAGCCTCATTACAAAACGTTATAAATGATATTTAACCCTGGGATACCGCGCTGGGTGTCCCCCATAAGGAAGACCTCACCCCAAGACTGAGCTGCTGATTGGTTGTTTAACATGAACCCTCTGCAGGCTGTGCCCTCGGCCTGCCAGCGGTCGTGTTGAGGAGATATGTGGGCCTGGGAGGACAAGTGGTCCAGCTTCCTGGCAGCAAGGTAGCCTTCTCTGCCAGCCTCTAAGTGATTGCTGTGTTTGGCCAGGACAGCCCTCCCCCAAAACGACTCCACCAGTGACTGCACCAGAGGCACTTGGAGCCAAGAAGAGGCCAAATATATACGGACGTGATTAATCACAGACACGTAGACGGTCGGGGAGAGGTTGAGGGAAGAAGCGGTACAAAGCAGAAATTTGATTTGTTGGTCATTTATTGTCTCTTTCCCCCAGCGGAGGGAAAGAGGAGAGGAAGAAAGGTACAAGCCCCGAGGAGAGGGAGGAGGATCTCTCGTGCAGGAAGTAGAGAGGGGAGGAGAAGGAGGGAGAGAAAGGGAGAGGAGGAGAGAGAGATTGGTTGACACAGGGTGTAAACCATGAGCCATCGTGTGATAACCTTCCAACAAGCATGCATAGGTATGGATGTTTCACACTGATGTCATCACTTCAGTCCAAAAGACTTAAATCCATCCATTTTTATACAGTGAATTACATAATCCATCAATTATCATATTTTTTTATACATTATTTACTTTAGGTTCAGTGCCACACAGTTTCAAATCATCATATGTTAATGCTTAATCTGGGTTTGGCCTCAAACCTCAGAACGTTTTGGTCAATGCGTTCCAGTAAAAAAAATAAAAGGTTATTTTCAGGCAGTGATTCTTCCAACGAGACAGCAGACGGTAACTGCAAACGGACTCACGGACACGAGTAGGCATTAAAGAACCCTCACACAGAGATAAGAGGACAGAGAACAATAAGAAAGAATAGAACAGAAAGAAAGAAAGAAAGAAAGACAGGTAAAGAAGTAGTAGGGGAGCGGAAGCAGTACGATTGTTGCGCGTGTACAGGTATTCCAGGGCAGGACGTCCTGGAGGGGATGTCCCGGACGGGGGCAGTAGAATCATACAAAATGTGAACTCAGCGGGAAATCAATCCATCAGCACAGAGATAGTCTGTCAACATCCACAGAAATGCTTTTGGCTCCTTGTTATTCAATCACTCGTTGATATCATCATATCTAAAAAAAGAAAAACTGAAAGGTGAGCCACACTTGAAGCAGTATCGTTCATAGTTTCATGCATATTTTTTTGATCTTGTTTTCTTGCTGTGATAAGCGTGGTTCTTTTCTTTGGTAAACTGAAGGAGTGACCATCTTTAAAAACAGCTGCGTCGTTATCAATCAATAAGCATAGAACTGCCGTTAACAGCAGCCTGCTCCATCACCTCCGTCTGAAGAGCCAGACCCTGGAATGACTCTGAAAGAGATGAGGACACTGCTGCCAATAGGGCCCCGCCGCAGCCTGCAAGAAACCAAGAGACTTTACACACCTCGTTCATCATTCCTCCCCCAAATCATTCTTCAATAAATAAATAAATATGTGTCATTGTGGGTAAAGACATCCCATTTTCACCGGGCTTTGAGTCCTCTTAACTTGAGCCTCATGTTGCTGGTTTAACAATTTGCCATTCAAATAAAATAATGCAACAAATAAATGATAGTAATGACTATAATTTCACTATCATAGTAAGTACTCAACTGTAAAAACATTTGAGTATAGTTGAATAAACATTGAACTGTAATGACAGTTGAATATATTCTGTTCACTATTTGGTCATTTATCGCTTTTATCCAAAGTGATGCAATGTATCACCACCACTGTATCACCACCACTGTATCACCACCACTGTATCACCGCCACTGCATAACCACCGTATCACCACTGTATCACCACCACTGTATCACCACCACTGTATAACCACTGTATCACCGCCACTGCATAACCACCACTGCATAACCACCACTGCATAACCACCGTATCACCACTGTATCACCACCACTGTATCACCACTGCATAACCACTGTATCACCACTGTATAACCACTGTATCACCACTGTATCACCACTGTATCACCGTCACTGTGTAACCCAATTTATCACCAATGTATCACCACCATGGTGTAACCAGCACTGTATAACCACCACTGTTTAACCACCGTATCACCACACTGTATCACCTCTGTATCACCATCACTGTATCACCACTGTATCATCACCACTGTGTAACCACTGAATCACTGCTGTGCCACCGACACTGTATCACCACCACTGTATCACCACCACTGTATCACCAACACTGCATAAAAAACCACTGTATTACCACCACTGTATAACCAATGTATAACCACTGTTTCAGCACCACTGTATAACCAATGTATCACCAGTGTATCACCATCACTGTATCACTACTGTATCATCATCACTGTATAACCACTGTATCATCATCACTGTATAACCCCTGTATCAACACTGTATCACCAACACTGCATAAAAAAACCATTGTATCACCACCACTGTATCACCACCACTGTGTAATCACTGTATCACCACTGTATTACGACCACAGTATAACTACTGCAACACCACTGTATCACCACCATGAGTCGAACACAGGGTCTGCCTACAGGTCAGCCAGGGACATTGAGGACTAACTCTTCTCAGCCGGAGGTCAGGCCACTATTCTGATGTTCAACAGCACTCATTTGCTTATTCTTATTTTCTTAAAACCATTATTGACCCTACATAATCATGGTTTGTCGTGGCTATGATAATGATAGCATGTGGTGTTATATAGGAATGGAAATGCAATGGATCATCAAGGTCTTTCTCTTATTTGTAATAATATAGTAAGTTGTATCTCAGACAAAGTGCTCAAAACCTGGCCAAGATGGGCATGCTTTAAACGGACACATGTCTTTCTGATAGGCCTACTGGGGGGAACTTCAACCATTTGAGTAGAAAAATAAATGTCCCATAACATTGCATAAATAAGCGATCAAGAAATAAAGTCAATAAACCTACATATTTGTAATCTTAAAAGTTGGTCACACAATCATCAGAGTGAGCAGAGACATGGCTCTGCAACAGAAAATGTCCAGAGTGATTTTGTCGTTGAAGAAGCTGAGTCATAAGTGAGTCATGCACACGGCCGACCAATCAGATGGCAGCTTCTTCCAAAGGAAAGGAACACGTTTGCCTAAAGTCCCAAGCGGGCAGGAAGCCACCATACTATCTCTCTCTCTCTCTCTCTCTCTCTCTCTCTCTCTCTCTCTCTCTCTCTCTCTCTCTCTCTCTCTCTCTCTCTCTCTCTCTCTCTCTCTCTCTCTCTCTCTCTCTCTCTCTCTCTCTCTCTCTCTCTCTCTCTCTCTCTCTCTCTCTCTCTCTCTCTCTCTGGCGTTCTGCTATACTGTTCTGTTCAGCTCCCTGAATGACTTGCATGGCAGACACTGAGTGATCCCTGTACACCTGTGTGTGTGTGTGTGGGGGGGGGGGGGCTTGTTACTATGGTAACTAGGGACCACGCCAGCCCTCCTCTTGGAGCAGTTGGTGAGTGCTCTATTTACGATGCAACACAACCCTCTCGCCCGCTCTCGTGTGTGTGTTCATGGACAGCAAATTAAGAATCCAGCCATCGTTTTTCTTTTTGGAGTGCAATCCCAAAGTAAGACGGGACAATGTAGGAAGATAGAAAAATAAAGAAATCAGGCTGTACTAAACAGTTGAAACCGTGAGAGAGGCGATTTATATATATTTTGTAACTATTTACATTTGTATATGACAGAGCTGCCGGTAGCCGGTCAGATGGCCAGGGTTTCATCTGGCTATTGCTGGTTACAATTTAGAAACTCCTCTTTCTATCTGTGTGCGTGTATGTGTGTGTGTGTGTGTGTGTGTGTGCGTGTGTGTGTGTGTGTTTGTGTGTGTGTGTGTGTATGTGTGTGTGTGTGTGTGCGTCTGTTAATGTGCGTTTGCGTGTATATCCATTTTAAACAAGTTACACAAATTTGTAGAACAATCTTTCAATCTTTGACTGAAACATGTTTGCGTTTCACAAAGGAGACATTGAAAGACATTTAAGACACAACACTCTTGGATTAAAACAGATTACGACTGTGTATTATGCCTTATTATAGTACATTCCATAGTGCTCCACAGCCCCAGGTTATTACGACGACTGTATTGGAACAAAGCAGCTTGGGGTTGGGTGCTGGAGGTGAAGGAGTAGAGACGTTTACCAACAGGTGTTTCTCCTGCAGTTCCAAAGGCCACCTCTGTCCATCCGGATCGCATCAGTGCAAAAGGAGAGATTCTCTCCCTCTCCTCCATTCACATCCATGAACCCCACAGAGCCGCTTTGTTCATGAAGGCTCCCCAATCGCAGACACAGAACCACTCCCCCACCCAGGCCCAGCCCAGGCTCAGTCCAGGAAACCATGGATCAAAGTCTGTACCGCCACGTATTGTACAAGTACTCCATAGTACTTTGAAGAAGTAGCCTGTGCACTGAAAGACATAGTCAGAGGAAGCCCACTCTGTTCCAGTACAATCCTCTTCATGGGCCTTGGGTGTGTGCAGCCCCCAGGTCAGGGGGGTCCCTGGGGTGGGCCCGGGTCTGTGTCCGCAGCAACGCCTGCTAATGGCTGCATTTTAGAGGACCAAACTGTAACTCACAGAAATGTAAATGTGTTTTTTTTTTATTTAGGTTTCAGAATCGTCAGAATTGTTGCTTTGTTTGTACCTTTCTAATCTTGTCCCATAATACTATTATTGGGTAGTTACCTGTACTTTAGTGGTAGTGGTGGAAGTAGTAGTATTGGTCGTTGTAGTGGTAACAAGGGTGCGGCGGTAGTGACGGAAGGGACTTTTACGGTTGTTACTTGATTAAGCAATACATCATTTATTTAATGATAGCTGTAAACAGAGAGGCTCTCCTGTTGGAAAGTATTGTTTTTGTATATATATGTATATATATAGAGTATATATATATATATATATATACAGTATATATGTGTATGTATATAAATATACATATATACATACATATATTTATAAATATCTTACACGTTTACATCGATTTTAGTGATTTTCTTTTTGGTATTCATTAAAAAGTGTTGTTTTAATTGAAGGTATTCTTACAATAGGTATTTATTGTTATCGTTACAAGACGATGACCAGGTTGGGTTGTGTGTCTTTGTTGACAGCATGCATGTTTCTTTGTTCCCCCGTTTTGTTTTGGGGTGGTTGTCACATCAACCATCACTCTCTTGGTAGGTTTGTCTCTCTGATCCCCCTCATTCTCTATCTCCCCCCTCCCTCCCTTAGTCTCCTATGTGACCTACAGGATGTAAGGCTTTATGAAGACTCCTTGTGTCCTAGGTTGCATCCTCGGTGATCCCTAGGAGGCCACCTCACCACCTCGCCACGGTGACAGCGTTAGTCTGAGTGGCCAGGAAATTAGGAAAAACAACAACAACAACAACCCCCCAAAAAGATCAGCGCGTGTTGATGAGCCCTGAAAAGGAGCCGATGGATGATGGGAATATGTATTGAGTCATGGCGCTCCTTCCCTTTCTGACGCCCGGGTCAGTCCGTTCGGGTCAGTCCGTTCGGGTCAGTCCGTTAGAGTCCCCCCCCCTTCCCCCAGAGCAGCGCGGTACTCAGTTAGCGGACATGGAGGGGGAGGAGCCCTCCTGCTGCCCGTCGCTCTTCTCCTCCAGAGTCTGAGCGTAGCCGGGGCTGACGTCCGACGCCTTCCGCTCCGTCATTGGCTCGACCGGCGGTTGCCCCGGACTACTGCCGCTGGAGGAGACGTCTCCTGGTCTTGTGGGGGGAGTTAGCGTGGCGGTCTCTGACTCGATGCATAAGGTCACCTCCTCCTCCTGAGAGAGAGAGAGAGGGGGAGAGAGAGGGAAAGAGAGAGAGAGAGCTGTTAATTTAATGTTTGATAGGCATTTTTTCCAACTTATGAACATCCATTTATACTAGGGTTGTCAATGACTACATAGTCATAGTCTAATATGATTCGTCAGGCCAAACCAATCCCCTACTGATCGAATAGCAGAAGATGTATTTTTTAATATACTGTATGCGGCTCAATGTTGCCCTATTGGTTCTGACGCGGTCTAAACACTTCATAAAAAAATCGGATCTATATTTGTAGGCCAAAAGCGACGCGACTCTCTAAACGGCGACAGTCCCACCATTTAACTCACTAAATAGGATGACACATCCGTCCCTGTCAGCATCTGCATTCAACTTGACACAAAATATAGGCTACCCTTATCCTTACATATTATATTGTAGACTAATATAATATACTGGATTTATTATAATACAGCCATGAATTCAATCACTGGCCGGTCACCGTGGAGACGGCGAGCTCCACTCTGTCACACACACATCCTATCAGGACCAGAACCAGGGCAGATGAGTGTGTAGACAATACAATTAAAAATATAAATAATCTTTCCTTCTCATGCAGAATATATGATTTTTTTATTCCAAAAAGTACCTTTATGAACTGCCTTTTTGATTGATCACTAATATGATATAATACAGGAGAAGACTGTCTCCAATCAGGTCGCGACCCTGCGACCTCACCTTAAACTCCTCCTCCTCCTGTTGCTCCAGCAGCGGGGAGTGTTCCGTGCCAATCACGTCGTCGCCCATGACGACCCCCATGCTGGGCTCCACCACGGCGGCCACGCCCAGGTAGCTCCCGCCCTCCACCTGGTAGGCCTCGGTCTGCGCCCCGTTCCACAGGTCCACCAGCGGCGGGTAGCTGGCCGGGGCCAGGCTGTGGATGGTGCTGTTGGGGGTGGCCTGTAGCGAGTGGTTGGCGCTGTGCAGCCGCTGCTCCAGGGACTGGGCCGGGGAGAACGGGTTTGACCGTGATGAGGGGAGGCAGGACATGTGGAACGTGTTAAAACTGGATGTGTGTTGTCCTCTTGGTTCCACAAAGCGTCCGTCCCCTGGTCTAATGGACCGCACTGAGCGGAGGCGCCTATCTTTGGGGGATCACAGACAGTCTTTCCCTGAACACGAAGAGAGCAACAGAGCCCTGTCCCTGCTTTCTTGTTCCTTTTAATTACAGGTTCCTCTGTGTGTCCCATCTCTCGCTGCTCCCTGCCTGTCGGTGTTTAATTAAATGTGTTTTTCTCTACCCTTTGAGAGGCTTTGTAAAATCGAATAAAAAAATTATAATTACGTTATGAACCACCTGAGACTGTTATTGTGTTTTTTCTTTTTTCTTTTTCTTTTTTTTTGTGTCATTTTATTTCTCATACTAATACTAATAATTGATAACAATCCAAGGCCAACCTCACATATCACCTTCAATGCATTTATAAGTTAAGCATGAAAGCCCAGCCTGGCGTTGATCCTACCCCAAGCGTGGCGGAGAGCTTGAATCCTCCGCCTTGACGGTGCACTCAAACCTCAAACAATCTCAACTTTGATCCTTTGGTCACTGACCTCTCCAAGCGGATCCAATCGGATCACAACTTTGTTCAACCTTACAGACTCTAAACACCAACGGCCTGCTTAATTACTAAAACGAGATGCATGATCTATGAGTGATGACTTTTGTTTTAGCAGCATCATTTATCTTGTGTCCAGCCCTGCAGTCCACTGACCTGCTGCTGCTGATACTGCAGGAGCTGCTGGTGCTGGTAGTGCTGGATCTGTTGGATCTGCTGCAGCTGATGGAGCTGACTCTGCTGCTGGAGGCTGAGCTGCTGCTGCTGAGGCTGCTGCTGCTGAGGCTGCTGCTGCTGAGGCTGAGGCTGCGGCTGAGGCTGCGGCTGGGGCTGCTGCTGCTGAGGCTGCTGCTGCTGGGACAGGTACTGGGAGGCCGTCTGTCCGTCAAAGCCCTCGGTCGCGCCGCCCATGACGTAGGAGCCGGCGGCCGGAGAGGCCACGCCGGAGGGCTCGTTGTTGATTGGCTCCCAGGCGTCGGAGGAGGAGAGGCAGTACAGGCCCTGGGAGACGTAGGTGTGGGGCCACACGTCTGCCGAGGAGTGGTGCAGTATCTGGTCTGGAGGAGTTACAGCCAGGTCTTTAAGCTAACGTCGCTTTCACTTTACATGAGTGCAATTAGTTATATGACTTCTACTGCTACCTTTACTGCTTCTGATTGACTTCTACCGAACAAAGAAATCTCCAAAACGATTTGTCGATGGTATATATTATACCTTGCAAACTATGAACGATAGAAAACCCAAACAGAGAGTGTGACTCCATCCTGTGCCCTGTCCAGGGCCGCGGTCTGCAGGGTGAGGGGGGTGCTGGCCTGGGACCCGACCTCACACCGACCAGAGCTGTAGCACATCAACCCTACAAACTGTTGAGAATGTGATCTGACAGCTGCTCTCCAAGGTGGGCTACGATCAGACGGGGAAACGCTTTGGCAACACTCACACTGTAGCGTCCCACAGAGGTTTCATCTCGTGTCAACATGACCTTTGACCCTCTCTGTTTCAGACGTTTCTGTCCGTTATGCAAAGTAAAGGGGGAGGGAATTTTGTTTCACATCGTCTCAGAGCTGGGATTTGTATTACCATCAGTTTGTTTTAAAGATTTTTCAGGTCTTGAGATTCAACACATCACATCAAAGAAGAAAACATTACAAAGCAAGATAAACACTTTACTCCTTGGCAGTGAACACTCGTTCACAACATGTGCAGCAAAATAAGGTGGCCAGAAATGAGCCTATACATATAAATAAATAAATAAAAATAAATATATATGTATAAATATATATAAATATATATATATATATATATATATATATATATAAATATATATATATATATATATATATATATATATATATATATATACATATATATACACAGCGTTTTGGTTGAGCACTATTATCCCTGCAGGCAGAGAAAGAATAAATGCAACTAGACATCTTCCTGACCAAGCAAAAGGACACACAGCCTTGTCTGCCCTTCAACATGAGCCCATTAAACGTTTACCGCGGAGTTGGAACGATGGATGGGCCTGACGTCATGTAACCTAGAGACAAGTCTCAGCCTCTTCATCCATTGGCCCTAAGTAACCATGTGACTCGTCCAGAACGTCTGTAACATAGAGCGCCACGTCACCATGTTACATAGAGCGCTACGTCACCATGTTACATACAGCGCCACGTCACCATGTTACATAGAGCGCTACGTCACCATGTTACATACAGCGCCACGTCACCATGTTACATAGAGCGCTACGTCACCATGTTACATACAGCGCTACGTCACAATGTTACATAGAGCGCTACGTCACCATGTGACTGTGTGGAGTCAGACTGATTAGACTCTAAGGGCCCTATTTTAACGGTCTGAAACGCAAGTGAGCAGCGCAAAGCGCAAGTAGCTTTGTGGGCGGTTCTATGGCGATGTTATATATTTTACCAGCGCTTTAATGACTGTTGCGCCCGGCGCAAATCTTAAAAGGGTTGGTCTGAGGTAGCCTAATTACCCGTAGGTGTGGTTTGGGCGTAACGTGCAATAAACCAATGAGAGTGCCATCTCCCATCCCCTTGAAGAGCCATGAGCGCATTTGAATCTGACGAGTTGATATTTTGACAGCGCGTTTGCAGTCTCCGATGAGACAGATGCATGACCACATGAATTTCAAACTTCAAATGGCTCAGTCTATGGCCAAATAATATGGCCTAATTCACACATGGAATGGCGTTTTCTTCCACAAATACTGAGTCCTCAAATAAATTTCGGCAAAGAAAACTTAACACACATGATATGCGGTAATTGTGGTTCTATTTATGATATACGCAATACATTAACAAACATCGTTTGTTAATGTATTGCGTATATCATAAAAAAACGTATATTGCGTATATCATAAAAAAACATTGCATGCATTATTGTTATCGACTTGTGTTCCTAATATGCATGCGTCCCCCCGTTAATATACATTGCCATGGAATGTATTATGCGTTACGTGTTTAGTTTGCGTGTGTTCAAACAGATGGACGCACACACGCGCCTGCATTCATTAATTATTTTACACATACACACACGCGCGCCCGCATTCATTCATTCTTTTTAACACTCACTCGCAGTAAAACAATGTTTTCTCACGATCAAATAATAGACTGATCAATCCTAAAAGTTAGGGGCTTGTACACGATGTCTGTGTCAAGAAAATATGTGCTTGCTGTACGGTGTTTGCAGATGCATTGAAAAGAATGTGGGGCTAGGTAGATGAGAGAAGCAAAGTGTATACGCAAGGTGCACAAGCAACATTATGCATGCACCCTTAAAATAGCATCTGAACAACGCGTCACTGACTTTAAACCAGGTATTTCCTGGTTTGTTGTTCTGAAACTGCAAAATAGCACAAGGAAACGTTTGCGCCAGAACACGCCTCCTCCTTTTGCCGAACCGCCCCTTCGGGCGCAAGATCATTCCCTAATTTACAGACGCGTGGCGCTGGAGGGAAAAGAACGCTCTGCGCCAGTTGGAAACTAGCAACGACACATGCGTCAGTGTAGAAAGTCAATTGTGCTGGATGCAAGATAGGGCCCCATTTGTTCCAAGCATCCGGTCCGTGATTGGTCAGGCTTGCACGTCAAACTCTCCCTGACAAGGAGGCATCCACTGCGAGAATACTTAGAAACAAACCTACAACTCTCCTCAACTCTCCAAAACTATTCACAGTGGTTTTAATTCAGCATTTCTACCTTCAGCTGCAACCTTTCCAGTGCAGCTGTGTGAGCTGAATCCCCCCCCCCCCCAGTGGCCTGGTTCCCCAGACGTACCTCGGCTGGTGATGCTCTCCTGGTTGACCTCGCTCAGGTGGGCCACACTGCCCTGGTTGGAGCCCGAGCGCAGGCTCTCTCCGTCCATGGACGTCCATGCCATCAGGGTGGCCTGCGAGATGGCAAACTGCTGCAGGATGCCTGGAGGCGGGGCACAACCGCAAGAGCTCCGGTGAAGACGTCATGGCTGGGGCTATAAATCCACTGGCTGAAAGTCATGATCATTTATCCCGGGAGGTGAGGTGACCTGGTTGGCCGACCCAGGGTTTAACAAATTAGAGGTGCGAGTGTGTGTGTGTGAGGGTTGTGTGTATGTTGTGTCTCAGGACGCTGACCTGCGGCAAATCTCGCCTCCTTCTCGCCATCGCTGAGGTCGCTGTAGGCGTCGTTCTCCAGCCGCCGCTCATTCTCCCGCTCCTGGGTGGTGATGCGGGGGATGGGCACGCCCCCGGCGCCCACCGTCTGCATGCCCCAGTTCTGCCACTCGATCATGTGGGCCACGCGGCCCTGGGCCATGGCCGTGGGCTTCGTCACCCTCTCCTTCATGGAGCGACTCACGCCTGGGGAGGAGGAGGAGGAGGAGAGAGGAGCAGGGGTACAGAGGAGGCGGAGGACAAGAGAGGAGGAGGAGGAGGAGGATAGAGGAGCAGGGGTATAGAGGAGGCGGAGGACAAGAGAGGAGGAGGAGGAGGAGGAGGAGGAGGAGGAGGAGGAGGAGGAGGAGGATAGAGGAGCAGGGGTATAGAGCAGGGGAAGAGAGAAGTAGGACAAGAGAGGAGCAGGAAGTGAAGAGAGGAGGAGGAGGAGAGAGGTGAGGAGATGAGTTGAGAGGATGAGAGAGGTGAAGAGAGGAGGAGGAGGAGAGAGGAGAAGGAGGAGCAGAGAGGAGGAGAAGAGAGGTGAAGAGAGGAGTACGTGGACAGGGGAGGAGAAGAGAGGAAGAGGAGAAGAACAGAGGAAAACAAGCAGGTGGAAAGTTATCAAATAGAAGAGCGAGAGAACTGAAGGACTAGGAAGGGTGAGGGTATGAGGGAAGGATTAAAACCTGAAGAAATGGAGAAGGGCGGGGCGGTGTAGGAGGGCTGTGGCGGTGTAGGAGAGTCATGTGCGGATAGGGTGAAGTGTGAAGAAGGGAGAGGAGGAGGAGGAGGAGGAGGAGGAGGAGGATGATGTAAATGGATTATGATGATGGAGATAGAGCACCTAAGTGAACAGCACATCTTGTCTGGGTGTGCAGAGACCTGTGAAGGCCCCTAATGAGGAAGTGGGGGCGTGGCCGTATCTAAACTAGCCTCCTGAAGAGCATGGTGGAAGAGCGGATGGTAAGATGACGGGGCTGGAGACACATGTATGCTTAATGAGACCCCCGCCGCCGGGGGTGGGGATGGGATGGAGGCCGGGGGTGTCTGATATGGCAAGAGGAGCGTCAAAGAATATAGGAGGAGGGTAATTGAGGTGAGGTGGTCTCATGTATTGATGAATGAGGAGAATGGTTGCCTGTGCACTAGCTTCCACACTTCTCCTTGGCTGCACTGGCTAAGCCGTTTCTCCTCTGTTTCTCCTTGCCGCATATCAGAAAAACTCTGCTTCTACAGCAGCTACATTGTGTACTTTTATTTTGAAGGAAAGAATCAAACCTGCCAAGAAAGCTGATGCTGGCTGATATAATCCTGCAATGACGGCGCACCTTCTCTAAACCCTTTGCTATTTCAGTCTTTTGGATGGCAGTGTATGAAAAATTGCATTTATGCAAATAATAAAATAAGAACACATTCTAGGGCACATCTGTAGTAGACGCACACACTGCGACAACTGCACTACATCACGGACTGTACCACAACACCTGCCACAGCAACTGCACTGCACAACAAGGAACACTACAAAACCCAGACACAGCACTCTGACAAAACACTTCAGGGCACACAGATGAAGACAGCTACCAGGCTGCAAAGACACGTGGAGACCACAGCATCACAACAGACGCATTATACGTTGTTCTGTTGTCAAATCCACTTACACAACCACGTAAAACCATGTCTCACCCCTTGCCTCTTTCTAAGCAACAAAACATGTTAAGATGAATTGTGGGTAGTGTATTTTATGTGTGAGTGTGTGTGTGTGTGTGTGTGTGTGTGTGTGTGTGTGTGTGTGTGTGTGTGTGTGTGTGTGTGTTGGCTGAATTAATTGCCGTTAGCATCAATGGCAGCCATTGACGAGGGATATCATAGCAGGGGGGTGAAGGGGGGTGAGGGGGGATGATTCAGGGGAACCCATGTTTGGGTGCCATGTTGACTCAAGCCTCAACGCGGGGAGTGGGGGCAGAGGTTGAGGCAGGGGCCAACATGGGGACCGTTTACCAGTTCACAGCGACAGACACACACCTGACACACCTGTCAGAGAGGACTTAGCCAGAGCTCCGATCCCATAGGCGTTTGAGTTCCTCTTCAGCCGTGGCAAGATGGATGTGGTGTCTTCCATAGACAGCTAGAGCAGGGAGGGGGGAAACAGAGAGGAGAAGGACAGAGGAGGAGGAGGAGGAGGAGTAGGAGGAGGAAGTGTGTGTGGGCGAGTTGTGTGGACAGTGCATATCATGACCCACCAGACAGTGAGAGTTAAAGAGAGAGAGTGAGAGAGAGGGTGAGTTGAGAGGTGACGTAGATGGAGGATTAATAAGTTGTCGGGTGATATGTACAAACAAGCAATCAAACAAACAATGCAACAAGGATCTCAGAAAAGTTATGATTTAATAAAACCTGCAAATTGGTACGCGATTAGGAAGTGTCGTTTTGAGACCTGCGCCTATATCCAATAATGGACTAGTATCTGTATCTGCTCACTTCAATTATTAAAAGGGGCCGTACCATTGAGTCTGAAAGAGAAGGGGAGGGAGGTGTGAGGGGGAGAGAGTCGATTCTTGGGGGGTGAGTGAACTTAAAGCGTGCAAGATAAACGATAATGATAGGAGGAGGGTCAAAAAAGTATAGGATGAAGGAATGGTAATCACAACACTTACATTGATTCCTTCCCATGAAAATTCTGAACGTCCATGCTGAGGAAGAAAAATAGGAGGAGAGAGGGATGGGGAAAGAAGGAGAGGAGGGAGCAAGACAGTAAGAGAAGAGTGGGAACGACAGAGGATATCGATGACGTGCATGATGGAGAGAGAGAGAGAGGAGGGAAGAGGAGAGAGGGAAGGACGAGCAGGGTCGGTGTGGGGAGAGAGTGGAGAGGGGTAGCAAACCACACATGCCAGACAGAGAGAGAGAGAGAGAGAGAGAGAGAGAGAGAGAGAGAGAGAGAGAGAGAGAGAGAGAGAGAGAGAGAGAGAGAGAGAGAGAGAGAGAGAGAGAGAGAGAGAGAGAGAGAGAGAGAGAGAGAGACATAAGTAGAAAGATGGAGGTAAAGAGAGACAATGGAGGAGAATGAGAGAACAATGCAGGACAACAGGATTTCCAAGGATAAGGATGAAAGGGAGGCGTCCCGGAGCCAGAACAAGGGAGGGAGAAGGGGAGGATGGAACAATGGATCAGTCTATCGTTTCTAAGACGTGTGCAGCAGAGCGAAAAACTTTGTGGATGAGCAGGTTTCTCTCCTCCCTGCCGGCCCCACCCAGGCTCCATCCGTGGCTAAGACCCTGTAAGCCAGTCCCAAACTGTGTGTGTGTGTGTGTGCCAGTCTAAGTGTGTGTGTGTGTGTGTGTGTGTGTGTGTGTGTGTGTGTGTGTGTGTGTGTGTGTGTGTGTGTGTGTGTGTGTGTGTGTGTGTGTGTGTGTGTGTGAGAGCACATCCAGACTGCATTCTTGTATGTATGGGGAGAATGCCTGCGACAAAGTAGATAAGAGGTAATCTATGTGTCACCGTTCCTCCCTCTCAGTTGGACTGTGGCTGAACAGACTATGGGTTATCCAGCGGACCAATGCTAATAACTTCCATAACCTCACATCCGCTCGTACGGCAGATATAGGATCCAAACTCAAGTAAAGATCAACATTATAGGGTCTACATTATAGACCACACTCTAAGGCTTTTCTTTCCACCGCTTCAAAAATCTTTAAAAAATGTCCATGTCTGGATACAATTATTGAGAAAGGTGTTTTTTTGTTGGGTTGTATTATGTGTTTTCCTAAAGGACCATTATACTGGTCTGGGTGATTAAACCATCATAAGCATCTCTCTTGGCGTCACTAATTTGCCAAGATAATTTCCTAAAATGACTTCCGTTGTACTGATTCTGCCGCCGAGCATTTAGCCTGAGTGCACTCTCACCACAACGTAAATAATAGCATTAGCCCTTTCAGCTGCCGTCTGCTACATATTGCATATGTATCTGTATATTCTCTAATGGCTGTATGCTTTTATTGTTATCGCTGCCCTACAATCCCGCATCCCTTGTATTCTCAGTATCTCTGGGTCCATTTAGTGAGACATTTAGAGCTGGAGTGGTGCAGATAATGCCTGTTGAAGTAGGGCTTGATGTGTGCTGTGGTATCGCTGATGTGTGTGGTGTGGTGTGAATGTGCATGTGTGTTTGTTTGTGGTGTGATTTGAATGTGTGTTTGGGTGTGTGTGTGTGTGTGTGTGTGTGTGTGTGTGTGTGTGTGTGTGTGTGTGTGTGTGTGTGTGTGTGTGTGTGTGTGTGTGTGTGTGCGTGTGTGTGTGTGTGTGTGTGTGTGTCTGTGTCTGTGTGTGTGTTTGCGCGTGTGTTTGTGCGTGGTGTGGTGTGAATATGTGTTTCGTGTGTATGTGTGTGTGTGTGTTTGTGTGTGTGTGTCTCTCTGTGTGTGTGTTACAGTTTTCCTCCAAGCCGATGACGGGCATAATAGGGAACAATGGTTAAATAAATAATGGATTCTGCCCACAGAGCTTCTGGGAGAAAAGTAAAGAGTTTTCTTCATTTGAGACCAAATTACTTATTTTCCCACTTGTGGAGACGTGTGTCTCCAAATAACTCTCAGTTCCCAGGAGAGATGAGAAGGGAGGAGAGAGGAGAAGAGAAGAGAGGATAGGAGATAATACATGAGAGAAGAGAAGATAGGAGGAGAGGAGAGTAAAGAGAATATAGGAGGAGAAGAAAGGCGAAAAGAAGTAAAGAGAAGAGACACAACGACGAGAATGAGAGGAAAGTGCAGTTGAAAAGAAGCATTCAAGAAGATGAATGGTAGAGAGAATCAAAGGGAAGATATCGATCTGACGTTATACTCAATCCCAGCCCTTAGCGTAGCTCTGTCGCACAGACAAGCAGCAGAGATGGCAGCAGCATACTTCCAGCTACATCTTACCGTCTCACCAATGTAGTGGAAGTATAGCGACACGGACAGAGTGTCAGCCTATATAGGGGACTATTACGCTAGTAGCATGGAGCGCTAGCACTTGGAGAGGGCGAGCAGCTATTAGCTGAGGGAGACAATCTGTCTTCCCAGAAGCAGCAGGTCGTGTGGTACCTTCCTGGGACAGCGGTCTGAGGCGGGCGGCCGGGGTCGCGCCCCCTAGAGGCCGCAGTGGCGAGTCATTTACCACAGGAGCCGTCGAGGGACAAAAAGGGTACGACATGGGGAAGACTTACCTGCTCCCCATCCTTCTGGACCGGCACACCGTCTGCCGCTGGGAGACAGAAGACAGAGAGCGAGAGATGGAGGGAGAGTTGGAGAGAGAGGGCGGGAGAGAGAAAAACAATGCTCATTTTAATTCAGTTCCATGACATTTACACCACAAATTAATTCTTCAATCTATCTTGCTTCACTGTCCAAAATAGCCAAGGAGCGATGCAGTGATCCACGGCCTTATAGACTGGGTGTATGGTGCAGGGTTCACCTGACGGACATGCTCTCTGTAGGACTAATGAATGTTAATATCCCACCTCCCCCTCTTCCTGGCTGTCCAAATCCTAATTAAAATATTAGTTTAATTAGGGGGGACTGGGTTTGTAATGGAGTTTAAACACGCGGCGGTCTCCTGGTGCTCCTCGCGCTATCTGTGCTCCCTGCATGTTCCTCTCTGGGGGGGTGCACTCCAGTGCCCTGTGTCACTCGGAATGTGTCTGCGTGTAAGTGTGTGTGTGTGTGTGTGTGTGCCCGCATGTGTACACTGGTTTCCACGTGTATGTGTGTCTTTGTGTGTGCCTTCCTGTGAGTGCACACTGTGTTTTTTTTGGAGCTGTGTATTTAACTAATGATGAGTAATATCCTGTGTTCACCCAGCAGCCATATTCGTTGGGCGGAGAATCCTTGTACAATCTCTGGAAACCATGACATTGTTATTAAGCAATTTCAGTTGAGCTGCATTCCATTTCCTCGACCATGCAGCATTTAGAATACATTCCGATCAATCCTCACGTTTTTCCCAAAAGATCCGGACGGTTTCCTTACTCAACTAACCAACCGGGTCACTATGTGAATGAGTTCTTTTCCACGGCAGCCAATGTGTCACAGGGCCATGACACAGAGACATCCTGTGCTGGGTTTCCATCATCCCACCATCAGGGCCCTCTAACCCACTGACCCAGTCATTCGCAGACAATCAGCTCCTCGCTGTCTTCTTGGTTGGACACTCGTAACTAGATTCATATCCCTTCCTCTGGCTCTGTCCTCAGGCATCACGTCAACAAGGAGGGGCGGAGACAGCAGAAGGGCTCGCTGTTGGTTTGTTTCCGGTCGACAAGGGAACACTCAATCCCTGCTATGTTCCTTAAGCACTGTTGACACTGGGGGAGTCTGCTGCTCCTTCAGATGTTCAGATGGATCCATGATCAGCACGGCTAAAGCTCTTTCCCAGATTGACACCTGTATGGAACAGTCTTCAGGAAGAGAAGAGATCCAAGAGTTCATACACAGCAAAAATCTGTATACGAGATCGAATTGGAAACCGCCCTGAGAACACGTACACCTGGGAATGTCCACACGACAGCCGATATATGTTTGTGCACCCAGAAGAGCAATGTCACATAGAATCACGCTCTCGCTCCCTCTCTCTCTCTCTCTCTCTCTGCCTGCATGTTCTCGATCTCTGACTCTCTTGCTTTCTTCTTTATGCTGTCTTTGCTCCTCTGCCTTTGACTGTTTCTTTCCCTTTCCCTCTCTCTCATTACACAACCTTTGGCCAATTAGCATTTGAGCAGCCATCACTCTTCCTATAAGGCACCGATGCAGGGTTCCCGAGCTCACAACCGCACTTCCAAAGACGCAAGGCAGCCTTTGGGCATCAGCACAGAACTGGGTCAGACTCAAAGTCTTGTATAATTTATGGAAATGTCGTTTTGGGAAAAGCTACAAGTGGTATATATTTTAGCATTTCGTCTCCTATTGTCTTCAAGAAACACACACAGCCTCAAACCAGAACTTCAGAGCATGTTGTATTAGGAAGGAGGGTTCTACGGTGGAGGATTGTGGAAGCGGATGCTCCCCAATGTAATTCTGAGCTTCTTGGCCGTCCACACCCTGTATTTCTACACACTCGGACTCACATCCCATGGTAAGTAAATCTGCTCCTGAGGAGGCTGGATCCCTTGGTGGAGATACGGCAACAACAACAGAGCACATGACCGCCGCTCTGAGCCAGCTCTCTGTCCCCTGGCGCTCTCCATCCTCCTCCGCAACACACATACACACCAGACATATTCACAAGCACACACACACACACACACACACACACACACACACACACACACACACACACACACACACACACACACACACACACACACACACACACACACACACACACACACACACACACACACACACACACACACACAGCGGTACGGCGCTGGATCCCCCCCTGCAGCCATGTGGGAGCCCGGCTCAGCTCAGTGGAGGAGAAGGAGTGAGGAGCGGGGAGGAGAGGGGAGGGAGACAGAGAGAGATGTAGAATGGGTGGGAGGCTGTGCGTAACGAACGATGGGGGATCTGCAGCGGCTGCATGGTCGTGTAAAAATGCCCCCGCCCCCCCACCGCCCACTCTGCTCCAGCGTGGGAGGCATGATGGGCGCCAACAGAGGCGCAGAATGCCGGGCCTCATCCGTCTCTCCCTCACTGTCAATCCCCTGCAGCCCGCCACGTCATACGCCAGGGCCGCCTGTTTACTGAGGGACAGCTGCGCTCGGGCTGGTTGCTACCATGAGGAGGGGGGGGGGGGCTGTTGGAGGAGCAGCACTACTGGTGGCTATGTGTTGTTGTGTTTGTGTGTGGGTGGGTGTGTGTGTGTGTGTGTGCAGATGCTGGGATACTTATGAGCCTCTCAGTTGGGCAAGACCACAGCTGAGCACCGAGACCCAGCTGGTAAAAGAGGAGTTCTGTGAAAGCTGAGGGGAGGGAGGGGTCCGTGGAGGGGAGGGTTGGAGGGTGGAGGAGGGTGGAGGAGCATGTCCAAGAACATGATGCACATGCAATCACACAGGCATGTGTACAGTTCACCCACACAAACACACATGCCGAACATGTGTTTAGACCATGGCGGACATTCCCGGTGCCGTATCAGTGTCTTGCGATGCTGCCCTACAAGCCCTGGTCCTGGAAGGAGGTGACATCATTAATCTGGTGAGCCTTTAAAAGTAGCAGCTGTATTCATCCAGCGCAGGTTCAGACCCTGATGCTCTGATGCTAAGTAGGTTACAGCAGCAGAGCGCCCACTGCAGTGTTTGCTAGAAAGAGGCCTCCTTGTCTTGGAAACCCGGCAGCCAGCTGGGAGGCCCGACTGCCCGGCCTACATCAGAACGAACTCAAGCTAATGATAATTGTGGCTATGACTCCTCAGACCAAATAAGAAAGAAGCTTGGGGGGAGGGGGGGCTTTAGGCTGGCAGGCTAACCATGACGTGGGCTACATGCTTTGAAGCGGCCCATGTTGGATCCGAAGCTACGCGTCAATCTCTTGTCTTCTTCAACCAACTTTTTTGTCTCTCTTCACTGCCCTGTCTTTGAAGGCAAAATCCCATGAAAATAAAGCTTTAAAGCTTTTATTCAGTGTATTTGTGATTGGCAGATGACAACAATTATGGCGGCTCTTTAAGAGGAAGGTGTTAGATGAGTGTACTTGTGAGGGGGAGTGTTATGAAAGCAAGATTTTGTTTTTCTATTTTATTTGCAAAGAGCGGTGTGTGTTTGAGAGAGAGAGAGAGAGAGAGAGAGAGAGAGAGAGAGAGAGAGAGAGAGAGAGAGAGAGAGAGAGAGAGAGAGCAAGACTTTTTGTTTTGCTAATCAGTGCTAGTCAAAAGGTTAAGCATACACACACACACACAAACATTTTCACCAGCATTGTGTGTCGGTTCCCCAGCTCACTGTAAAGGTGACTCACAGTGTTTGCCACCCTTGCATTTACACGGCCTCTCATTTATCAACAACCACACACTTCACAAGTGCTCTGTCAGTCACTCACATGGGGCGAGCTCGAAGCTCACACACACACTGCCATATGCACAAGAGGCCATTTTGTTTTTACTACATATTTATTATAACCTATCTAATGACTCAGTCATTAGACACACACACATAGACACACACACATGGACGCACGCTCGCTCAGACACACACACACACACACACACACACACACACACACACACACACACACACACACACACACACACACAAAACCATTGATGGTATAGGGGTACTCTTCTTAAGGTCTGGTTGTCTAAGTGACATAACTGACAGGTTATGTCAGTCATTATTATCCTGTAATTTTTACATATCTATAAGATTTACCTTGCAGAACATTTTAGAAGCTAGAGATGACATTTTATAAGTCCACACGTCGGAAGTCTCTGAGGTAGGTTGTTACAGAATAGATAATCTTTTTAGTTGTAGTAATCTCTGTGTACATGTGCGTCCTGCCAGTACACAGTCAGGTCAATCCATCTTCTGTTTGTATTGGGATATTGTGTTTTGCTGTATGAATATTAACTATTGGTGGTAATTTTGATGACATTAACAATTTGAATTCAAGGGATTGCTCTCTGTAATGCAATATTAGAAACAGTAGAGTAACACACACACACACACACGCACACACACACACACACACACACACACACACACACACACACACACAAAGAGTGCATTAATAGAATTGGCTCATAGTGCCTCTTCACTCAACAGTGTGTCAGCAGCAGCCCCATGCCAAGCCCATCAACAGAGAGAAATCGTGAAGAGAGACAGAGAGCGAGAGAGAGAGCGAGAGAGCGAGAGAGCGAGAGAGCGAGAGAGAGAGCTAGAGAGGGAGAGAGAGAGAGAGAGAGAGAGAGAGAGACATGAGAATACAATGGCAGAAAGACAGAGGGATAGGAAAAAGGATAACAAATATGTAGAGAGGAGATAGGGAGACGGAAAGGGTTGGGGAGTTGGATGAGATAAGAAGGGGGAAGAGAGAGAAAGGAGGTGGGAAATATTGTCATGTCCCTCACTTATTTCTAAATTCGACCTCTGGAACCCACATCGTCTCCATTCGATTTACTGCATGTCCTCATTTATAATGTGATGAATGTTTCCACTATGAAATTACCTGATCTTTGTTGTGCCCTATTTAGCGAGGAACTAAACCATGGCTTTCATCCGAGTGGGATAATGCTTTAAAATCGTCAACACCAAGCTCCCCTAGCATTTAGTATTTGTTGTTGTTGATAATCATGATTTGCAATGACTACCTTTAATCCAGAAATATATATAGAGATATATACATCCCCCTTCACTTTTAAAAATCAATACATTACCATGGACACATATTAGGCCCATTCCATGATCAAATAGATTTAATCGTCTAATAAAATGTAACAAGCAAAGGCAATCAAAGATATCCTCCAGGCTCTAGTGTCACCAATCACAGTGAGGCATGTTTCTCATAGGGCTCCGTGTTGTGAGGACAGGGAGAGGTCTTCGGTTTTACATAGGTCTGAGTAGGCTACATACCACGACAGAGGACTGTTGTAGGTTGTTGTACCTGTAATACAAAAACAGCGGCCTCATATGTTCGTGACTACCGAGCCAGCTCTTGTCAGACGTGACACGGAGCCGATGTTATCAACAGAGGGCAGAGAGACGCGTCCAACGCTACTCCCGTGTGCCTTCACATACTAGCCCACCCATCCGCCGCTCATTCTCACCCAGGATAAACACAACCACGCCTTGAGACACCAGCTCGAGTTCAGCGACAGCAGAAGACAGACTGACAGTCAAGCCTTTTAGCTAGCATACACTTCTCACTGGACAGCGTTCGTGTCAATAAGTGCTTGTTTACAGGTCCATGCGGAAGCATATCGATGTTGTTAAAGGGCATTCGGGCCGTGTCAAAACGTTCCGCGGGGGCAGGTGGACGGACCTCGCCGATGGCCTCCTGTCTCGGATGTGGCTGATCAGAAATGACAACGTTACAATTTCAATGATATAATATCAGCTGGCGTCATAAATTCTTTATGACATTTAGAATACAATAAGAGCTATAAGAGATAACACACAATGTTAATCCCCCGCAATGTCACAGCTAGATGTGTTCTGTTAAATGGCTGTTTATGTTGTGGTAGGCTATTTATGTAGAAAGATTAAATCATAGCTCTCTCATTGTGTCATGGCTGTGAATGTGATACACAAACACAGGCACACACACACACACACACACACACACACACACACACACACACACACACACACACACACACACACACACACACACACACACACACACACACACACACACACACACACACACACACACACACACACACACACACACACACACACACACACACACACCTGTAATCAGACATCCTGATAATTGTAGCTGAGCTCAAGCAGTGGCCATGTTTCTCCTTGTATTCAGAATACACCTCACTCTGCTCTTCCCCTGTAGAGATTCACCGTATTGTGCTCATGTAGAAACGACTGTGTGTTTCTTTCCCTCGTTGCTATCTACTCAGAGAACGGGTCCTTACGTTGCCATAGGGGTGACCTTGTCTGTAAGGGGATTCTGACATTAACTGACCCCTAGCTCTGGCCCCTCTTTAGTGTGACCACACAGAACATACATAAATACTGATTGGTGCGTATGGTATGCTAAGTGGCTTATGAATATTTCACGCTGAGCTGCATAATTTAAGATTTTTTTTGCTATTTAAGAGGGCACCCTGAATTTACACACTTAGATGTGTGTGTGTGATGGGGGGGGGGGGGGGGGGGGGGGGGGGGTCCGAGTGTGATCTTACCCCCATGTAAACGCTACATATCAATTTGTTTTGTTGATTACCTAAAACCAATGCTGTTATTTATAACGTGCATTGATGTCTGTCATTTCCCATCCCCCTCTCACGCTATCGCTCTCCCTCTCCCCGTTTCCTCTCTCCCCATCTCCTCTCTCTGGCTCCTCTCCCCTTGCCTGCCTGTCTGCATAGGCGAGGCTACGAGTTGTCCGGACATTCAGTGTGTGGAATTCTTTACACCAGGACGGTCCTAGCGGGAATTCTCCACACAATCCCACAAGCCCCTCTACCTAAAGCCCCTCCCTCTCTTTCTGTCTCCATGTCCACCCCCCTCCACCCAGCACCCCCTCAAACCTCTACCCCCCGCAATAAAAATAATGAAGCATGTGTTTGATGCCGTCTTCCACCCCTTTCCATTCATGCACAACACTGGATCTAACTGCCCCGGTAATACCCCCGGCCAGCGTCGCCTCTCCTTGCCCTTGTCTCCTCCTTTTGTTCTTCCTGGTTTCCCATTGCGATGCCGACCCACAACATCATCATCATAGCACCAGCTCAGCTTTTCACTCTTCCCTCCTCCGCTCCATCCCTCTCTTGCCTTTATCCTGCACACACACACACACACACACACACACACACACACACACACACACACACACACACACACACACACACACACACACACACACACACACACACATACAGCCACTGCCAAACAGCATCATATATCAACGAAAGGGGGGAGGAGGGGATGCAAACCACCGCCTTCATCCCCGCCACACACACACACAGCAGCAGCATCCGCGGTACATTTAACACACACACACACACATACACACACACACTAACACACACACACACACACACACACACACACACACACACTGCCTGTGACATCTTGTCATCATCTCATATGCACAGAGATTGTTCTGAAGCCTGTGCATTCACATCCCACACACACACAATAACACACACACACACACACACACACACACACACACACACACACACACACACACACACACACACACACACACACACACTGCGCTCAGTGGCAGCAGCAGCATAGGTTGATGCACCCCCGCATGCATGCTCTTCCATACAAAACCTGCCCTGGTCCACCCATACCTCTTTCCCTCTCTCTCTCCCCCTCTCTCTCTCTCTCTCTCTCTCTCTCTCTCTCTTCCGCAGGACCCCCCCCCCCACCCCTCTTACTGCTCTCCCTATTTCACCACCAGCCTCCCTCCCAGACCTAGCCATGCGGCGGATAGGAAGGACAGGAAAAGAGAAGCCGGTCTTACTGAGTGTCCTGGAGCCGATGCATCCCATGGTGTATTCACAAAGGCCCTGGAAACAAGCGTGGAAGCGTTACCCGGACACCGCGCATTCTCCCTCTCTCTGGTAGATCGCTCAGTTTCTCTCTCCAGCGTGTCTCCGTCCGGCGTGTCTCTCTCTCTCCTGTGCTCTCCCTTTTTCTCTATCCCTCCCTCCTCTATTTGCTTGATCGGTCTCCCTCTCTCTCTCTCTCTCTCGCGCGCGCTTCTTCACACCCACCCCCCTCCCTCTTTTTTTTCCCTCTCACTCTCCTCCTCCTCCTGCCCTCTCTCTTTCTCTCTCTCTCTCTCTCTCTCTCTCTCCCACTCTCTCTCTCGCTCGCCCCGGTGCAGTGTCTTAGAAGATATCCTGTTAGTAAGTCAGTCTGCCCTGGGGAAACAGATTAGGACTAAATAAAGAAGTGGCCCATTATTATCATGACTGTAATATATGCAATACTGCATCCTACCTCCCAGCATTTTGAATAACTGATACTGTTTTAGTCCTTGGAAATTTCCAAGGTGACAAAAGTGGTCAATATATTTGTGGCCATGATTTGTAGGACTTTGATCAGACAATTTATTTGACTATTCCTATCAAAAAAGGGGAAAAAAGGGGGAGCATAAACACTGGTGTGATGACAGAACGAAATTGGATGACTGTTTGGTTGTAGAGCGTATTGAGTTACCATCAGAGGATCAATTGCAGGGAGGCTTGAAATACGGTGCTGCCATTGTTGTCATTGTTGTGGAGAGATCACTGCACTGCTGTAATATTGTGGAGCTAAAATGGGGGATTCTCTCACTGTCTCCCTCTTCTGTGCGCGTGCTGCCTAACAATACACTGCCGCGGTTTCCCTGAGAGTCGCCCTCTCTCTCTCTCCCTTCGTCTCTCTGATGCGCCTCGCCTCTCCAAGTCCCCACCACTCTCCACTCTCCACCCCCCAACCCTCACTGTCTCGCTCACTCCGATCACTCACATAATGCATACGGATCCATGGATCCCAGTGTTGAACTATCCTGTAAAATTGACTTTTCTAATCTCTCTCTTTCTCTCCCTCTCTCTGCCATAAATCTTTTTTTCTCCCCATGTAATTCTATATATAGCCTTCACCTGGTTTAGCCCATGCCCTCTCCTCATTCTGTGTGCATGTGTGTGTGTGTGTGTGTGTGTGTGTGTGTGTGTGTGTGTGTGTGTGTGCGTGCATGCATCCAGGTATGCACATAAATGTGTGTGCATGAGCATGTGTGCACGCATGAATATGTGTCAGTGCTTCCAGGCAGAAGACAGCGGGTTCATGGATATTTGCTGATACAGGGGTGAACCGTGGTTCTTGGCTTTTAAAGAACCTGAACCTGGCCTTAGATAAACGCTGCTCTGTGATTGGTCAGGAGGCCACCAGGGTCCAGCCTTAAGAACCCCCGGGCCCCCCGTGTCCATCTATCTCCTTGCACCCTTCCATCATTCTGTGTCTGGCAGATTGACTTCATTCGTCTTGTAGTCTCTCTCTCTCTCTCTCTCTCTCTCGCACTGTCTCTCTCTCTCTCTCTTGGACTTGTCACATTGAATAAGGTGGTCTAAGGCTCTTTACTTTGCCAGAATCTGCTCTGAATATCCATCCATCTTTGAGTCTTCATGTGTGTCTCCTATGTCAGAGCCTCTTCATCCTGTGTGGCTCTCTGTCGGACATGTGTCTGTGTTGTGACAAACGGGGCCGATTGGGTCAGATGCGCATGTTGTTCAGTTGAGAGACAAGCAAAGGGAGCAGTGAAAAAGGCACGGTGAGAGATGGACGCGGCGACGGAGGCTTCGTTGATCTACGGCGCGCAGCATCACCGCGTGGCAAGGTCAACGCAGATGGAAGGAGACCTTGAGACTAATCTCCCCATGATGCATGGCGCTTACCTAGCCTTCCTCTTGGTCTTCCTTTATTCCCTTTTGACACCCACAGTAGAACATACACGGCCACACACTATTGTGTGTGGACATGGATACGCAAGAACGTTACAACACTGTATTACTTTCTCATGATTCTTGGCCAGGGGTGACTCATTGTGTTGAATAACTAAGTGGCAGCCCCTCCATGACGCATATCTTTGAACCACGATATTACACTTCCAGAATCAGTGACTTTTAAGTGAATGTTTGCTGTCACAAATTGTTGATTTGCTTCTCTGGTGGGTACGGAGACGGTGGTTAAGAAAATATGAATTTCTGCTTGATAATGGGATGGTTGTTTTAAAGGTGTTATTCCCCGAGAAACCGTTTAATCTTGTTTCTTTTGAAATACGATAGGTCACTTGGAGGCTCATATGAATGCTGAATGTGAATATGTTCTTCTTCCTTGATTGCCTGCATTAGCAAATGAAAGAAAATAGACGCATAAACAAGCAAATAAGAAAAGCCTCACCGACTGACATCAGTTGGTGAATTAGTATTCATGGCCTCGCCCACCTTGGCTTGCAACGGCCCAAAGGAAGACAGCATAGATTTTGCGGCCAGGTAAAAAGAGCCCATCTCGGCAGGTAGGAGGTAACAGCAAGGTGCTTACATTGCGGAACAAGGTTGTGCCTGTGCTATTTGTGGTGATACAAGTCAACGTTGCATCTCTTGGCCAAGAAAGAAGAGTTGTGCCCGGCGGCCCGGGTACGGTGACCGTGCACCAGGCATCGTGGCCCGGGCACCGCCGCCGGGATACCGCCGCCGGGGCACGGTGGGAGTCGCGGGTCTGCCCGGGCCGCGGTGACAGTGAATGAAATGTCCAATCCAACTATTTCCTCCTCAACTCATCTTTCTTGGCAAAGAGATCTCTCTGTGTGTCTCTCTCTCCTTCTCCCTCTCTCTGTTTCTCTTTCTCTGTGTGTCTCTCTCCTTCTCCCTCTCTGTGTCTCTCGTTTTCCCCCTCTTTCTCTCTCTCTCTCTCTCTCTCTCTCTCTCTCTCTCTCTCTCTCTCTCTCTCTCTCTCTCTCTCTCTCTCTCTCTCTCTCTCCTTCTCCCTCTCTCTGTATGTCTCTCTCTACTTCTCCCTCCCTCTCTCTCTCTG
Organism: Gadus chalcogrammus; assembly: GCF_026213295.1. NCBI lineage: Eukaryota > Metazoa > Chordata > Actinopteri > Gadiformes > Gadidae > Gadus > Gadus chalcogrammus. The sequence continues at coordinate 5,469,589 of NC_079422.1, forward strand.
TGTCTCTCTCTCCTTCTCCCTCTCTCCAAGTATCTCTAGAAGTTTATTTTGGTGTGACGGACAGTGCTGTTAGCCAATCAGAGGTGATACATTTGCATGTCATGAATATTCATGAGTAAGCCCCAAAATCATGTTGTTCCTTCTCGTTTGACTTGTGCTCACAACGTGTATATTACAACACAAACACCCCTCCCTCTCTCTCTCTCTCTCTCTCTCTCTCTCTCTCTCTCTCTGTGTCTCTCTCTCCTTCTCCCTCTCTCTAAGTATCTCTGGAAGTTTAGTTTGGTTTTATTACTGTGACGGACAGTGCTGTTAGCCAATCAGAGGTGGTACATTTGCATGTCATGAATATTCATGAGTAAGCCCCAAAATCATGTTGTTCCTCCCCGCCCACCTCCTCCACCACACTAGAACAGCATGAAACAGGAGCACCAGAGAATTTTTTTCACCAAAACCGACTCATTCATTGCTACTAGTGACCACCGCAAAATGAATGCCACATATACCTGCATGCACCCCGCCCATCTAGGGCTGCCGGGGCTGGGGGCCGCCAAGGGCCCGAGACCAAGATATTCCTGGTCACCTGGTTCAACCTAATGCAGGCATAGCAATAATAATTATAGCAAATTAATGTTTGGTGCGATACGAAAAATCAACGATAGTAAAGATTGTAAATAGATACTGTATATCACTGGCCAACGGAAGATCTACGAGACTTAATATCAGCGCGTTATTGATTTGAAATATCAAGGGTTAGTGATCCAGAGCTGCTCAAGAAATGTCACTACGTAGGACCCACGGTATCTAAGAAACATAAATATGGCACACAGCAGGCAGGAAAAGAGAGAAGCCAGGGGCCTCTGGGCTCCATGCCTGTGCGGCCTCTGGCCCCTCGATATCTTTTTTGTTTTGTTTTCTTAGTCGAGTAATTCCCTGGCCCCGGGGCACTTGCCCCTGCTGCCCCCCCCCCCGGCACCCATCTGCCTCGAAGCTGCCCCTGAGTCCATGTCATCTGGAATGAAGAGCAATACCCTTGGAGAATGGCTTGGGGTGTGTGTTTCTGTGGTTTTGTGTTTGTGTTTGTGTGCACACACGTGTGTGTGCACATGTTGGTATGTGTGTGTTTGTGTGTGTGAGTGTGTGTGTGTCTGAATGTGTGTGTGTGTGTGTGTGTGTGTGTGTGTGTGTGTGTGTGTGTGTGTGTGTGTGTGTGTGTGTGTGTGTGTGGTGGTTTGGGGGGGGGGGGGGAGAGTTTACTAGCCACATGGTGGACTGAGCAGTACATGAGCGGAAATGTGAGGAACAGTGAGTTTAAACATGAAAGGGGAGCCTATAATTGAGTTCAGGGATTGGGTGAGTTTTTACGGGGTTGTTAAAACAAGACACAGGGTGAAGACGTGTAGCGAGAGTTGGGGAGGAGGAGGGGGAGAGAAGGGGGAGAGATAGTAGGAGGAGGACATAAGGGTTCAGTGTGGTCTACAAGAAGGGGTGGCGGGTGCTTAAAGTGTAATTCCGGTGAAAATTTAACCCAGGCTCTTTGTTTTGGCATGTATACCCATCAAATAAGCCCTCCAGATACTTTTTTCATTAAAAATCAAGCATAGAAAAAAGACTGTTTCCCAAGTCTGTGCCTTACCAGTACCTCTATTATTTATCGACTTGTGTGGACTTCCTGGAAACATTGACCTACTGGTAAGGCACAGACTTGGAAAACAGTCTTTTTTTATAAAGTCACGGTATGCTAGCTAAGTTGTTGATGCTTCGTTTTATGTGTAGGGACCCTAATCATGCTACTGCCGAGGATTGATGCTATTTTGAGCAATATTAGTGGTTAAAAAATGCCGATTTGGAAGCGTTCGCGGTGCCCCTAACCAATAACATGGAAGCCAAACATTGCGCTGGGCAAACTCTATGCTTGATTTTCAATGAAAAAGTAACTGGAGGGCTTATTTGATGGGTATACATGCTAAAACAAAGACCCTGGGTTCAATTTTCGCCTGAATAACACTTTAAAGAACGGAGAGGAGGAGGAGGAAGATAAAGATGGAGAATATGTTTTTCTGGAGCCTTGCTTGTGTAGTTCCACAGCCTTATCTCTCCTATAGTAAATAGAGCAGCACAATGCTCATGGTGTGGGCGCACGTTTTCTGCGTGTCTAAGTGTGAGCAAAATATATGTGTTTGTGCACTGCAGTTAGTGAAAAAGGTTCACTAAGTTAGTGAAAAAGGTTCACTAACTGGTTAACGACAACTGTGCACAGAGGGAGTTCTTCATTCCTATCAATTATTTAGGCCCCCTTTTTCTTCTCCTCTGCTACAATCACTCTTCTCCATCTCTCCAATGGTGTACCATGTATTTTTCCAATGTTGTGGATACTACCACCACCTCTAAACCTCTCCCCTGTAGGAGTATCCACCACCACTTCTCTCTCTCCCGTCTGTTAGACATTACCACTTCTTGAGTTCTCCAATGTTGTAGACACTACCAACACTCTTATATTCTGTCTCTATACCAACAATGCCCTTCTATAGTCCATTCTCCTCACCTCGTATGTCATTCTTTTGCACTCTGTATATATTAGGAACTTAACCGAACCTCTGTATCTTTTTTCCCAATTATTTCAACTCGTTTTTCATTATTTACAGGCTCCCTTTGAGGCAGTGAATGCTTTATGATTCCTAGGCTGTTTGGCTGATTGCCGCCGAGGATAGTGTGTTAGACTGACATCTATTGGGGAGGCGTGGGGCTGCACCCTGAGGCTCTGACAGCCATTGGATGGAAAACTACGTAGTTGGCAAACAGCAATCTTTTTTTCTTCCTGAGTGTGCTGACTGAAGAGAATGCATTGTCAAAACAGGCTCGCTCATTCCAGCCAGTGGCTGCTTGGAATTCCTCCATGATACTGTTCACGATTTTGGGTTCAACAGTCATTACACATTATGGGCAATGCACTGTTCATTTACTTGGTTATGTGCACTTACAGCTGCAGCTCCAGTGTATATCCAATGGAATGGAAGTTATATATACTGCATTCATCTATTGAATTTGTAGTCTGAAGTAATTAAGGAATGGTCCAGAGCAGGGGTCACCAACCTTTTTGAACCTGAGAGCTACTTCAAGGGTACTGAGTCATACGAAGGCCATCAAGTTTGATACACTCTTCTGAAATAACAAATTTGCTCAGTTTGCCTTTAGTTATATATTATTATTAAAGATATTCATCTATGTGAAGACACTAATCATGTTGATGATTTCTCACAATAATTATCAACAATGACTTAAAAAAGGTTAGAAAGAGTTAGAACAGGCCTGCGGGCGCCTCATATGGTCCTTGCGGGCGCCGTTGGTGACCCCTGGTCCAGAGAGTGTGTCTGTGGGGGAGGGGGAGGAGGAGTCCAGATCGGTAAATATCATACATGATCAGGATGTTACCTCTGCAGTGAGATTTGAACAGGTAGTGCCTCACAGGAAAAGAGAAAGGCAGCAGGGAGGAGGTGAGCTAGGAAACAGACGGGGCACTGAGCACACTTGGCGAGAAATGCAGAAAGAGAGAAAAAAGAGAGGAACTGACAGAGAGAGAGAGAGAGAGCGAGAGCGAGAGCGAGAGCGAGAGAGAGAGAGAGAGAGAGAGAGAGAGAGAGAGAGAGAGAGAGAGAGAGAGAGAGAACATGAACAACAGGGAGGGATCTCCTACTGGGCTCTGGCAGGATTCCAGCCTGTCTGTCTCCTAACACCGATGGCCTCTTGCTATATCCTTCCTCATTCCTCCAGGACAGCTATGGAACCCCCAGAGCTGCTCTCAAACCGCCCGCTCCAACCTTGCCACAAGGGTTAAGGTTAGAGACCCTTACAGACCCTCACCTTTTCTTCTCTTACTGAAGTGGCTGGAGGTAAACTGTGCATGCGTTGGTTCTGTTTCTAAAAGCTCAGAGAGAGGCTTTTCTTGCTCCTAACTCTTGTAAAAAGCTTTATTTTCCTCATGGAATTTGGGAGCAATCTGGAAGGCTGCCACATTTAACAATAGGCCATCCAGGCTACCACCCTCTCCTTCAGAATCAGAGCCCTGATCTAGAAACAACAGGTTATAAAACCAAGCCCAAAGCCACATGGCTGCATTTAGTGTACCTGAAAGTCGGATAAGGACGTTGGGTGTGGCCAGAATAAGCCCTAAGTCCAACATAATGAGGACTGCATGCATTAGTGTGTTTGTGTCTGTCTGTCTGTGAGAGAGGGTGAGCGAGAGAGCGAGAGAGCGAGAGAGCGAGAGAGAGAGAGAGAGGGGTGTTTGGAGATATTATTCTGCCAGATGTGCAGAGAAGGAGATATCCTCTTTCCTTGGGCAATACCGATGATATGCAGGCAATGGCATGGTCTCTCTCTAGATCTGGTGCATGGGACCGTCCATGTTTTTATTACCTCCTCTATTGTATTAACGATGGGGCATCTTACTGGCAAGAAAGATAGAGTAACGACTTTAACATTAAACGTAACATTTAACGTTACTATCTAAAGAGCGTTACAACTTTAACATGTGGCCCGAAAACTTAGTAAGTATGGGGAAAAAAAAAAATCGTTGAAATCATTGAAACATCTATGGACAGCATAATAATCTCTGTTGATCAGAGCAGGACACCTTGAGTCCACAACCCTCAACCAGTAGTCTGGGGGTCTGTATCTAACAGAGTCACAGCTCCATTATCTCTACCTCACTCGCTCGCCGTCTCCCTCTCTCTTACCTTAGAAGGAAAGGCAGCAGGGTTGATGTCATAGGATGAAGAATGTTGCAAGAATTCAGTGGCGGAGTGAGACAGAAAGGAAAAAAAGGGGGAGGAAAGGTTTGGTTGGATGGGTTTGTGGGCACATGTGAGAGAGGGGGGTTAAGCGAGAGAGGAAAAGAGGAAAGAAAAAAGGGAGCTAGAAAAAGAGGGTGAGTGAGAGAGGGAGGGGGAACACAAAGAGAGAGAGAGAGAGGGAGAGAGAGAGAGAGAGAGAGAGAGAGAGAGAGAGAGAGAGAGAGAGAGGGAGGGGTGTTTGTGTTGTAATATACACGTTGTGAGCACAAGTCAAACGAGAGGGAACTTGTTTGGAAGGATGGTGTCATTCCTTTTCCAGAGAGTGGGGGACAGGGGGAGGGTCTAACAGCTGGAGGAACTGAGAGGGGGAAAGCAGAAGTTGCCATTAGAGACCACTGTGCCACAGTTTGGATCCACAGAATCCAGAGCAGGAAGGGAGTAAGCGAGGCAAGAAGACATACTGCTCACACAAAGGGTAAGGACATTGTGATGTTATCGGAAATCCATTGATGGGGGGCTTATGTATAACAATGGGCTTGTTACATCTTGGATTTATATTCCCTAATAAGGTCAACTATTTATAATGGGGAAGGTACCATGGCACTTTGGACAATATGAACGGTTGTACTAAAGTGTTACCATGCATAGCCAGGTATATCGTCTGACGTGTGTTTATCAAGTTATGCATTAACAATAGGGCTACGGAAAGATCTACGAGTTAATAGTTACTTTGGTCAAACAGGGATATGCTCTGCTTGATGAATATGCGGAAGCATGAACCGGAAGTCGAGCTGAAAGTTGATTTAGCACAGCAGCACTTCACAGTTTTGTGATAAGGAAAGCTGCTGAAAAACGCAGTGACAGTAAAATTGTGAAAGTCTACTACCGCTGTCACGAATGAATAAAACCAGTGGTCTCTCTTAGGATATGGCTAGGCCCGTCATTAGCTTGGCAGTGGAGCATCACAGACGGTAGCAGCACCGTTAACATTAGCGGTAGGTACCGTCAACGTTATCTTTAGTGGTGGACGGGGTGAAGCTACCAGGCTAGGACGCTTAGGAGACACACGGGATCACAGGTAACATAGATGGCTCTTTAATGTAACGATTGATGCATTTTCATGGCGTTTGTAAATACCGTGTTATTTAACAAGATGGCTAGCCGTGTGATTTAAGACGGTCCGAGATGTACCGCGGAGCCGCCTCACCTCCCCGCATCTCATAGACCAGGAGGCTCGGTCGGTGAAGGACCAGGTGGCTCGGTCGGTCGTTTAGGGACCAGGTGGCTCGGTCGGTCGTTTAGGGACCAGGAGGCTCGGTCGGTCGGTCGGTCAGGGACAAGGAGGCTCGGTCGGTCACGGATGGGCCGGCGCGTCCTCAGATGAACGCAAGCCTCTCTGTCTTTATCATCGGAGACTGGTGTTATGTTGCTGCATCATTTGATTGCATTCATTCGTTCGTTGCACACCATTCTCGCTTTACAATTGGTTCATAACCGAGTTCATCTATGTGTCTGTGGTTTGTGTGAGTATTCCTCTTATATGAAATATTGGAATTTAATGCTTTTTTGTCGTTGATTATCATAGAAGGTGCTGTATCATATTTCTGTATGCTGTCTTGCTGATCATATGACTTGCCTCGATGCCAATGATACTTTCACTGTGGATCTCCTCGGGGTTTCCCATTCATCTACAAAAGCTTCAGTATACAGTTCTTTCACTCAATTAACATAAAGTAGGCTAGTGTGTATATGAAGGCTTAATCGTGATCATAGACGTAGCTATAATTGTATCGTTCGACTCTATTTACAAATAAATATATTCAGAGTATTTTTACTACTCCACTATAGCAGATTATCCAAATGGTTAAAGCACTACTAGTCATACACATATATTATCATAGCACAAGATTGACGTAAAGTATGTAAAACATAGGAGTCTATAGATATGGACATGCCAGTCCTACAAGGATATCATAGCCTGCTCCTAAAATTACACATTTCCTAATAGAGTTAGGCCAAAGCATGGGGCTTGGGTATGGGTGCTGTCTCTTAGATTAGGTTTCTCATTGCTTACGGTTCAGTACATTACGGTAGATGGCAAGGATATGATTTGCCTTGCCTCCTCTTACTACTAAGTAACGGATAAGCCGGTCCTTATTGAAATGTATTGGTCACACACATGGTTACAATGCAGACCTTTCACTTCCCTTATACCCTGACGTTGTTCCTCATCTCTTGTATTGTTCTGAAGTTGTTCTCGTTTCCAATGAAAGCCTCCTTTGATCCACTCCGTTTTAGGTCAGCATAAGAATTTGAGATGACTTGTGAGTCTTTGCACTCATGGTACAGTGTTTATCATGCTGTCACTCAAAGACGAGTGCAGCCCCAGTGGAAGGTCAGCAGTGCCCTCTGTCCAGTAAAAGGGTGATGACCCGTAACGTTAGACTCAATTAGACTGTTTGTTCCTGCGTGAGTAAACCCGGGGTCTAGACAGACCCCTCTTCCCGCACAGAGGGCGTGGCAACAGCATCGTAACAATAGAGTTTATCACCATTATGCCACACACATTAATAACAAAGCAAGGTGAAAGTTACTGGAAGTTCTTCCAGAAATGCTGTTTGTTCATTAGCTAACGATTACAACTGGGCTGGAAATGTACTTTTTACATGAAGCGGTGTAGTTTTAAATTGTTATTGACAATTCAAGGTAATTGTCCAGCTTTTCATTTCAGCTGGAATCATTGGTGACTAGGTGGTTTACGACATGCAACTTAAAATTCCAACCAGATTTTTGACCTGTTGAACCTATCACTGAAGTGCCAAACTAAACAGAAAACTGTTGAACAAGTATCAAGAAGGGGTCTTGCAAGTTTACTGCTCCAGCAACAAAAGAATCATTACCAAAAGCAGAACACTATCCATCATCCCCTGTAACGGCTGTTTGATGTGATCATGGTCTCAACAGAAATGGTTCACAGACGGGTCCGGTCAGGCTACGTAACAGCAGTTTATTCATGGAGAAATGTTAAAAAGAAGTCAAGCCATGCACTCAAATTACTAGCAGGATTCTTTGATGCCTTTACATGATGCGTAGCTTGCGCAACTGTTTTTGCAAGTCTTGGTTTTTTGTTTCAGGGCCAGAAAGATAGCATTTTTGGGGTGTAAGACTGTCAACGGCAAGAGACACAACATTGCAAGATAATGACTGTCTGTACCACAACAAGAACAAGGGCAGTACTTTGCTTCTAGGTCCTTTTCATTGTCTGTCTGCCCTTCTCTATATTTGGGCATAATCAACATTGCTTTAAGCTGAAGTCACTCGCCCTTAAGCGTGCTGCTGTCGATAAAGTAGCCCTCGGTACTACAGGCCTCGCTGCCATATGGAATTCATAAGTTGCATTAAAGTCAATGAAGTACCATTTCCTCTACATGATCTGTTGGAGACCCTATCGCAGATTAGAGGGCCGTGATGCCATCCGCTGCCTCGGCTCCACAGTGGGACTAATGAAAGACAGGCCGCGATGATGTCATCGGTGTGAAATAACCACGGGGACATGTTGAAGGAAACGGTGAAGGAGACTGGAGTCCATGCTGATGGATCAGTGGTGTAGGCTTTTGTTAGAGGGAGAGAGGGAGGGAGAGAGAGAGCCAAGTGATGTCATGGGTCTACAGTGCAAAGCATGCTCTCCAGCCGAGGGTCTCTGGGATCAGGTTTCATTTAGTGTTGCTGGGGGGGCTGTCATCGATGTGCCTGGAGGTGAGGTCATCCAATTATATGTGAGTCTGGAGCCGATGGAATCCGACCAACTCACCAATGTGAAGTAATTGGAAAGGCAGTTGTTTATAATGCAATGTATACAGGATCGTGGAGTAGCCGTTCAACTTCTTCAGATCAATCGTTGCAGTGCGGAATGTCTCGGAAGGATAAGAAAATAAAGTGGTAAGCCTGTTGTGTATTGATCAGTTATGATGTGAACCTTGAGGATGCAGTCCGCTATGCCAAGAGATTAACATAATAATTGTGTAGTTGCATTCGCTGCATACCGAAACGATGCACCATATTTTTTACATGCAGCTTCTTCTTTAATTGAATGTGACTTAATGTTGTCTAAGGGACGGCCACTGAATCACATGGCTGTAGGCCCACAGTTCACAGATCACAATCACACTAAACTGGGTCTGGGGGCGGAAAAACACAATCTTTGGCAACAATTCAAGTTTTTTGATTGGTATAAGAGCAAAATAATTTTCCTATAATTTTTTTATTTAATAACACTTAACAAATGTCTCTTAAATTTGACAGAATTAAATAAACATTTAACATTCAATTTGTCTGAATAAGGGCACCAAATAGCGGCATAATCCTAGCTATTAGTCAAGTTATGCTAAATGATAAAGAAAAGGGTTATTTGGTGGTCATGTTGGTACTCCTTCAATACATATCCACTGGAATAGTTATCAGTCTTGGTAGGCCTAAAGTAGGTTTAAAGTGTTCCATGTGCAGCACTCTACTGATAAACAACAGAGTCCTTATGAAACGGCCAACCGCTTTATCTTGACCATAGATAGCATCTGGAGCAGTGTTATCAAATGACGACTCCAGAAAGACTTGACATATGCAAGCCATAGAAACAGTTAAACAGAGGCCTGCTATTTGTTAGCGTCTATGAGGCCGTTCAATGTATGTGCCTTGGTTGTGTTCTGCTATTTGTCCTCAGAAAAGAGCTTCTTGAGGAGTGGCATTTGTGTGTGTAAACGTTTGCTCTGTTTGGGTGTTCTGAAATAACTGTTGCAACATGTTTTGTGTGATCATTCTAAATATATATCCTTTTATGGTCAAACTTTAAAGCTAACGTGAAACTGAAATCTATAGTCGTCGGATTTATATTTATGTAATTGAGAAAATGATTAACTTTTTTGGCCGAGGGGGGGAGGGGGCTGTAGTTTTATAAATATATATAAATGAATTCATCTATATTTATTTAATGAATTGCAATAGACAGGATATTACCAAGAAAAGGGAAATAACTCCCTCCATCCCTGGTGTAGGCTTAACAGACAAGTTAATTGATGTCTGTGACCAGTAGAGTTCCCCAGATTCATCAGACATCACTCAAGGACCTGGAACACAAGACTAGAGCTGACAGAACTAAACAACCCAAACAACAAGACTGGAGCTTCTTTACTTAGTGAAGCACAATGTAGAGAAGATAAAAGTATTGTTGATAAGGTTAATGTTTCAGATTATGATGCATGCTTTTATTCTTCTTGTCGGCTTGTGAGAATTAAGTTAATTTAAGTATCCATACAGTAATCAGCATTGCCAATATAAAAGTATGAGGTGCCCTTATGCTCTGTATTTCCATGCAAGGCCTTCCAACCAGCAAAAAAATATATTTGTAGTTTATCTTGGATAATGGATTGTTTTAAAAAATATCCTGGTCAGCACCTAATCGTTCCACTTGGCGGATCAAACAAACGGCTATTCAGAAGGAGCAAGAGAAGAATGTCTTGTATGGAGTAATGCTGTCAGACAGTAAAAGGTGTCTTTTGAGGACCACAAAGGACCTACTGTCCATCAAACCAGTGTGCTCATCTTTTGAAAGGGGGGGGGGGGGGGCGATGTCTTTAGACAGGAGGGATCTCAGAAGGAGGCCTGAGGAAAGCTGAACCCCCTACATGTGTGAAGTAAATATTTAGCCAGCTTTAAACACCAGCCTCTCCTTGACACTGTATGCTTGAATATGTTATGGTAGTTTACAAGTCCTCTCTACTTCAAAGGAGCCACAGCCTACAGGAGAACCAGGGGGATCAGTTAGCCTCATGTAGGGTCTCGTATTCTACACAGCAATGTGTTTTGATAGGGGAAAGTATCTCTGGCATCTGTTGGCGTCCCCTCGCTATATGGTATGTCTGCTCTATATACAAAGCCTTAGGGGGACTGCAGTACACTTGTGTAGAGTCAGCTCGCCGTATGTATGCCAAAGTTTTATTTTTAAATCTGTCGGCTGATTGACTTCAACTTAACCTAACAGGGACTTTATCTTGATATGTTTTATTTTAACGTTCTACTTTTTAAAACATTTTTATTGTTTTAAAAACTGTTATTTTACCTCAGTTGAATATAGCCAAGACAAAAACATAACGTAACAGATCCAACCAGAATCTCTTTGCAATGATGCTAATGCAACAGGATTCAAACTGAGCTCATGACTCACCACTACCAGGAATGTACTTATCACACTTGGGCAGTGAACTATGGCTGTCCAAAATAACTTTACCACATCATGATGATTAATATCCTGTGTGGGATGTGAGAATGTCAAACTTTTGTGGTGTTGCATCGTTTCTGTAAACTTCATACACAGCTCGTCTTTCCCTATCGGTTGGTCATTATGTTTAATATGTCTATCATTATGTCATTATAATTTTTCAGAGTTTTGGTCAGATAAAGACACAAGATGGAGGAATCCAGCAACAAGCCCTTAATGGTGACCTCCTCCATTAACTTCAAGGTCACCACTCCGTCGTTTTATAACCAGCCAAAGAAGTTTGCCTCCGTCGCACCGCCCCGCCCCAAAAGCCAATCCCCGCCCTCTGGGCCGTCCCCAACACCAGTGGGCACCGCTGTGATTGGGCGCGTTGGGGAGCTTCCTCCGCCCCCTCCTTCGCTCTGTGAAGGTATTGAGATGTTTGTGGTTTGCTTGGATGCAGCAAAGTTACGCTTTATATGTTTGGATTTAGCAATGTATTAATTGTAATTTTAGTTTACTTTAATTTCAGCCAAATATTTATTCCCATATTGTAAATAAAAAAAAGTCATCCAACTGTCCCAGCGTCTAACAAGTGTGCTTCCTTTCAGACTTCCCGCCCCCCCCTCCTCCTCCTCCCCCATTGGATGACGACTTGCCAGCCCCTCCCCCTGAATGCCATGCCCTACCCCCTGCCTTTGACGCTCCGCCTCCCGTGGCAGACGACCTGCCCCTCCCAGCTCCCCCTGAGGAGAGCTCCTGTCTGCCCACCTCTCCCCCTCCCCCTCCTCCCCCTCCGCCTCCCCCTCCTCCTGCCCCCTCCAGTGGGTCCAGGTACCCCAGCGCGGGGGGCAATGCACCGGTGAGTGGGGGGGGGGGCTTGTTGATGTAGTCTGTAAGATGGTCCAACTCCCATGGAAGCACATTAAACCCTCCTTGGTGGCGTTTGATGGCAGTGCTGGCATGTGCCAGGATCGCCCCCCCCCCCAAGCATTAGCAGGGAGTCGAGACCTTGCAGCATCTCCCAGCCCACATTAAAGAAACTGTGTGCTATGTTTAAGTAAGACTCCTTGAAGTCATTAGCTCCTTTTTAAAGATGCTATGAAGTATTTATAGTGTTGCAAAGCAGCAGAAAATGAAGTCTTGCACCACATGTTTCCTGACCACAGATGACATGTACCCAATACACCATGCTGTTAAACAAACACAGTTTAAGAATTTTCTCTTAAAATTCTTTGATAAATAAATGTCATCTATGGTTATTGGGGATATAAAATACATGAGAGATCACATGTGGTGTGAAAAACACATTTTATAGCCACATTTCAGGTATGAACAAAACCTTGTTTTGACATGTGTACGCGTGTCAAATGTTCCCAGAGGCCAATTGAGAAGCAGACAAGTTTTGACAAACAGCTGGACTCCCTGACCGACCTGCTGTCTGAGATGGAGACCAGGGGACCGTTCAACCCCAAGGTACACAGCAGAGAGACCAGAGGTTGTTGGTGGAATAAAGAGTGTGCAGAGATGGCTATTCAGCGACGCCAAATAGAGAAACAGAGTGTTGGCCTTTGTTCAGTCGGTGTAGGGGTTATAGTGGGCACAGCACACTATATCCTGTAGCGTTTACAGGCTGCCGTGCGTCTTTGGTTGCTTTTGTCCACGGTGTAAACAAAAGAGACCAAATCTGACGCACAATGCGTAATAAAGCGTGCAAAGGTGAGGTCATTAGGAAAGAGTTTGGGCCAGATGCCATTCTGCTCCGTGGGCTCTGTGCTCAGGGTGAAAGCCCAGCGATGAGTGAAGGACACGCAGCTAGGCACTGGATCCAAACAGAAAGCAGAAGGGGCGGGAGGAGAGGAAGGACGGAGGTGATGATTCATCGAATGAGAGTCAGGGATGTTTCAAGAGAGCGAGTGATGCGTACACAGGACTTAGTGGAGCGCATGAGCGTGCGCCGGGGCCAGCGTGCGCTGCCAAAGGGCCAAGTGAGAGGGCCATAAATGGAGAGTGTTTTCATCCCAACTGGAGGGAAACCGGATCACAGCGGAATAATGTTGAGGCAAGATAAGTTGCAAGGCACTGGCGTGCGGCTATCTGCCGCTAGCTTTGCTCGGAGCTACCGCACTTATATTAGCATAATAATATAAGGGTTGGCCTGCATGTCTTCATCTGGGCCTATAAAAAGCCATGTGTTAAATAATTCATTCTCTGTTGTGGTTGTTGTTGTTATTGTTGTTTCCACAGTTACCAAGCCAGTACCCTTCAGCACCAGCGCCAAAGCCATCAGGTCCTCCCCGGACCGCTCCCAAGCCAAACCTCTCCTTCCTCCCGCCCCCCGAGTGCGGGGACCGGCCTCCCCCCGCCCCCTGGGCCGAGGAGCTCAAAGCCAGAACCAACCGCCACGGCAATAACAGCGCAGTGTCCGGCACCTCGCCTGCCCCCCAGCCATTGGCTAAACCGGCAGTGGCTCCCAAGGCCGCTTATGGCGGGAAAATGGCCACCTCTGCCACCGCTCTGGCCCAGAAACTCAACCAGAACTTGAACCAGAACCAGAATCTGAACCACGCCCCAGCCAAGTTTGGTGTAGCACCAAAGCCCTCTCCTATGATGGCCCCCTCTGCCCCCGGCTCTTTCCCCCCCGTTCCTCCTGCTGCTCCTCCTGCTCCTCCTCCTGCTGCTCCTCCTGCTGCTCCTCCTGCGGCTCCTACTGCTGCTCCTACTGCTGCTCCTCCTGCTGCTCCTGCTGCTTCTCCTCCTGCGGTTCCTACTGCTGCTCCTGCTGCTCCTCCTGCACCTCCTGCTCAGCCGGCCAACAAGGCCGCTCCTTTCAGTTCCTACAGCTGCCTCAGGAGCGCTCCCTCCCCCACCAGTCAGGAGAACGTTAGGCCCAGTCCCCCGGCTGCTGCCCTGCCTCCGCAACCAAAGCCCATGGTGACTCCGCCCCCCTCCTCCTTCAACCAGCCAATGAAGGAAGCGCCCTCATCAACGGTACAGTCCCCAACAACTTCCAGCTTCCTGTTATACTGTATGAACTGCATAGCAAGGTTGAATTATTTAATAGGGCACTCAACAAGATTTCATACTTCTGTCACCCATAAATACCAAAGAATCATATGGATGCACTTATCCATTTGAGTATAAAACACTTTTAAATAATGCTGTGTGTGTGTGTGTGTGTGTGTGTGTGTGTGTGTGTGTGTGTGTGTGTGTGTGTGTGTGTGTGTGTGTGTGTGTGTGTGTGTGTGTGTGTGTGTGTGTGTGTGTGTGTGTGTGTGTGTAGCCCTCCCTCCCTGGGCCGATGGCGGTTCCGGGTGGGGGTGTGCCTCTCAACATGAGGGAGGTGGAGGAGCTGGAGAGGATGACGAACGACTTCATCAGAGACATGGACACACACGCTCCCGTCATCACATCGCCCCCTACAGGTAGACACGCTGCAAGGTCGGCCTTCTTGTCAAGACACAGCCGAGCCCGGAAGACACAAGATGGGGTTCTGATAAGGGAACTGTGTTTAGTGTGTCCTTAGGAATTCTATGGTTTATTCATGTTAGGTAAATTAACTTGCCATTATTTAGACGGGCTGAAGCACATTTCAATATTATCTTGTTGGCTTTAGGTTGCAACTATCTAATGTAATGTAATGTCATCATACATGTTGACATTTGAACAAACATAATAAATACCTAGGACAATTTATGCTATTTTTGTTAAGTTTAATTTGAAAACTAGTTGAGCTCTTTCATATGTTAGATGATATCACATTGTTATCAAACATTGTTGATAACACAAATAGTTTGAAATGAGATCAGGCTATGCATTGATAAGACATTAGATGAATATCTTAAAGTGAATATCTATAATCTGATGGCAGACCAGCTCAGTCCGGTCGAACAGGGGGTTTACTTTCTTTAGCTTCATCTATGTTTCTACCAATCATGTTACTGGAGCTCGGCCAGCAGTAGTCCACTGTAGAAAATAATCTGTAAAGGTTTCAAGTCAACACGGTGAAGACTTGCAATGTAGAAATACTCTTATTCAAATCCCCTTTGGAAAGCCTGATCCACTCGGGCAAAGTAGCATTCTACAGTATAATTTCTCGAGTTCAGGAAACCGGACACAAGGCTTAACTCCGGCCCACAATGTTCTCGGTACCTGGCCCAGGCTCTGAGCCGTCTAGCCCCAAATGTTCTGGTGTTGCATGTTAGACTGCATGATCTGAGTGTTGGACTTTTTCTGTAACCTTTGTGATTTAATAAATCCTCGTCCTCCTACCGTCTCTCCCCGTCTCCATCAGAGGTGTGTGGGAAGTGTGGTGAGTCTCTGTCCCGCAGCCAGCCTGCCGTGCGGGCAATGGACAAGCTGTTCCACGCCAACTGCTTCTGCTGCATGGGCTGCCAGCGCCCCCTGCAGGGCATGCAGTTCTACGACCGCGACAGCTCTCCGCAGTGCGAGGACTGTTACACGGTGAGGAAGAGCTACATTCTCTAGTCCTCTGCTGAACACTCCCTGAAAAGACTTGAACCTTCGAAAAAGTGAATGTTTTTGATTGATTGAATACAGTCCTGCAGACGTCCAACCAAGCATGGTAAAGAAGCTGTTTGTTTTCCTGGAACAAACGTCCAGAAGGGTTACCTCAACACTATACTTTAAAAAATGGCCCCCAAACTTCTTTAGCTTATTTGAAGTTTCTATATCTTTTATTACAATTCTACACATTTTTTAAATGTGATTTCCTCCTATGTTTTCCTCCTCTGATTGTTTTAACGGGGCCAAACCTGAACCTGCCCTTGCTGTATGAATGGCTGGTTGTGCTGTGGCTGATGAGTGTCCCTGATCCCCCAGAGCTCCCTGGCGGTGTGCTCCCGCTGCGGGGAGCGCATCACGGACCGAGTGCTGAAGGCGGTGGGCCAGTGTTTCCATGCCCACTGCTTCCGCTGCAGCACCTGCGCCTGCAGCCTGGAGGGGGCGCCCTTCATCACCGACGACAACAACAACCCCTACTGCGTCCAGGACTACCACAGGTGGCCCCTCCTTTCTGCAGGGTTCAGGGTGGATGTGGGGGGGTCGGCGCCGGGCTGAACGGCTGTGTGACTGTGTGTGTGTTGCAGGCGCTTCTCCCCGCTGTGTGTGAGCTGTAACGAGCCCATCATCCCCGCCCCGGGGAGCGAGGAGACGGTCAGGGTGGTCGCCCTCGAGAAGAACTTCCACCTCAAGTGTTACCGGTGTGAGGTAATGGAGGAACACAGTTCGATCTTTTTAGATGGTCAGATAAAACGAGATACATTTGTATTCCGAAAGTCATCAGGAACTTTTGCTTGTTGCATATTCATATTATTTGCTATGTATGCCATACTTTTCTATAAATGCATGTATTTGGTGTTGAAATCTTTCAAGTTGTAATACTTATTTTATTGAACCACTATTCGCCTCTCCCTTATATAGTAATAAGTCATATTTCATTCCCCCTATGTTTTTTTACCCTGCTAATGAATTGTTTCAATTTTTGGAAATATGTTGCATTACAGAAGCAAGATGTGCTCAGCATTGGAAGCCATTTTACATTCTCTTTAAAAAATAATTCACCTTAAATTGTGGTTGCAGGACTGCGCCCGACCCCTGTCAATAGAAGCAGACGCCGACGGCTGCTATCCATTGGACGGCAAGATCTTGTGTATGAAGTGCCACACCCAACGAGCCAAGCAGGCCAAGCAGTGATTGGCGGAAACACCCGTCACTCAAGTCACTCTATGAACCAAATTGAAAGCACAGGATTAATTCAGCTACCAGTTTTGCCTTTTTGCAATAGAGCTCCATGTACGTGCGCACGTGGGTGAGAGAGTGTGAAAGAGTGTCCTGTGAAGAGGAGTTCTGCATGCCTAAATAAGTGGTGTGTGTCAAAGACTCAATCAATGTGGAGGTAATGTACTGCATTGAGACAGATTTACTTCATCTTGTATCCTCCATCTCCTTTCTCCTGAGCTCTCTCCTAATAGCCTTTCGTGTGCCAGAGTATTATTTCATGGCTGTTCTATGTTTACAAATACTCTACTAGCATATTTGCAAAAAACTTCTTGATTAAACAACAAAAGGCATCCAACCAGGCTAAAAGTAGAGCACCTTTTGATGGTTGTTTCTTAATCTGCTAAATACCTTTCTTATTAATGCCGACTTTTAGACGTTTTATAACTGTTTAGTGTGCGACGCTAGGTCTTTGGCCGTCTTACCGGTCTGTAGGCTTGCAGGTTGTACAGTATGCAAGCATGTTGCTTTCTTGCCCAGAGAGAGCGAGCTCTCCCGTCAATCAGTATGCTCTCTCTCATAATAACATTACATTTGTAGTTCTTTCAGGGCTGTAGCCTGAGTGCAACAAAAAAAACATCACAGCCGTGAATTCAGATCTTTGTATTTTTGTCTTTGTTATTATATGGATCTGTGGGCTTATTTGCATGCACTGTCAAAACTACATGTCGCTCTCCATGCAACATGGATTTCAAAGAAAACCAACACTGTTTTTTTTTTGTTTGCCCTGTGTTCCTATGTTCTCTAGTATGCATGCTAGTGCGAATTGATGAGCAAAATCATGAAAGTGTTTTGCTGAGTGCTGATTTCATTCCATATCTCAAGAGTATCATGAGAGATGTAAGAAAGTGCTACTATGGCTGAAAACGGGACCTATAATTGCACAGCTTTTTTACAATGATGCATTTAGCTGAAATTAACATAGAGAATGGTAGAGCCCCTTTTACGCTTGCTAACGCCACAGCACACGATACAAGTCTGCACCTTCAAGAAACATGCTGTAGTGGACCCGTCTGGGGAATTGAAATCCCTAAATAGCATTTATGTTGAATGGACGTTTATTTGGTGAAATGTTATGGCTTTGTAATTCAACCAAACCGAGACTTGTGAGGGCAAGACACAAAAATAACTATCCATGAGCAGATTTATGAATAGGGCTGACCAGCTTATTAGCAGTGACCAAGTTCATTTAACATCTGTTTGAGATAACGAACACTCTCCTGTCTTTCTTTTATATTCTCTAACATTCACCGGTTTTATTGTGGTTTATCAGCACATGAGGACCTTGTAATTTAGTGCTATTACAGTGAAACCACTACTCTTTCCATTTATCCTATAATGTACGTTAGTGTGTTGATATTGATTATGTACTACTTATGTCACTCGATGTTGATCTACGTTATTCAGTCTGTCATGTACTTTACTGTTTTCCTCCCAAGTTGGAATCGTTGATTTTCAGATTTTTTGGATATGTGCCTTCTACGCTTTTGTATTCCTTCTCTATTTCGCCTGCTTTCAATGCCATACCAATTAATTCTGCTAACAAAACGATAATAATCAACCACCTTTTGTTCAAATTAGGTATTTTATTTGGCGAATGCAACAAAATTCAGGGTGATTAAAAAAACAATAACATTTTAATACCCAGTATTGCATGCTACTTATGTCCGTGGTGGGGATTTTAGTATTATATCACAGCCCTTTTGTATTTTGTATTATTGCACAATGTATTCCAACTATGTGATTCTGCCTTTATCATCACAATGTGATCAAACGTGCCCATGTCCTCACAGCAGCAGCATTTATTAAGGGTTCTTGTCTCGTGATCTAAAATGTTTTCCTCCATAGTATTTTTTTATGTAAGTTCCCATTCCATTGGTGTGAATGTGTAAACGTATATGATCAAACATGCCAGCATTATTCAACCTGTACTCCAACCCTCCCCTCCCCTCAATTTGGATGCATTAAAAAAGAAAATAGCTAAAGACCAAGCTGTCCTTTGTGTGTGTGTGTGTGTGTGTGTGTGTGTGTGTGTGTGTGTGTGTGTGTGTGTGTGTGTGTGTGTGTGTGTGTGTGTGTGTGTGTGTGTGTGTGTGTGTGTGTGTGTGTGTGTCAGCAATAGGAATCTCAGACGATGTACACAGTACACTGTTTGAGCAGGATCCTTGTGCACATGTTTTTGACTAGGATGGATAGCCAGGGTGGGAATAGAGAGAATATACTTTGCGTTTGCCAAAAAGTATAATGAGAAGAGCAGACGATGAGACTCAGGTTGTAATTCAACTGATGGTGACAATTTTATCTTTGCTTCAACTGATAATTTAATTTTGATGAAAGGCTAACTCAATACCTATTCAAGACTTGAGGAAGCTTCCACTTTCTATACCTTCCAGTTAATATCTTGTGGCCCGGGCTGGAGTAAACTAGCTGTCGGTACATTCCCCCTGACACTGGAACTCAGTGGTCAACCTCACAGAGGGAGTCACAGTCGGCCTGCACCTGGGAGAAGTAGAATGGGAGGGTGGTGTTTGATTAAGGTGGTTATTATTGAAGTTGGGAGCTAGCTGAGATTTCTGTTTCCCTCCTGTACCTGTGTTTTTTATTTTGCACTTTAATGTATTGTTTCATTGCTTGTGTCTTCTTTCCATGTATTTAATTCTGTGTCTGTGGCTCAGACCCACGCGACGTCATAGCAAGGTGTTGGGTCCCATGTGCTCGAGGGTGTGTTACACTTTAAAGTGACGCATTACCTTTATCAGCTCATGCCAGCCATGCGTTGCACTGATAAGGCCGACGCATGTATGCACGTGTGTGCGCATCTATGCGTGTGTGTCTACTCATCCTATGTATCTATGTAAAACAAATAGCTATTTTTAGCATTATTCATTGTGTATGTGTCCGACACAGCAACGAGTATATCTCCAACATGAATTACTCCTGAAGCCTTTGGGCCTTGGTTTTTGTTCAGGGAAAAGACTTGTTGGTGGAATGAGATCCATGGCCTCATTATCTAAGACGTAGCCAGTGCGTTTGGTTGTTTTTCTCATAGCGTCAGAAGAGAAGTGAGTGATGCAGAGATAGAGGGTTGAGAGGACAGTTGCTTGAGGGAGAGAGGTACTGGAACTAATACACCTGAGAGTGAATCGACTGCAGAGGATGTCACATTCTGGACAGATTAAAGAGTTGGTCGTCTAGCTGCCAGGAATATGACTGAGAACCAACTGGAACATGAGGTAGGAATCTCACTAAGGAAATCGTCTATGTTGTCGTTGTTATGTTGCTGCCTTGAAATGAATGGCCAGAATGCTCATATAAAAAGTTATTTTATTGTTTGCACATGTCATCTGCATGCTTTAAAATACACTTATATTATATGTATAACTAGACTGATACTAGAGTTGGGTTGGAGGACTGGTGCAGTTTAACTTTATTTTCACTTCAGAAAACAATCAGATCTACACTTTTTATCTCAATGCTGTGTAATCATTTTGATTATCATGTTTCACAATGAAGCAATTGAAGTCAAATTTGTAATTATGGTTAATCTATGCCCATGCCACAGCAATACAGATCTATAACCCTAATGGATCGACAGACAATTATGTTGACACAGTGGTATCCTACTTTCCCTTGTAGCTTCTGCCATTACCTCAGTCGTCATTCGCTCAGCCTCCAGCGCCCGACCACCCCCAAGGTCCTCATCAGAACCAGGAGCTTCAAGGCCTCGCTCAGCATGATATCCCACTCCACCCACCATCAGACTCAGACTCCAGCACCCAGAACAGGCACCGGCTCCCCGGCCAGAGTCCAAGGTGGACCAACCATAGGAGGCTCATTCTTCTTGTTCTCCTAGGTTCTTCGCTGTGGGCTATCGTGCTGGTCCTGGTTTACTACAGTCAACAGGATGTTAAGACACAAAGCAAAGAGACCACGCCAACTGAGAAAGGTAAATGTTGTCCTGTGTGGTCATGTGGGCTTCTCTAGGACATTAACACTGTTAGGGGTTTGATTCCCACTGGGGTCCCCCATGCTGAGAATGCCTGCGCTTACAGCAAACCAAAATGCATTTATGTATTGATATTCAAATATAGAGTGGGGATATTGGATGTTGTCTTAAGTGCATTATATTGTAGTTTTCCTGTCTGATGTTTTCTTCCCCCTTTCCCCCAGTCACTCAGTGTCTCTCCAAAGCTTGTCAGAGGGCCTCAGTCCGGTTATATACCTCTGTAGACCCCTTCAGCCATCCCTGTGATTACTTCTTGATTACCTGTGGGTCTGACAGAGCTTGGCCGACCACCAGGGGGAAACAAAGAGGCGAAGGCCCAACCCTGAATTTACAGAGACAACCGAAAGGAGCAGAGATGAGAACAAAGAAGAAAGAGAAGAATCTGGATGGAAATATGAAAGTAGAGGAAATACTGGATAGAAAGAATGCATTGATGCGGTATCTCCAAGAGGCTTTGGGTAAGATTATTCAGAAAAATTATGTTTTTTCACATTTATTTCACTATCCTGTCCTAGAAAAGTGCTGAATTCACAGTAGACACAATTTGACCCACTGCCATTGTAAAACGTGCTGTTGGAATGGTAAATGGACGATTCTAAAGAAAAGTTAACAAGACGTTTAGGCATAGAACCTATTTTATTTTTATTTTTTTGGTAAAAAAATAATTACTGCAGCTTTAAAAGAAATAATGACAAATTTGCATGTCTCTTGAGGCCAATAGTATATGCTTTTTAAACTATACTATTCTATTATTTACCAGAATCAAAAAGTAGGTCTGGTTCAGCAGTGCAGAAGGTCAAGGACTTCTACCGTTCCTGTTTGGACACCAAATCCATAGAGACTGCTGGGGTGGAGCCCTTCCTCACACTGGTGCAGCAGGTGAGATGCTTACAGGGGCATGGTGATGTTTTGTTTGAACTGTGCTTGCTGTATTTGTATGTATTAACACGTATACACCATGACCTACTCTCAGCTGGGAGGCTGGGGAATATCAGGCCAGTGGAACCACAGTGACTTCAACTCTACGCTGAAGGTTCTCATCAGACAGTACGCCTCCTTCCCGTTCTTCAACCTCTATGTGGGGAGAGACCCCAATGAGATCCTCCGTGGGACCGACCGGAAATACATACAGGCCAGTATCCCACAAATCATGTTTGGTAGGAGAAACCCAACTGCGTGCGAAGAAACGCAGGTTGTTTTTGACAGCTTGAACTCTATTGTCAACAGATAGATGAGCCTGATCTGTTAATCCCCATTGCATGGAACAACACGGCGCAGAAGTCCATGGCTAAAACTCAGGTTTCTAAACAGTCCTCAAGAACGTTTTGGGCACCAGGATACTGATATTTGTGTTATACACGTCTATCCAGCCAGTGTAGGTTGATGGAATAGCCCTGGTTTGTTTTCTCCACCTAGACCTTGTTCCCCTTCTTGGCATTGTGCCAGAGGTACCTGGCTCTCCTTGGGGCTCCCTCTGGCAGCAAGATCGTCCACGTGGGCATGTTCATCTCTCTGTCCTCTGAGCTGGCCGTGGCCACGTCCCCCCTGTCCTACCGCCTGTTGAACGGACTTCTCTACCAGCGCATCACCATCAAAGAGCTGGCGGTATGCTTGCCGTTTTTCACCTCTCCCACACACACTCTATAGGTGCTGTCGGCAAGATCCATTGGTTGCAGAGATGCCCTTTATGAAAAATTTAAATTAAAAGATCGGATTTCCTGTATTCTGTTGCATTTTGGGGATGGCCGTATACCTATTTACCTACTATTCATTCAGATGCATAGCCTACATCCTGACTTGCAGGGCCTGGACATTGTTGTTATTCTGATATTGTGATCACTGTCCTATAGCGTCCATTTTTTGTGAGTCTCACTCAAATGCAGTTAGAAATATGGGACATTTGCTTCATTTTGTTTATATGCTACAGGCCGAAAGACTAAATTAATATGCAACTTACTTGCTCCTTTTAAGTATAATATTGCTTGGGGAGTCCAATTCCTCCACTGAAAAGGGTGGAAAGTGCTTACAACTCTGCTAGTTAGCGATCTCTTCTCTGCATGTAGCCTATTTGATTGATTCGCTGAATTGTCCAATCATGAGGTGATAACAAAAAAGAAAAGCGATACCATTGGCCTGGGGCGCACACTGGTGCGACCCGAGTGCGAATTTTCTTGCGCCAATGAAAAGCTGTCTCTGCTTGATAGACAGCAAAAAGTTAGCGAGCTTACATTGACTTCAACGTGGCCGGCGCCCCTGACTTGGAGGAGGGCTTTATTTCGAATGACCAATAACAAGCCTAGCCCAAATCATTGACGTTCAGACGCATTTAAATGGTGGCTGGTAGTGACAAGTATCTCACACAATTAAACGAGGATAAACGCTTTGTATTTTTGTTGATTTATTTCGTATTGATAATAGTTGATTAATAGTTGGCAGATATATTCAAGTGAATATTTCACGGAGGGGCGGCGCCCTAGCGCCCTCTATAGACCCACCGCCACTGTTCAAAAGGCAACCTAGAATTACGGAAATAAAATGCATGTATAAACAACATGGGGACTCAGAAGATACAGTAGCACATAGTAAGAACGAATTGTCAGACAATAGAATAAACAGCCAATAAAACACAGCGTACATAAAACATTATAGGATGGATGGCTATGGCATTCCTAACAAATACACTCAAAAGATTGCTATTTTAAACCTTACCTAGAGAACATTTAATGATTAATCCACTTTAGCTGTACAATGTCTATGGTTGTCAATTGTGTCCACACAGAATGAAGCTCCTGTCATCGATTGGCTGGGCTGCCTGCAGGCCGCCTTCCACCCCCACCCTGTTAGGCCAGAGGACCATGTACTTCTGCATAACCTCCCCTACATTGTGCAGATGTCCAATGTTATCCAGAAGTGGCTGACAGAGCATGAATTGAGAAGCAGGTATATTGCAGTCGCCCGGTGACTACCCCCCCCTTTCAACAGACATATCGAACATTTAGATTAATATTATTAATAATTAACTGGCTGTCCTTCTTCTCTTCTGCCTTCAAGTGGTCCAGTGCGCACCTTCATGTTCCTCAAACTTTTGCACACCTTCACACCTGCACTAGACTCCCGCTTCAGGGAGACGGAGAGGAGGTTTTATCTGGCCTTGGGACACACTGTACCGGTGAGTAAACAGCATTATCATATTCTTCCACCATCAACATGTCAGGAATGACTATGAGCTATGCTAAGATTGAGACACTGTTAATTTAAAATTGGATCCCCTATACCAGGAAGTTCCGCGCTGGAAGCATTGTATCACGGAGACGGAGAAAGGATTTGACACTGTTCTCCTCCATATTCTC
>NC_079422.1:5493886-5581386 GCF_026213295.1 Gadus chalcogrammus
AGATGCAACGATTCCGATTATTAAAAATATATATATATACATCTGGGTTTGCTACTCAGAGTTCGCTAATCACTTCCTACTTTTGTGATGATCATTAAAGACATCAACAGATGAATTAACTTATCTAATATTTCATAAGAGAGAAAGCTTATGTCACAAATTCGACTTTCTATGAACTATGCAATAATCAATGCAGCTTGCATTATAACACAATATGGAAGCATGCAAAAAAACAGGTTTCAGTTTTATTTTCTTTCTAATCTTTCTTTTCTATGTCATTAAAGGAAAATGCTTTTGAATTAGAAGGAGTTCTTGTGTCTGGCTGTGAGTTTGCGCGCATGCCATGCGTAGGCTGAATCGCAATCGTGTCAAGGCAAATCAGATTGGCCAATACACACTGAAGATAAATTCAATAATTTTAAAATTACAAAAATTATCCCTCTCTGGCGAACAGAATGTTGCAGCAGGCAAAAAAAAAATAAAATTGTTTAACTCATATTATTAATTTATCTGCATCGAAACAGAATCATTCTAGCGAGAATCGCGATGCATCGAAGAATCGATTATTTTTCCCAACCCTAACTGTGACCATGGGCGTGTCTCTCTCCAGGTGCTACTCCAGAGTACCTGGCTGGTCACTACATGCTGCAGGGGGCCTCCAGCCTCCTCCCAGTCATGTCCCTCTCGCCCCAGGAGGGGGAGTGTGTGTTGGATATGAGTTCGGCCCCTGGGGGCAAGACAACCTATATCGGTAAGTTCATATCCTAATCACCATTTTTTTTAATGTAACATGGAAGCCCTTCTGCCAGGCATTTATTAGCCTACAGATGCTCCACCGCCAAGTGCGTCATATATTTACACCCAGATCCCTGTTAATTCCACGGCCAGCCTCTGTCGTATTGGGTGGTGCACATATGGAATCCCAGAGGTGTGTTTGTGTTAACAGCTCAGCTTATGAAGAACACCGGGACAATCGTTGCCAACGATGCCAATGCCGAGCGACTCAAGAGTGTGGTCGGAAACGTCCACCGTCTGGGCGTCACCAATGCCGTGATCTGCAACTACGACGGCAGGCAATTCCCCAAGGTAACGTAGTGTTCATGGGATACAATTCTACGTGTTATTGTTCTTTTGAGCGGCAGTATATTAATAAATTGTTATTTATATTTAGTTCTAATGGATGTATTTAGAGAATGGTACCTTACGTCCTGGCCTTGTCGTGTTATGAAGGTAATGGTAGCTTCCGTCCTGACCTTATCGTGTTGTGAAGGTAATGGTACTTTACGTCCTGACCTTTTCTTATGTGTAGGTCATGGGGGGCTTCGATCGAGTGCTGCTGGACGCGCCGTGTTCAGGCACCGGGGTCATCGCTAAAGACCCCGCCGTGAAGACCAGCAAGGTACGCAAACAGCCCTCCTCACTGGTCCTTTTATCCATGTCAGTAGAAAACGTCAACATTATATGTATTGCTGTCACAATGTTTTGTTTTTCATTTATGGTGTAGGATGAAGCAGACATCCTTCGCGCCGCCCATCTGCAGAAGGAGCTGCTGCTGGCAGCCATCGACTCTGTGAATGCAGACTCTGCGACAGGAGGCTACCTTATCTACTGCACGTGTTCCATCATGGTACGTAGATATGGGAACAGTTCATGGATAGAATATGAAAAATATCGGCAAGAATATCAAAGAAGGACTACCCATGTTATAATTGTGTTGAATGTTGTGCTTACATTATCTCAAATGGTTCCAACTACCGTATTTTCCGCACTATATAGATTTAGGAGGTCCCCTAGTGGCCGTTAGCTATAAAATTCAAAGATTAGCCGCACGTTATATAAGCTGCAGAATCGCAAAATGGGAAAAAAGGCGCTGCTTATAGTCCGAAAATTACGGTATGTTGAAACACTGTTGAAATGTTACACATTGAAACTTTAATAGTAGCATAGTACAATAGTAGCATGGAACACAGATTACATGTAATACTGCAGGAGCTGATTATCAAAAGCGATTTAGTTGTCATGTCTAATTTGCCCTTTAAGACTGTACCGGTGATTTAAGGGCTATACAAATAAATTGAATGTAATTTAATTTATGCTTATTTTACCAATACCATCTCACCTTTTAATTTGTAGTGGTTATTTGAATATAGACTTGGATAGATGTTTAGTGTTAACTAAATGCATCCATGCAGGTGGAGGAGAACGAGTGGGTCGTAGATTACGCTCTGAAGAAGAGAAACGTCAAATTGGTTCCCGCTGGACTAGACTTTGGCACAGAAGGCTTCACCAGGTACGATAGAATAGGACGTCATGTAACATTTAAAGGAATGTCTGTTCTCTAGATTCCAACTAACTAATGGTGTTCATGTTAAGGTTCCAAGAGCGCCGATTCCATCCTTCTCTTCGCCTCACGCGCCGATTCTACCCTCATTCTCACAACATGGACGGCTTCTTCGTGGCCAAGCTGAAGAAGTTCTCCAACTCAGTTCCTGCTTCAGAAATGGAAGATGGTAACTGATGTGAAGTCAGGATAAAGTAATCCATCTTTCATCCGGGTAATGTGTCAAAATGACTAAATCTCGTGCCTATTTCTTTCCAAGGAGACGAGGACAAGACGGAGACCTCTGAGTCCGTAGTGGTCGCAGGCAGTGCTGATCAGAAACCATCCAAAAACAAGACCGGCAAGGTCCCCGTGAAGGCGGCCATCTCACCCAAAGCCCAAACCAATGGCGCAGTGGCCAAGAAATCACCAAACATCCCAGCTAAAGGTCAGAAGGACCAGAGCCCTGGGCCGAAAAAGGCCAAGAAGGCCAAGATGGAGGCGAAGAACGTCAATGAGGGGGAAGCCAACGCAGCAGAATCTGGCAAAACGGAAAAAAAGAACGAGAAAAACAAGAAGACAACTGTGAAGAAGAAGACCAGATTGGGAAAGAATAAATTCAATAAGTTGAAGAAAGTGCTTCAAAAGGAATGGAACGGAGAGTGAAACTGCTTAATGCGTCAATGTGTACATGATTATGTAAGACTTTTTAAGAGCTGTTTTCCCTTCTCAGGGTGTAGAAGTATCGTCTGAAATGTTGTCAGATGTCCTCTGGATTGAGCAGCTTCCTGGTTGTTGTTCATCTATTTTACACCTTTTCAGAAGACTTGCATTATCATAGGGACACAATTTATCAATGAACTCAAGAAACCCTACCTTTGTATCTCTACAGAGGTCCCCATCCATTATAATCTATTGATTGTTTGACTTTATTTGTTTAATGAGTGAGAACATAGGTGTACTGAGGCAATAAAATATTTACCCATTTCTTTGGCAATATACTGTTAGGAGTCTTAAATTAATATAAAATGGTCTTGTTTTGATCATTCTAAACCCTTGAAAAATTATTTGAATTATGGAGTGATGTTTTTGCATAGGAAATGGTTCCCATTTGGCACTAAAACATTTATACATATTGCTAATTGTTTCAGAACAAGTGCTTGCATGAATACACAACTCACCCAATGTATACTGAAATTATTTGTTTTAATAGCAAAAGCCAGAAAACAAGTCTTTTTCAATAGTGTTTGTACAGTGCACGCACACAGAAAATAAGTAACTCCCAACATAATTGAATTCAAGTCAACGCCCATTTTCTGCAAATCAATCATGGCATTAATGTCAACTCTTCACTAGCTGTTTTCAGTTTGACTCAGTACCAAGACTAATTCACTCCAAAGGGTCTATTTAGGACCGCACCCATATTTGTACACTGCAAATTATGCCAGACTCAGTACCAAGACTAATTCACTCCAAAGGGTCTATTTAGGACCGCACCCATATTTGTACACTGCAAATTATGCCAGATAAGGACCAGTAGTAAACATTTGGTGAAGGCAAGGTATGCATCCTACATGTACAAATTATGTTCAGTGCCATCTACAACTATCTAACTATATGGTGTGTCTGACGGTTTTGCAGAGGCATTTGCAGCCACCTCAATGCAAGAGAGCTGAAACAATTGAATTGTCGAGACTAGGAAAAAGTTGGGTCTATAAACGGGGGTGAACAAAACAATACATTTCTGAATATCATTACTGAATATCATATTTTATGTCAAACATGGGAAAGAATTTTGGTATATTTGTACATCTTTAGGAAAATACTAGCTACATACTGTTGATAAAGCTTGAGTATTTCATATAAATATTGAAATTCTTAATTAAATCCCACTGCCAGCATAATACATATATAAACCTATTCTGACTAGTAACATTCAATATTAGTGGCATGAAGCATAATACACATGGAAGTTTTGGTTTTTGCAAAACGTATCCAGTTCAGTTTCCAGTGTACACAAATAGCTGCAACCTCAATGGCAGCTAATAGCAAACAGTATAGGATGGGGAAGAGCTCTGCTGTCTGCCAGACCCTAAGATTCCCATTTATATGGAAAAATATATGGGTTATCCTCAAACTAATGTCAACTAATCTACCAGTATGAAGTGCATGGATTATTACCAATGAAGTAACAGCTCTTTCTGCCTTCCAGTCCAACAACTTATAGATCAGATAAATGTTGCATTCAGGCACAGATGTGAAGCTTTAGAAGTGAAAAACCCCAGACCTACAAGCTGACAGAGGGGCAGCAGTTTCATCTAACCTCTGAAATGGTAAACAAAACAAGAATGCGGGGGGGAAACGTGTCTCTGCTTCTGACTAGGATCACATCGGTAGCAGGTGGTCGTCTCTCTCCTCCTGCTCCTCCTCGTCCAGGGGCTCTGTGGCCCCACCCCGGTAGGTGGGCACCTCCTCTCGCGGCCGTGATCGGCACACAAAGTCACATCCGTCCTGCCGTGGCCCGAGAGGTTTTGTGGGAAACATGTAGTTAATTCTCAGGAACACGACGGCGGCTTGATAATAAATCATAGATTTATGCTACAAATCCATTTCTGGTCCTCTGCTACATTCAGTCTAAAATATATATTTATTATTTAAATATCTACATAGATATTTATTGTCTTGGGGCCAGTATGTCTCAGACCCACTGGCCAATCTTAACGTTAAAGGTTGTCATTCCTCATACTACTCTGCTGTTCTAAGGCTTACATGCATGTTTTTTATTATGTTTTTCATTTCAAGTGTTGGCCAACATGACTACATGTAAATGTAAACAACGTTCTGAGGGCATGAAAACTCTTTAAACAAACAGCTGTGTACCGCTGTGAGGTTTCCAAACTCCTGCCAGAAGGCAATGTTGGGGAACTGCTCCATGCCCTTGGCTCCGACCACCAGGCGCTGGTACAGGAACCCTCCGATGAGGTACGCTGCCAGCAGACAGATCCCACTGCACAGACAGAGGTGGTTTATAATCAATGAATAGAAATCCTCTATGTCAAACATGGCCGTTAGAACCTATGAATATCGTCAAGGTACCACTGCTCACATGATTATTATAATGGTACCGGTGCTGATATGGGATAGTACCACCGGGCACAGCTTGCTGGAATCCAGCTCAAACAGGTAGTAACACTCCTTCCGCACCAAGTCTTCTTCGATCATGGTCAGCTGGGCCTGAGAGAGTTAGATGAAGAGACGGAACCCATTACATGGACAGGGGTAGCGGCAGCCAGCCCATTCATATTGTTTACGTGTTGTGTGATCATTTAACAGGGCATATAAAACACATATAAAAACACTTATCGTATCTCTTACTTCGTCCGCCTTCCTGTCACAGGAGATCATCACAATAGCTCGTCTCCCAACGTTTGAGCAATGGCTGTCGTACCCCTCCCCATTTTCGTAGATAAGCATTACCCAGTCACCTGCAGGAGATCGGAGCAACAGAAGGCTTAGAGATGAACTCGGAAAGGGAAAGAAACAGCTCAAAGATGCTAGAGGCTACTAGATTGTTTACCATTGACATTGTGGCCACACATAGTATCATCAGATCCATTCATTTAAACCAAACTCTTTTTATTATCCATTTTTTTATGTAACCAAAACATCAAATTTTGATCATTTAGAACACTATTTTCCGGATGCATGTAGAGGTCTTTTCATGACGTCTACGTTAGTATTCTCATCAACTTCATGTGTAAGGGACACCGGCGGCGAGTTGGGTGTAATGCTTGGAGCTCTGTCTGGGCAGTGGTGGGCTGCGGCTTCTGAGGGAGGGAATGCTTCACAGACACCTATAGTATAGCTTCACAGACACCCATAGTGTGATGTAAGAGCAGAGGTTTATTTTTATATCCGCGTCCAAGCTAAGGTTAAACTTCTCCTACACTTGAAGTATAACGCCAGTGTGTGGCGCATTACATATCTGTCAAAAGTTTGATGCTCAGTACTAAAAAAGCATCACAAAGTGTCTGTGGGTCGTAAACCCTTCTTCCTAGAATGCTTAACCCTAAACATTTTTTTATCTCATAGTGTCAAATTCCAGCTGAAACAGTGGGTTCAATTTCTGTTACGTCATCTATGCAATGTCAACTTTTCGTGATCCCTCATACATTTAACCTGAATATCCTGTTTTGCGTGGAAATGTGTCATATGATGGAAGCAAGAGTGTCATTTGATGTAAAGAAATATTCTAGTCCTTAAAAGTGACGTGCCATGTCTGTAATCTTACCCTCATCTGCCTCTTTTCTATGGTTCCATAGCATTATGTTTTCTCTAATTAAAAGATGCTCCTGCCCCACTGCGCAAGTTCTTTTGCGCTTCAATAATTCTCCCATCATAATCCCCTGCAGTGTTATGACAATGGCTTAGAAGAAACATGCCAACAGGGGGGCTGCTTTAGCATTTCACTTCAGCCACCGGACACAACTACAATCACCAGCAGCATCATTGCATTCAGGTGAGGAATGAGCTGAGTGGAGTAGAACTGTGATTTAAAATCGAAATCCCTGTGACAATACATTGTCACATTGAGTCACAAGATTGAACAAAGATACCATACAGTATATCTTTCACAGTGAGAGAGTTTTAAAGCAAGTGTCGATAATAAAGTCATGCATTCAAATACGCCTAAAACAAAAGTGAAGGGCTCAGTGACTCATACAGGATAGCTTTAGCTATCATTTCTCCATTTTCTAATACTCACTTCCTCCATAAGCCTTAGTCGAGTTGTACCTGCCGACGATTGTCGGATCCTTTACTCCGGGTTTTTTCTGAATGACCCCAGCCCCTTTGACGCCATCCGCGTCACCACAGAGCTGGAACACATACGTGTAGTTCTTGTCCACTGTCGTGAAGCTGTTGGCACGGCAACAAACCACAAGGAAAATCACAGAAATTAGTGTGAAAAGGTAACACAGAGACTAGTTTGTGCGTTCATGAGTCTATGATTTATTAATTAAAGTGATTCAATGTTTTGTACAGGGCTAATCGGTTGTAGTGCACTTATACAGTGAGAAACCTGGCGATTTTTGTTGGGGACAGCTACAGCTATGCAGAATAATACAACAGCACAACAGAACACTGATTTTCAAATTGGAATGTAAAACATGAGAGCACCTACTTTATTCCGGTCAGTGGCTCCAGCCTGCTAAGGACTTTTCGCTCTGACAAAGACTCAAACAGCAGTAGACATTTCTTATTGTTTTCAGTAGCGGCCAGCCCACTGCAAAGGACCAGGGAAGCTGCCAATGTCCAAATGAGGACAGGCACACTGTTGGGTCCACATGACACCTGGCAAAAATACATGTTTGACTGAGGAAGACGTACAATATGCTATTGTACAGCCAGTCTGTTTAATGTATTGCTGGATTTCATTAGATTTCAAAGGCATTCAGGTTTATACATAGTGACTACAGCCAGGCCTATACATTGTATTGCAGTATGCGGAACCAAATAATTCAGACAAAGGAGGTCACACACATGGAAGTAGGAGTCCATGAGTGGAAGACCAAAAATACTAAATACTTGTACATACTTGTAAATAAATGTACCAAAAAGTTATACAGAAGCTAGTATGCATGCATGTGATGCATTAAACACGATTAATCATGAATTGTCATGTTTAGTACTTTAGTATAGTGACCAGTATAGGAAAAAAAAACCTCAAGAGAATACATGTTAAATCTCAAACTACTTTGACAACACCTACCTTCATGGATTCTCGTAGATTGAACGCCAAACTGTGTTTAAGTTATTACCAATGGTCACCAATTAAAAACTATGCCAAGTCTGCTCAAAGCTAGCTTCCTTGACGTGGTCTTCAGCAGCCGTGAAACGTCATCGATCGGTCTCCTCTTTGGTCATGCAAGAAGTTATTTAGGTGGCGATATATTTGGAATGAATTAAGTGGTTATAAATGAATATTTGTTCTATTAGCAACCCCCATTCACCGCCATGCAGACTGTCACACACTGGACGTTAGCGGACGAGGAAATAACCGAGCGCGGAAGTGAAACTAAACACAGGCACGTGACTGGGCGGCAGTGATGCCAGATTGGACCAGATTAGGCGGGAAATCTGGCCCAATCTGGCAACACTGCTGGACCACCGTGTTCAGATTGAGCAAGTGTTAACTGATCCACCGCCTTGTTTTTGTCCGGTACGATGCATAGCAGAGGGGAATCTGTAAACAACAATTTCAATCTTCAATCTCCCTGTTTACGGTTGAACTTGGAGAAACGGCGTGCGTTTGTGTTGAGGAGCCGCCAGGGGGCTTTCCAAGAGAGCGGCGGTGCGGCTCAACAGCGCCACCGTGGGGACAGACACGTCGGGCTCCAGCTTTACCGCTTAGTGTTTGTTTGTTTGTTTGTTTCTCTTCTGACAAGTTATTTGATGATTTGCTGCCTGTTATCACTGCTTAATCATGGTTGTACCATGAGGTCACTACTGAATCATATTGGACTTTGAGTTAATTCACGGGGATAAAATGCCTATGATGTGATGTTGAGGTAGCCTAGTTGAAAATCGAGCTATTACTGATCCGAGAAAGAGAGGCCAAAGATGATGAGCTACAGTCTGAAGTCAATAACGTTGAATTTAACATTATACTGAGAACCTGTTCTCTCTAGGGGCTACACTAGTTTGGACTCGTAAATATTTCAATGAC
Source organism: Gadus chalcogrammus (assembly GCF_026213295.1). Taxonomy (NCBI): domain Eukaryota; kingdom Metazoa; phylum Chordata; class Actinopteri; order Gadiformes; family Gadidae; genus Gadus; species Gadus chalcogrammus. Next base: position 5,502,934 of record NC_079422.1, read on the forward strand.
CAGGTCTCATTTAAATTCAAAACGTTGTTGAGTCTTTCCAAATATGCATTCACTTACAACCGCTCAAACTGCTGTGGAAAATTAACTATTTATAATTACCTTATACTTTTTGTTTGCAGAATGAGCTTATAAATAGCTTGTTATTCATACAAAACAAGTATAGAAGAATAAGTTAAGTGGGAAGAATGAGCTAAATACTCATGCTCATATACTATGAGCACTAAGATCAAACAATTCACATGCTATTTCAATCACACAGGGAGTATTATATTGCCTGACAGTGTCCAACATTATGCTATACAGACATAAGTATCCTACATCCTTTCAGTGGTCTTGCATGATTTTTTTGTAAAATAATTCATCATATGAATACAATTTGCTATATTGAATATTTTGGATTGTAACATCACCTTTTTTACTTTGCATTTAATTGTTTGAATTTTTTCAACTTCTGCCCTAAAGACTGTGAAATGATGATGATGTTTCTATGACATGATCATAGGATGTGACTCAAGTGTGTGTGGGCCAGCGATCTGCTAAGTTGAGGTTGTTCGTAGGAGTAAATTGATGGCGCCTTATCAATATTTTTGTGGTTAGAATGCTATGGACGCCCACTTGTATATTCGTTTCACAATCACAAAAGCTTTTAGCATCATAGGAAATGAGCTGTCAATCTAAAAAGTAAATTCCCATCTGCAGGCCCATTTTGGCCCAGACCGGCCCATCCTAATCGTTTGCGCCCGGGCTCATGTCAAAGCGCGCCCTGCTTTGAGGATCCTGTGTGCCGGCACCAGAGGGGTCCAGCGGTTCTCAGAACCCCTGGCCCACCCGCAGACCATCCTGCAGCCAACAGATCCATGAGTTTGGCTAATTTGTAAGCATCTGTCTGAAGGGAGTGTCTTTTTTTGGCCAATGATTATCTTCACTTCCTGCTCTTTTGGTCTTATAAGAGCTGCCAGTAATGAGAGGGATTTGCGGGAAGCTGGGGTGCGGGCGACAATTTCTTTGGCCGTTTGCCGTTGTCACAGCGCGCTGAAGGCAATTATAGATTAATTTCTGTAGTTCTGAAGTAAAGAAACATAACTATTTTCACCCATTCCAAAGTTTCCCAATCCCTAATCCATTCCCAGTCATAAAAAAATGAACATGGAAATACTCTGGTGGCCTTTTTGGCCACTAGAGTGATCGCTGACCTGGTCAATGAACTCCATTGACCACCAGGTCTGGTGCCTTTTGACCCAGATTGGACCGTAACAGACTGCAGTCCCACATAACAGCATTTGCTGGCAATACTTGATAAACTAAGATCTGAATCACTGCATGACAACTCAGGCAAGACATCAGTCATGTGTACGACACATGTTCAAAACAAGACCATAGGTTTAGAATTTGTATGCCAGAACTCCTAACATTTGTAAGGCAATTGTTATGTTCAAGTAACCTACACTCAACTTATAAGTGTAGGTTATTAGATCAAATTATAATTAGAGCCATATACATTTATTATAGGTATTTATTGGGTGGCAGTAGGGAGGGGGGCATAAATATTATAGCACTTTAATGGCCACTTACGCCACTGTCAAATTGCAATATTCTATGACTATGAAAGGCAATTGACAATGTCTGCGTTATTTATCTTAAAGGTTGGGTATGGAATTCTCTTTTTTGGCCATTTTTACAAAGTTACTTGAAATCCTTATCATAACCCACTTACAGCCACTGAGTTAGAAGTACTGACATGAAAATTAAACAAGTCAATCCTCTGTGGAACGGGCAGGGCTCGAAAAACTCCAGCCAATGATTTCCAGACCGAGTGGCATTGGACGGTCGTAGTGCACTCCCCCTCCCCCTCCCCCGCTCCCCGCGCGCGACCCCTTCGTGCACGTACTCAAAGCTCGTGACCCAGAGCAAGCTTCTGTTTGTTGTTATCCTGCGGTAGCTACTAGAGCTAGCTAACTTAGCTAATGGCTCGTTCTCGCTCATCTGTGTTCGCGCTCGTGCATGATTGCGCGTCCATATACTTGGAATGGGTGGAGTCAGAGTCAGCGTTGAGGAGAGGGGGTAGGACCATTTGAGTAGCCTGGTTCGACCAGACTCTCGTACTTCACTTCATTTCATTTAATTTGTACAGAGAGTACTGAAGGGAAATTCAAATTGAGCTGAAGTACTTAGGCGGGCGGAGCCAGGCTACCATTTGAGTAGTGTATTTTCAAAATCTGCTGGCGTTTCGCAAATCCCATACCCAACCTTTGACTAACTGGGAAGATTTAAAACTTAAACTCTGAAAAACTGTGTTCGTCCGAGAACTAAATGTAAAACAAGAAAAGAAAAAGAAATGGGTGTCGTCTGCCAAAAAAGGACGATGTTGAGCTGGGGAAGTGCCCGCTGGCCAGATGGCCAGGTAGCCTAACCGGTAACCCCAGATAACTCTAACCCTAACACTAACCAGCCCTGTTATTGATTGTATTGTTATTGACAATCACCAACACTTATCGTGTTGTGAGTAGGACTTTATGGTATCATATATACAGTAAAGTTAGTTTTTACTTATTGCCACTAGATCCTTAAGGGGTTTGGGGATTCTCGATTGGGAATATCAGCAGTATATAATACTGCTGACATGGCGTTGTTGTCATATCGTATACTGAGTTGAATTATATCAGTAGTTGGTCAGAAATATTAGGCCTAAGTTCTTTAAAACATTATGGCAGTGGTTCAAAAATAGAATCTTGTTCAATCATTCACAAGCTCACCAGGTCATTTGGGTAACACTTCATAATAAGGTGCCATAATAAATAGCAAACTAGTCATTACCTTACCCTTTGTTAATATTTATTAATTGTTACTAAAATATCAATTTGGCACAATTTAATCGTTTTTTTTCACTGACCACAGAGTGTCGCTGGTTAGGTTAGGGTTAGGGCCGTGTGTTAGGGTTAGGGTTGGGTTAGGGTTCTGCAAACAACTAATATTTAATAAATGATGAAAAAACTATTAACTTGTGCCAAATTGATATTTTTGTAATAATTAACTAATATTAACAAAGGGTAAGGTAATGACTAGTTTGCTATTTATTATGGCACCTTATTATAAAGTTTTACCGTCATTTGGAAATAAGGAATTAAATTGATTTATTTTTTTCTTAAAACTGAATAATAAACGGGAACAACATGTTATTTGGCTAGTCGCAAACAGAAAGAAACGCTTTTACTCCACTGAGTCAATCACCATCACAGTAATCAATCACAGCTAACGGGTTAGGGTTAGGCAGAGGTCTTGTATTTTGTTAGTTTGAACTTTGCCCTACTCAACCATTCTTTATTTTATTGACCAATCATTCTCATTCCTGCCTGTTTTAAATGACGAGATTAAAATGGGTGAACTACTTGTGATATTAGGCTTCTCGACAACGTATTCAGTTATAAACTATTTTCTACTAACTGTTTCTCGGAGCAGCATGGCCCCCTCTTAGTCTGACTTGAGATGCTTACCTGAGGAAAGAAGCCCATCCAACTCCATAGGAAGTATTTAGAACCCATAACTTTGAACCAAGTTACAAAGAACAGAATTCTGTGAATATTGTGGTTATCATCTTCTACACACACCTCATCAGGATATGGCAGCACTAGGGGGCAAATAAAGTAGAAGTCGATGGCCATGTTTTTTTCAGTCTTCAGGTGCAGAGCGAAGACTGCCAAGACTGGTTACTATAAACTGTAAGCAAACGTAGCATATACCGCCCTATCCCGATAAGATATGCAAGTAGAAGTATAAGACTTTTTCACTTTTACAATTTGTTGCCATTTCTCGCCAAAAACGGCTTTAAGCTACAGGTAAGAACAATTTCCTATGGAGTTGGATGGGCTCTATCCTGAGATAAAGAGCTAGACTGGGCCCACATTGTGTCCGCATATAGGAATAGGCCTGTGAGTGATCAGTCTACCCATTATTTTAACCAATCATGATTTATCACAATGAGTATTTTGTTTGCAGGGGTTTTCTGAATGCCGATCGCCGGTCATCGAACCGGCGGTGTCTTGCTTCGCCCTGAAGGAGCTTATTTTTACTAATGACCAGCATTTTATATATTATACCGCTTATAACACGGCTACTTGCCAAAACTAAAAGATAACTTCACACGGTATGTCTTTTTAAAATGTATGTTGATCAGCAGAGAAGTAGTTTGCCAAAGACGTGGATGTCGCTTAGCAACGATATAATGGGGTTGATAAGTTACCCGACTACTTGCGGAGTGGTACGAAAGACGTGATTCAGAGGCAAAAAATCGAATTTCCTTGACAGCGGCCAATATATGCCTAGCAACGGTCAAATATCAAAAGATAATTGACTGATTGTTGGAAGTCGGAAAGGCCCATGCAAGTGAATGGAGCGTTCTACACCATTGAGAAGAGCCGTGTAATAAATTCATATACCTGGCAGGAAGGGCAAATCCCTTCAGCATTCTTTTTTTCTCACAAAAATGACGACAAAACAAAGAAATAGACTGAACGCTGATATGCTGGTGCTCTCCTCTTGTACACTGAACTGGAATGCAATAAGCTACAATTAAGCCACAAGTTTTAAAGTTAAAGCTGAAGAGTAGAGGATTTAGTGACATCTACTGGTGAGATTGCAGAATGAAAACAAATTAATACTACCCGGCCTCCCCCACCCTGTAATGGCCTATAAGTTAAAGGGATACTTCACCGATGGAGATATGAAGGTTATATGAAGTAAATAATTCTATGTATTATAAATGTGCAAAAAAAAATCGGTTCATCCTAGCCTGAGAAAAGGCAGAAAGTGTCTCTCTGGCTCAAAAGTAAGAAATCCTCAAACTACCACAGTGCATTGCGCCCGCTGCCCTGCCCGCCTGTTTCCGTTTGGAGGGGGAAGGACCGAGCAAACTTTGTGTAAACATGTCCCTGTGATACGTTGACTAGTTTAGACTTCTGCCCTCGTTCTTTCAAACGCATAATTTGTATATTACTGTACAGCATAAAAACATTTGCTAATTACAGTAGCTCAGCATATCAAGTATTTGTACTCAACCTTTTCTCCCCAGTTTAAATAAGTGTTTATCCTATACAGTAGGCCCACTTTAGTATAACAGCACTTGGGTTAGTAAACAAATCACAACAACCAACATGAATTTGAAGTTTTATTCATGAAAAAATTTGAGCTATTTGCAAAGATAAAACGTGTAGGGCGCCTTTGCCAGAGCCAAAATAGTCACAGCTCATCTTGAGCATCTAAGCGTCTTAGAGTACCATATTAAGCGCTATATAAATTTCATTTATTATTATTATTATCTACTGTCTCCTGGTAGCCACGGTACTGCCCATCTTGTGCTGGGTAATTAGCTCTGATGGCCTGGACAACACAGGAAGCCGATACTGTCTAAGAAAGAAAGAGAACAATGTGTAGAAAAATGCTCAGACGTCTATTTCTCCCGGCGGGCTTTGGCTGGCGTTTCCAGTTCACTTTCAGGGTCCGGAAATATGTATCCAATACCCAACTGTTCAGATGAGGCGTAAAGCCTGGGTGAGAGGTTGCACACATGGCCCCGTCCTCGCCAGATTCAGCCATTTAATCTAGAAGAAACTGGCATCGCTGAAATTCGCTGCAGCACAGGGACTCTATGTTAGCGATTATAGGCGAACAGAGCAAACCGGCGCGCTCCGGCTCCTTGTCCTCGGCAACAATAATAATAATAATAATAATAATAATAATAATAATATAAATTGATTTTATATAGCGCCTTTCAGGATACCCAAGGTCGCTTCACAAGAGTGGGAGGTGAGGGTGTATGTGTAGGGTGTAACAGGCAAGGCTTGTTCAGCTGCAGCCGCAGCAGCCTCCTCCTCTATTTGTGTAAATTCTTCCTGGCTGTATTCTGGCTCGTACTAATAGCCCTGAATGTCCAAATCCAACAATCGATTTTCAAAATCCCTGTTTCACATTGCAAATTTGTTCTTGCGGTGAAGAACCAAGGCGGACATTGTGTTTACATCTCGTACGCGAGCTCCCGCCCCCCCTCACTCCTTATTGGTGGGCTCATAAATTTGCGGAACCAGGTTTGTAGTCCTCGTCCCTTCTAACAGGCAAGCAAAGTTCTGCCGAGATGACGTCAAATGTCGCATTTGACGTCATCTCGGGAGAAAATTAGATCAGGAAAGCTGGGCCAAGGGAAGACTGGGTTAGACTGAGGGAAAAAATATGTTTTTTATATTACAACAGCGATTTTATAATGATAGAACGCCGGTTCTGAATGGGTGAAGTATCCCTTTAAGTTCCTCCTATAAATTGTATTTATTCGTGGTAAAATTACAGCTGACAAATGAGAATGAATGATCCTACAATAAAATGAGACAATCTCTTAAGCCTTTTGTCTGCTCTGGAATACTGTTTATGTAAAGAAAAGAGAAAGGCACGGGTAGGCCATCTTTTTTATTAGCAGAAAATGTCATATAGGCCTAGTAGTGCATGATCAACATTGGCAACTGATTTGTCCAGGTAATTTTAAGCTAAGAGACAGTTGACATGTTTTGTATTGCAACTTTAAGTTGTTGCGAATCAAAAGGATTAGTCGTGGTCATAGTTTGTAATATTCCCTAGAGAAAGCAATGATGTGTTAGCGTGCGTGTCGGTGAGTGTGTTATGCGCTGTTCTGCTCCTCCCCTCCCCCCGCTCGCCCTCACGATCACCGACCTTACCTGTCGTGTTACACAGACACACCCGGTTACTGCATATCAACCAATCAAATCTCTGAGAAAGTGAACCTGCTGGAGGTTCACTTCCTGTGTCACCGCTGGGAAAAGAAGCTGGAGGACATTGATCTACTTTTAAGTTCTCCTACTTAAGTGTTGCCGTGGTTAATGGGGAAGGGAACGCTCGATTGTCCTTAGGCGTACTGCCAAGCCTGCACTTAATTTAACATGCGAAACGTCGTTCCCAACGCGGGCTGTGAAGACAAGACACGGGAGGGAAAGGAGGGGAAGATAAGTGTCATCTGTTGAAACTTGTTTGGGAATTCAAGGAAGGAGACGCAGAGGAGGGCTGTCGTGGATAATGAAAAGAACGCAGTAAGAGTGGAAATTAAGGAGTGCTCTTAGTTTCAGGCACACTGTAGCCTATGTGTTTATTTTTTATTTTTTACATCAAACACGTTTTTAATAGAAGAACGTTTTATGACAAACTGTAACCTTTGAGCTGTGGTTTCTGAAAGCCAATGCTTTCTCGCTGAACTGGACAGAGGGGATACAGAAACTCCCCTTGCTACCACTGCATTCAGGTTAGTTTCAGCTATTTTATATTATTTGTTTGAGTTGCTTAATTTCTTTCTTTTCGATCAAGGTAAAAAACAATTGTTGGACTATGTCTCATAGATACTACATTTGTAAAAGTCTTTCTTTGGTATGCTGGTATGTCTGCAGGACAACACTTTAATCATGGATCATTGTAAAAAGGGTCGCACCTTATCTCTCTCTCAACCGCCACCACCCGCACTCCTACTGAGTAACTGCATGCTGTGTTGGGGCATCTGGTTTGACGCAGAAACACTGCTTGAAATATTAAAACATGTTTATTTTACATTATTAGCACAGTATAAAATAATTAAAATGATTTTAAATATTAAAAGTGATATTTATTTTATGATATTTCAATACTGCTAATGTTTAGCAAAGGGCATACTTGTTGACGCAACACTGGTCGAAGTAGTGGTAGCTGAAGGAGACAGCCAACTACATTGTTTATAACCGCGATATTGTCAAGCGCTAATGTATGTCACTCTTAATGCATGCAGCTTTAATCTTGATTTATAGAGACTCTTCCACAAACTGGTTCATTTCTAATGAGTATTTCATTGTTGCATAGGACTTGCGGATAATGGTACCATGGGGACCAAACGGCCCAGTTGGACCCTATTTGACACGCAGCCCAATCAAAACAAAGCTGTCCTTCCCCATCAGTCAGATGCACGCATCTCCGGGGAACCCAGCCAGAGACCCCCCGGGACCACAGGCCCCAGCGACCGAGGCAGGGGGAGAGTACGAGAAGAAGAGCGGAGGGGAGCTAGAGAATCGGAGCGAATGAACCCTAGGAACAAGAGGAAAGACGGGGAACCGATGGACTGGTACCCGGGGAGGGAGCCGGTCCCAGGACCCGGAACCAGGGGGGAGAGGGAATGGACGGTGCGAGAGAGGGAGAAAGTGGAGGAGAAATTAAGAAATGGAAGACTGGTGTCGTATTCAGAGTATGACCTGGACAAAGTGGCAAAGAAAGGTGGAACATTTCCCCGAATGAGAAACGGCAGCAGGGAGCAAGCTAAAATAATGACTGCATTAAGGGAGGAGGAGATGGACAGGGACCGGAAGGCGCTCACGGAACGGCCAAGAAGAACAGAGATTGAACGGGAACCGGAGCGAGAAGGGGACAGAGCTCGGCGAACAGAGAGGCATGGCGATAGAGAGAGGTACAGAGAAAGAGAGAGGGATGGCGGGAGACCCAGGGTCAAAGACGAAGGGAGACCGAGCGGGGGCAGAACCAGGGAGGAGAGGCCGGCACCGCAAAGGGAAAGACTGAGAGATCCAGACCACAGCTTTCCAGAAAGAAGGAGGGAGAGGGAAGGGGACACCAGCGACTTGAGGGACCGGCGGGAGAGAGAGATTGCAAGGGAGAGCGAAAGATCAAAGCTAAGCGTCGGAGACAGAGTAAGTAAAGCGCCTAGTCCACGCAGAAGAGACAGAGAGGGGTATTTTGAGAGTGAGAGGGAGAATTGGGAAAGGGCAAAGACAAGAGATGGGAAGAGAGACACAAAAAGCGAGGGAGACAGTGATGGAGGAGCAGGGAAACGGTGGGCAAAGGACCGAGAAAGGGAATCCCATCACAGCCGAAGCGAGGGGGACACCGAACGGCATATGAGAAATAAGGGCAGAGACGTGCCTCGATACAGGGATGACGAGAGGCAGAGGCACAGAGATGCCAGGCAGCGAGACCAGGCCATCAGCTCTGAGAAAACAAGGGACTTGTACAGAGAGAGGGACCGGAGAAAGGAGAGGGACTTTGCGGAGGACTCGAGACGGTCAGATACTACTGTCGGAGACAGAAAGGAGCGGAGGCCAGAGGACAGACAGAGGGCAAGTGACGAGCGAGAGTGGGGGCGACACAGGTATAGGGAGGAGGAGGAGGAGAGACAATACAGGGCAAGAGCGGAGGAGGAGAGAAGGTACAGGGACAGACGAGAAAGACCAGCAGACCCACGGCAGTATGACCCAGGCACAGGCAACGCAGGCAAGCCAGTGAGTGAAACGCCCCCCAAGGCACTGCCCCGAGACCAGAGTAGCGGTGAGTGGAGCAGTGATCTAGACAGCGAGATCAGACAGACTTGGACTAAAGACGGTTATGAGGAAAGGGAGTCTGAGGGTGAAAGCACGGCGGAAAGCGATCGAGATGTTGGGCGAGATCGTAGCAGGGCCGTAGCCAGCCGATGCGTTGATGAATCAGAGCGATCAGCCGAACGACGAGGGGAGAGGACGGGCCCTGTGCCGCAGCACAGGAGGATGTGGTTGGAGCCACAGAGGAGGAAATGTAGCAAAGACTCCTCTTTAGAAGATGAATTTGTTGAGGCGCGAACCGGGCTTACAGACAAAACCATGGGGCAAGAGAGGAGGTCAGGTATAGAGGGGGGGAAGGAACATGGGAGACCACGAGAGGAGCCCTATCGGAGGTTATCAGATGAAGGACGACAGGTTGATCGACCCAGAGACCCCAAAGAAGAGACCGAAGGTGTCAGTGTAGATGCAGAGGAGTTCTTGGCAGAAAGGGAAAAGGAGGTGATGGAGTCTCCTTTGAGTGCCCAAAGAAGGGGTTTCAGGGACGCCGGGCAAGGGGGCGTGAAAGATGGCGTAAAACAGGGTGAGAGAGATCCCGGGAGCGATTGCACACGTTCAGAGAGCGAAGGAGGAAGTGAGACAGGGTGGGACCTAGGCAGAGACAAAGTGTTATCTGGAGAGGACGGTTTTATTACCGTCTCGAGTGGTGGTGATGAGGAAGACGAGAGGGAGGAGTTTGAAGACTGCAGTGAATTCTGGGAAGATGGACATTCTTACCATGGCCCTCAAGCAGAAGAAATGGGAAGACGCAATAGGCAAAGAGAAGACAAAGAATATGTCATCGAAGAAGAGGAAAACGAAGAAGAAGCAGAAGCCGCACCGCCGGGAACGGAGATGCCCCCCAAGTATGTGTTCTGTGTCATCGGGCAAACGGAGCCGCTGGAGGAGCACAGCGAGCCATCCGAGACGGATCAGCTGGAAAAAGTGGAAGACAACGTGCCAGGAAGCCGTCTGCCCTGTGATGTTGAAACGGCAGCACAGCCCCTCCATGACACGCATCCTGTTCTCAGTCGTACTACAGAACTACATGACGGCGATGACCAGCACACACCAGACTCCACCAGGAGACAGCCCACCGAGGATCCCTCGCCGAGCAATGAGAGCTCCTACACTGCTGAGTCTGCCTCCCTGATGGATGTCAAGTACCGGGAAATTGGCGTCCGAACGGAGAGGGACCTCGAGCACCCCTACGCTGAGATCAGAGCGGTGAGCAGGGATGAACAGACGGAGCAGCTCCTGGTGCAGTGGAGAGACAAACAAAGCGAGTACAGAGGTCTGCCGGAGAGCAGCCCGGCCCAGGAGGGGCCCGACCGGGTCTACGCCGACACTCGTGGTGATGTGGGGGTCTCACAGGAGAACTCGGTGCCCCTTCCGACCCACCCACAGACCACACAACCTGAGGACGTTAGGCCAGGGGAGGCGGAGGAGGACGAGGAGGACGAGGTGTCCATCCGTGTCCGCATGAGCGGGGCCTGGGGCATGGAGGAGGAGGCCAAGCGACGCTCCCAGGCCCCGCACCTCAAGTGGGCCAAAAACGTGGTGAGAAAGATCCTGGGCTCCTCCGAGGAATGTGGCATCGACCAAGACACCCCGTCCTCACCGGGGAACCTGGCTGAGCCGACCCGGCCCGAGGTGGGGGACCAGGCGGCCGGACTAGAGGGACACACAAAGCCAGACACCACAGCCACCTCCGGCGACGGACAAGAGTCGCTGGGCAGCGACCATGACTCAGGGCCAGAGGTGGATGAGGGGAACACGGAGCCGCTGGAGTCGGAGGAGCTGAGAGGTAGGGCGCAGAGCCGCCGCGACATGCATGCTGAGTCGTGCGCCGACATGCATGGAATCAACGCTGCATACACTCATACCGACACACGCGTGGTAGTGCAGGGCCCTGAGATTCATGTGGACAGAGAGGCAGGGGACCCCCAGAACCCGAGGGCTGACGGGACGCAGCTGGCCGATGGGGCAGCGGGGGGGTCAGGGGAAGGGGAGGGGGACGGCAGGAATGAGGTGGAGATGATGGCGCATAAGGAGGCCATGAGGGCAAAGGAGGTGGAGATGTATCTCTCTGTGAGCAACACGCTGTACAAGCCCCGCAGCTGTCCCTGTCTAAACTATGACTCGGATGCCAACCCCCTCGGAGAGACCACCACCGCCCAGCACAGCCAAGGGCAGGAGGGTGTGGGGGGGCCGGGTGAGGGGGAGAAAGGGGAAAAGGGCCAGGCGACTGAGGAGAGCAGTGTTGTTGTGTTGAGGCATGGAGGGAGTGGGTCAGAGGAGGAACAGGGGAGGGAGTGGGGGGAGGTAGGGAAGCTGGCCGAGGGGCGAGAAGCCACCGCGGTGGTGGGCAGAAGCTGCAGTTTGCTAGAGCTGGGCACCAAGGGGCCCACGCGACGAGGGGGATTCCGCAAAACAACCGAGCGAAGAAAAGAAGAGCATGTAGAGGAGAAGGAAGAGGAGGAGGAGGAAGAAGAAGGAGATGTTGGAAGGGACCGCAGAACCAGAATTTTCTCCGCCACAGGTAATAAGAAAATGGGAGGTGTGTGAGAAACTGAAATTGAAGGCTGCTGGGATCAAATCAATATCAACTAATGCTGCCTCATCATTTGCATTAATCACACTTCAATTCCTTTACTGACATTATCACTAATGCAAATATAATTTTTATCTACGAAGGCACCCCTTTCTCACATTTACGCTGCCACAGAAGTTATCAAATGGTTTATCTAGTCTGCATGTTACCGTTTTGGGTGCTAGCTTTCCCAGCAAGTGTTGGTCTGGACCTTATCCTGTCACCGGTGCACTGATTTGAAACGATGTATTTCTCAGAAATCCAAATTGCGTCACAGCTGTGGGGCAGCCGAGAAGCTGCCGGTGGTGGGAGGAGACACGACAGTGGGAAACACCAGCATCGTTGTGGGCAATACATATAAGACCTGAGTTTACATCTCTCACTTTCAGAATATCACTGGTGACTTATAGAGCCTGGTAGCAGAGTGATAACATGCCAAACACATTAAACCTAATCAAGTGAATCTTTCATTGTTAGGAAGCTCCTAGCTGGGTTAATAATTTGCTTGGATATTTATATCATTACTTCATTTTACTTTTTTTTTATTGCAGCTACTTATTGGATTTACTTTACGAGGTGCTTCACTTATTGAACACATCCAGTTGTAACATAGGGCAGGGCTGTCAATGCATCTGTATGACAACTTGATGGGTGGATATTCTCTTCTTGCAGACGAGGAGAGTGCCTTTTCCGAAACCTGGGGAGAAGAAGACCTCAGGTGAGCCAAACTTTGATTTGTGTCCCTTTTAATACATTGGGCATCTACAATAGTGAAATGTATATGTTTAGACTTGGATATGATTTTTGTTCATGATTGCTTTGAATATGGTCAGTTTTCATACTTATTCAAGTTTGGACTGTGTTTCCTTAACTACAGGAATGTTTTGGACAAAGTTGGAAGAAATAAAAGGAACTCCAAGATTTTCAGTAAGTGGATGTGTTTGTCTTTCTTTGCACTGATCACATATGACCTCATGGAAAATGTATAGCCCATATTCAGATCTTTTCATCAACTTTATTGATGTATTTTCATTTGCTTTTCATCATAATGCATAACATGTCATTCAACTACCAAAGCAACAAAATTAATCTTAATTGCTGCAGCACTGTGATCATGACATCAGAGTTCTTACTTAACCATTTATTGTTTGTAATTCATCATTCTCAATTTACTGAGTGACAGCTATCGCTACATAAACTAAAACGAGTAAACAAATGAATAAGTCAAATTAATAATTTCTCTGACTTTTTCCAATTCTCCTTCAATTGGAGCAACCATCTTAAGCAATATGTGTTATGCTTCACACAAGGCTGTGTCTCTCTGTATTGAAGTACATGTGTAGTTACGCATTCTCTGGGGCCATAGGCAGGTCCCTGCAAGCTTTGCTATATTCTTGCTAGAAGGTGGAAAACCCTACTGCAACCGTGCATTTCAACAAGTCTGTGCAAAGGAATGCAGAACGCAAATATCACCTCTTGGCTAACCAGTTCCCTTCTCCTCTGTGTCCCTTTGCTTTTCGATTCTTTTTTTTCATTTTTTTTTACTTGCTCACTATAATCCTCTGCCCTGCAACATTATTCACTCTCTCCTCTCTCTCTCTCGGTTCAGACGCTGCCCAGCTCTACCAGCAGTACAGCGAGGAGGCTCAGAACATAGAGATCCTGCGCCAGTCGCACTTCACCGTTGTGCCTGTCCACGCGGAGCGCCCCGCCGGGCCCCTGCCGTCCGGACCCCCGACCTCGGCTCCTCCCGCTCCCCCCTCTGCCCCCGCCAGCAGGCCCCTGCCCCCGCTCCCACTCGTCCCTCACCCTCACTCGCTGTCCAGCTCGCTGTCAAGCTCGCGGAGCAGCGGCAGTGCCAAGAACCTGCCCCTCCCCGAGACCCCTAAGGCCGAGCCCCGCCCCCCATCCCCGCGCCTCTCCATCTCCCTGGGCCAGTCCACCTCGCTGTGGCAGGACCTGCCGGGGGTCCGCAACAGCACAGAGCTGGGGCAGCTCTCGGAGGACCAGAGGCGTCTGCAAGAGGTGAGGGAGGTGGAGACTTAGGATGACAGTAGGTTTCAATACGTTGGTCCGGCATAACAGACCTACGGTTTCCTTTTTCGTTTTTATAAATAAGAGTACTTTTTGGCGATCAATAGACTTTCCGAAAGTAACAATCAGTTACCTAGAGGATTATCAATGGAAGTTTACTGTTATTTCTTAACACTTTCATGTAATTTGGGAAATACCCTAAAAGGTTCCTTGGATGAAGCGCATGTTCATGTATCATAGGTTAAAACATGATTTTGTCGCGCCAATAGTCTTGTCTGTTCAGTTAAACATTTCACAACCCTAGAGTTCTGGAGAAGAAACGCCTACGATGATTCACATCCTACTGTTTAAACGTTGCATCATGAGAGTTTGTTGATAACTTCTAAATAATCCCCCACCCCTCTGCTTCCACTCCAAGGTGCGGTTTGAGGTTGTCACCTCGGAAGCGTCGTACTGCCGCAGTCTGGACATCGTGGTGGAGCATTTTGTCAAGTCTAAACAGCTGGGGGTGCTGTTAACTACTCAGGACAGAAGCTGGCTCTTTTCCCGCTTCGCCGATGTCCGCGCCATAAGCCACAGGTATAATGACTGCTATTGTTAAGAATTGCCTCAAGCAAAACAAGCCATGATGAAGTGCATACGTTTTTGTTTTTGTAAGTGACCCTAAAATATATATATTTTCAGTTTTCTGTCAAAGCTGGAGGAGAAGGTGGAGTCCGACATGCTCCAGTTCACTGTGTGTGACGTCATCGGCCGACATTGCCAACGCTTCAAGATGGTTTATGTGCCCTATCTCACCAATCAGTCATACCAAGATGCTACCTACCAGAGGCTGATGTAAGTCCTCCCTCAAATACGGGATAAATCGCGAAAGCTTTGTGACTTGCATATCAGAGAAGCATGTCTGATTGAAAGCTGCCTTCACACATGACTTCATTGCAACTGAAGACCCTCCCGGGTTTAGCCTGCGGGAAGTTGTACGACAAAGGATCAACAGAGAAAAGCAAATTGTCAGCGAAAAAAAAATGTGATTGATGAAAGATGATTGATTTTAATTTCAATTACTCCTCTATGAATTGTAATTCCTGTGAATTAATAATTAGTACCTCTTATGACTCATTGCTTGGTTTCAGTACCGAATATCCATTAATAGTGGGACTTTGATGGGACCTTTGGTTGTAGGAATGAAAACCAGAGGTTCAAGCGGGTGGTGGAGAAGCTGGAGAGGAGTCCGGTATGCCAGAGGCTTCCCCTGCGCTCCTTCCTCATCCTCCCCTTCCAGAGGATCACACGCATCAAGCTGCTGGTCCAGGTGGGTCCATACACACCTCATCCACTAGCAGGGTTTTACTAACAGAGTTATCACTAATGTGACTCTCTAGACACTGAAATATACCTCACAATGTTCTGCAAACGACTGCACAGTACACCGAAATATACAAAGGATTTTAAGTACCACAAATGCCTACATTGAATAAGTATTGCTCCGTAAGATATTTTATGCCCAGGTTTGGATTGCAATATACAGCAAAACACTGCATAATAACATGGTGCTAACTCAGAGACATGTGATCACACGGTGCTATGTTTAATCTGAACACTGCTTCGGACAATGTGTTGGTCTATGGCCTATCATCTTATTTGTGGATGGTTTTTGTTCATGTGCAGAACATAGTGAAAAGGACCGCCCCCGGTACAGAGGAGGTGGTGCAGGCCATCAAAGCACTAAAACTACTGGAGAAGGTACGTTACATGCTATATGAGGAATTGGGTTGGGCACTTTTGCGATGACACCGCAATAAAAGTTGTTTATCCAGCTACTTCTTATTTAAACCTGTTTATTTTCTTCTCTCTGTTCTCGTCTCCTTAGATGATACAAGAGAGCAATGATAGTATTTCCCAGATGAAAAGCATCGAGTCCCTAGTCTCCCTCAGCGCCATGGTGGACTTTGAGTGCAAGGTAAATAATATCTAACCCCCCCCCCCCCCCCCACCCATTCATTTTAGTGAATTAGAATGTGTGTGTTTATTGAATATCACCTATAGGACTCTGAAAAACCCCAAAGAGACAGACTGACGACCAGACGATGTCCACTGCAGTGTTATTGTCGTTCTTTTGGGCTGTATGTAGCAGGGGTTTTGACTGACAGTTAAAGAATGGTGTATGTCATGAGCGATAGCGCCTGTGCTGCAGTCGGGCCGGTCTGTGAAGAACTACTGTTTCAGGGCCTGGCAAAGGTTCAATATGAATAAACTCTTAATTGATTGTATTTTTTAAAATACTACACACACTTACAAAAGACTACTTGTGTGTGTGTGTCCTGCAGACTCTGCCACTGGTCAGCCAGTCTCGGCGTCTGGTGAGGGAGGGGCCGGTGACGGAGCTGATGGAGTTCTCTGTGAAGGACACGGAGAGGAGCATCTACCTGCACCTCTTCAACGACCATCTGCTGCTGTCGCTTCACAAAGAGTGAGTCCATGAGTCACCGCTCATCCTCCCATTCCCCCAAGTTGGGGTAGATGTAAAGTATTTTTTAGATCTTGTTGTAATACATCCTTGTAAACCGCAACATTCATTGTTTTCATTCATCTATTTTTGTGACTTTTTCTCTTTGTTTGTTTCTATTGTACTCTTTGTTATTTAATTTTTATTTGTTATAAAATATCTTGATCACGGCTCCCTTGGGTCCCCTGCGATTTATCACGGTGTATACATTTGTTCACAGAGGGGGAAGATTCACTGTAATTGACCACTCCCCCGTGTCGGACCTACGTGCTGAGAACTGTCGGGTGAAGCTTCACTCCCTGCAGAAGAACCTATTCCGGCTGCACCTCTCGCAGAAAGCCCTGCTGCTGAGAACTGACACACAGTAAGTAACATCATGGCAGTGTTTTGTCTTGAGTTGGACTGTGAGAGTTGGATCAGAAAAACACCCATGCAAGGACAATTGTTTTTAATGTGCCTGTCTTTTTTCTTCAGGAACGATAAGCTGCGTTGGATCTCTGCTATATCCCGGCCCCAACCTGAGGTGGATTTCTCCGCTGCACAAGGTAATGCCGGAGATTTTCCACACATTAGAAGACGAGTGTCTTGTTAGTCGTTTATTTAAAATGATGTGGGTTTAAATTGTGCAAACATTGTTATGCCACACTATTAAACAATGACTTAAGACACTAAAAACAATACAATTTGAACAGTTTATTTACAATTGCACAATATAGGTATTGTTGAATCGAGATGAGCAACAATTAAAAATAATGTGTTTGTTTGTTCAGATTTTACGCAGATGCAGTGTATACGTGCGTTTATCACTCAGCAACCCGATGAGCTGTCCCTGGAGAAAGCTGACGTCATACTGGTGCACCAGCAGAGCGGCGATGGTAAGATCATCCAGCCCTCCACAATCTCTACATTAGTCATTATTACTCTGTGGAGCATTTTAGGGTTGATCTGCTGTGGTTTGGGTGTGGGAAACATAAACCTCATCGAAACAAAATATAAATAGTTTATTTTCATGGTTGAATAACATTTGTTGCCTCCCCCCTCCTCCAGGCTGGGTAGAGGGGACTAAACTCTCTGACCGGCATCGTGGTTGGATGCCTGAATCCCACCTAGAGACCATCACCAACTCGGGAGTCTGCCAACGCAATCTGCAGGACGCCCTCAAACTGACCACGGCCACCGCTGCCGTGTGAGCAACACCCCATTGGGAGAGGGCCGACGCACACCCCATTGGGAGAGGACTCATTGAGATTGTGGTGGATTCACTGCATAGGATGCAAGCTGGCCATCTGTGGAGGCTAGCTGAAATGTGGAGGACACTGAGGCACCAAAGACTCTGTTCATAGAGAAACAGACTGACGACCAGACGATGTCCATTGCCGTGTTGTTGCTGGGCTTTTGGGTTGCATGTAGCAGGGGTTTTGGCTGACAGTCGAAGAAAAGTATATATCATGAGCGATGGCGCCTGTGCTGCAGTCAGGATCGGTCTGTGGAAAAACTACTGTTTCAGGGCATGGCAATAGTTCAATACGAAAGAACTCACAAAGACATGTTCTCTTGAATAATTATATTTTAATAAAAATACTAGATCCAAAATACTAGAGAGAGACACACACACACACACACACACACACAGAATGTTATGTCTTGAATCTGTATTTGTGCATATAAAAAAAAATGCATGTTGGCCAAGTATGAACCAATGACATTGGTGCAATCAAACATTTTGAGCTATATTACATATATTTCATGAAATATGTAAATTAAAGCCTTCTCAATCATGAAATACTGTTTTTGGAATGAACACACTTATAAAAGACTACATGTATGTATATGTAGTGTATATATATGCCCTTTATTTTTAGCCTTCTGCTATTCAGTATTTTAGTCTTTCGTTGTTGGGCACATTTATTATGAAAACATAGGTAAGAAAAATACATGAACAATGACACGTCGTTAAGGCACTATTTACAGAGTTACAAGTTGTTCAGTCTTAACCAAGAATGTGTACGATGCACGTAGGCTAGTTGAGGCCGACTCACAGGGTGTGACCCTTGATATATGACAGTTTCGACCACCTCATTATTGGTAGATTACCCGATCACTCAAGCATAAGAAGGACAAAGGGGCGTGCCGAGTCTCTAAACAGAACCATCTAACCAATGAATTCGTTGTCAACAAACCGAGACACCGCCTTCCTTTTGTTTCTATTGGACAGATGGTGTTGTCTATCTAAAAGACGGTGTCCTATTGGTGATATGTCAAGTGGAAGGGCGTTACCGACCTTTGTTGTTTCTGCTCAGAAGAACTAGAGAGCAATCGACATCTTATAAACACATCTCATCGTTGGACTTTTATACCAGGTTTTGATCAAACGGATCCCCTGGAGACCTTGTGAAAGCGCGGAGGACCGGCAGGAATAAACCTATATCTGTGGCGGCATTCGTAAAGATCACATCGATCGTTCAAAAGTAACGTTTATTGTTACATTCGCCAGTTTCTACCGATGTTACGTCTTTGTTAGCTATTAGGCTGGCTAACGTTAGTCTTTTGGGAATAACAATCATACAAAATTATTTGTTATAAGCATGGATAACGTGACAGCCAAACGGTTTTGTACGGCCACCGTTAAACGTGTTTTAAAAGGCTTGTTGTGCGAGGTGTAGCAGGACTCATGTGTGTGTACGTGGCTTCACTGCTGGTTCCACTGACCTTAATCACATCGATATCGACCTGACTAGTGGTTCGTTGTGTAATGTTGCATACAGAAGGGAACATGTATAATTATAGTTCATAATACTCGAAGTTGTAACACATGTAGGTGGAGGTATGGGGTATCGACCTCCTGTTGGATCCATATGCAGCACGAACTATGTGCTTGTTGCCTCTATCCTCTTTTAAAAGGGACGATCGTGACCTCATGATTGCCTTTCGTTCAGATGGGCAGTCAATATCAACGAACGGTGGCCCTGGAGGTGAGGAGAGCGGAGGGAGAGCGGGTGCGGGCCAAGCACCCCGACAAGGTTCCGGTCAGTGCGCATTCCCCACATCATTACGTCATACACGAAACGCTTCCGATTACACAGGCGTGTTGAAACTGCGACGTCAGATCACCGCCATCAGCGTGGGATCATAAGAGCATTGAAGTCATTATTATTTAGTAATCATCATCACATGTTTTGTCATTATGGGTAGACATAGTTGTGTTTGGAAATGCCCCAGCATTTATCACGTATCATATTTCCAAACCACATTTTTATATTAATTATAAAGGATATACAGTTCATTCATACCAATATCATCCAATTAATTTAATCATAGTACCTTTGCCTTTTTTAATGGCATCAACAACAACCTGTTTTACAACATTGTTGAAATCCATTTTTGTACAATGGTAACTAACACATAAAAAGATAAAACTGATTGGATCATGGCATATCCTCTGTCAAATAATGGTAGTTTACCATTATACCTGTTCTGCCTTATATTCTAGATTATTGTGGAGAGGGCACTGAGGTCACGGGCTCCTGACCTGGACAAGAAGAAGTATCTAGTACCATCAGATTTAACAGGTGAAACACACACACACACGTCACACACACACACACACACACACACACACACACACACACACACACACACACACACACACACACACACACACACACACACACACACACACACACACACACACACACACACACACACACACACACCAGGGATCCAGGATGAGCTGATTCAGGGGGCAGTTAAAAATTGCAGGGGGCTATCATTTGAGGTGGTGTAAGAACCTGCAACAGTCCTTATTGTGCTAAGTATGCCTATTAACTGCACTAGTAGCCTACCTTACCATGCTGGTGATATTGTTGGCCCAGGTAGACAGAGGTACAGTGTTTTCTCCAAACAAATTGTGCCAATATGACTTTTAAGATATGGCCAGGGTAGGTCACCACATAATAATTTTTCTGGTCAGTATATTCATTAATTTTAAAAATACAATTGTGTTAGAGAACTAAATAATGACTGCTACTGTCCATTTTCAAAAATCAAAATAAATAAATTCATAAATCAAAGAATTTACAATACCACAACAATAATACAATAAGTGCTAGGAAAGTCTCCATGTTAGGCAGCTCTTAAGGGCCAGGCTGGCTTGTGTATGAGAAGGGACTCCAGGGGGAGCAGCACAACCACTTTTCGCTCTTTTCCTCTCTTTTACCTGCTCTCACCTTCCTGTGGTTTTCATGGAAAAATATAATGAAGCATGAATGGAATTAGGACAGACGGCTCAGACAGACAGACAGACAGACAGACAGCTCACACCGTTTCAGCTCCGTGGACAGTACAGGGGGCTGACAATTTAGGCTACACACACACACACACACACACACACACACACACACACACACACACACACACACACACACACACACACACACACACACACACACACACACACACACACACACACAATCTACAATACTAACTTCGTAAGGAATAATTTAATGAAGTAATACCATTTAAAACTCAATAAATTAATCAATAAAAAATGGTTTGTGCACGGTGAAGATATTAAATTTCTTGCATTTGAACCTTCCATTCTTCAATTTTGGTCTGAAGTTTAATCTTTGGCTTGAATGAGGCTTTTCGTATTAAAGAAAGTAAAAATGTATATGTTACATTGCAAAATAAATATTACCAAAGAGATTTTACTTTTGACGTAGCAGCCACTGCACTTAAACGTTGATTCATAACTTTTAAACATTAATATATAGTATTTAAATACTACTACTAATTATTCTGTAGGTCGTAGTTTGGCCTTGCAGTGTTTAATATCATCTGATTATATTTAAGTGAAGTTCACTTCAGATAGTGACCACGTCCTCTCGTTTCGTAGAAAAATGACGAAGTTATTCACGGCAGTAGGTCTTTTTCTGTTAACTCCTTCTCTTGGAAGCTGTATCTCTTGAGACATCGGAAATGTGTTAACTTCCTCTTTACAGTAATGCAAGAGCCTCGAGGAAGATAATTCCCTCTTTTTCATGCCTCGTGTCTCTGTGTGTTTACACTCTGTCTACCGCTTTTTTTTCGTTCTGTCTGTTCAGTGGGCCAGCTGTCCTTCCTCATTCGTCAGCGTGTGTCCATGCGGCCAGAAGAAGCCCTCTTCTTCTTTGTCAACAACTCTCTCCCTCCGTCCAGCTCCCCACTCTCAGCTGTTTATGAGGTAACCTTCCACCCACTCACTTCACGTGTGCCCCTCTCTATATCTTAAGCTGCAATTACTCTCCCCAGGATGTAGGAACATTTGAGGGAACTCCTAAGTTCTAGGGGCCCTATTTTTACCCCCTGATAAAAACTCCCTGCTCCTGGGGTAGTACTTTTCAAAGTACAGATTATTTTTGGGTGAGGTCCCCATTTTTTTTTTACATTTCCATCCCCATTCCGACAATTCGTTTTTTGTTCATTAGACTTAAGTCATACACAGTCCTGTTATTGCATCCATTGTGGTAATCTACATTAATAAACCTATAATTATTGCTGTTAAATGTATTGGTCCTTCATCTCGATAGCAGTTAGCACTGCAAGCCAATGTTTACTAGCACTACAGTAGATAAATATTGTTGGCTTTTGATAACAGGTGTAACAGGTGATAGCAGTGTGCATCGTACAAGTTTCATTTGGGAGACGTAGTTGAAAAATAAGTATGGACTTTTTGATAACATCGTGACCTCCGTCGCAACTGATATTTTCCTACTTTTCCTAACGGGCTTGATTTAAAGGGACTAATGTGCTGCACACTTTAACATGCTGAAGGAACTTTTCAGTTCTAAGAAACTACTTTTTGTTAATTAAACAATTCTCTCACACTTCAATGATTTTTCGCTCTTATCTCTCTTTGTTTCTTTCTTCCTCTTTCCTTCTTTCGCTCTCTTTATTTCTCTTTCTTGTTATCTTGCTCTCTGTGTGTGTGTGTGTGTGTGTGTGTGTGTGTGTGTGTGTGTGTGTGTGTGTGTGTGTGTGTGTGTGTGTGTGTGTGTGTGTGTGTGTGTGTGTGTGTGTGTGTGTGTGTGTGTGTGTGTTCGATCATCCTAACAACAGTCTAATGACGAGAGACGGCGAGATCGTTTTTTTTGGCCTGTGGCATGTGCCACCGCGACCACACCGCGGCATGTGCCTAGCCACCTTTAACAGAGCTGTTTAGGTGGCTAGGCTAACTACCATCACCGGAGCAAGTCCGGCTGTTTTCAAAAGCATCTGTCATTTCAAAAGCAACAACAAACTGATCGCAAATAACCTAACAATAGATCGGACGAGAGAAACGTATAAATCCCTTTATTTACGGCGTTATGTTGTGTTATAGTGTCAATGAAGACCATATATATAGCTTTACATTTAAGGCAATACTTGTATTGAAATTATACGGAGGAGGCGGCCGTGCTGGTGTCACATACCATTGTTGGGAATGGCAGTTACCGTTCCAGGACGGCAAATGCCGTTCCACCTGAACGGCAGTTACCGTTTCAGAACGGCAGTTACCGTTTCAGAACGGCATGTGCGGTTCCAGAATGGCAGTTACCGTTCCTGAACGGCATATGCCATGGTATGTCAGTGGTCGCGGTGGCGCATGCCACAGGCCAATAAACGATCTCGGCCCTAAAGCTAATGAGAGCTTCCTTCTGGTTCCAGGAGCACCATGAGGAGGATCTGTTCCTCTACATGACCTACAGTAACGAGAGCGTTTACGGGGCCTGAGGCCGGAAAGGAGACACACCGCACGCGAGTGAGACTCTGTTGAGGCAGAAGTGTCTGGTGGATGGGGAGCATGGGGGTTATATAATGGCTGATGCACAGCTTGTGATGAAAGTACGCTTTGCCAGAAAGGTTTCCCAGGGGCCTGCTTTTGACAGTATTTGAGTGGGGGACTAATGGAAAACCATTACAGAAAGTTATCCATTTATGGAGAGTTTATTTGTCATCTCTCTCTCCCAGTCATCTGTATTTAATGCAAATATTATCTTTTTTGTAAATTAATGTGATGAACCATTGTGGAAAAATAAAAACTTTCATTTCTGAATTACACATGTTGAAGTCTGTTTCATTCATAAGGCAACTTGAGTATGTTTATTTATCCTTGTAGGGCAATTCGTCTTAACATTAATTACATATTATTTACTTAGTCAGTAACTAATACATAGAAATGCCACAATTCCTCATTATTAAATATAATCAGCTATGTATGAGGAAGCATGACAAAGCACTGGTCAATATTATTATTTATTTGATGATGATATAAAAACACCTCTTAATGGGGAAGCGCCGACTTGTTATTGGAGAGGAAGTGGCCAAGACCTCTTGGCTGACCTGCTCGTTGTTTAGTACAACGGTTCAACATCAACGGTTCAAAGCTAAACTAACGAGTCCATTCAGGCTAAACAGGTAGGCAGAGAGTTCCGATTGTTGTCATGGAGATGAAGGCGATGGAGGTGGAGGCAGGACTTCTGGACAGAGCTGGGCCGAGTGACCAAAAGCTGGAAACCAAAACTGAAGGTAAGACAAAGGCTCTAGGTTTCACCCTATAAATGAAGCAATACAGTGTCCAAAATAAGCATAATAAAATCAAAAATCAATCACGTTTCTGTCATATTTAAAGAAGATTTATAAAGGGAAGGCAAGGCAACTTTATTTATATAGCACCATTCATACACATGGCAGACTCAAAGTGCTTCAAATATAAACATTGTCATACAATAAAATAAAATAATAGATGTGTAAAAGAAAACATATGCAAAGAAATGAGTAAAATAGAAAGTTAAAAAGGCATTTTAGTGTTAAAATAGAAAAGTAATATATAAAGGGTCTTTTTTTTAATGTTTGTTTAATTATATTTTTATTTGGAGGTGATACGTAATATCCAGTCAGTGCATTCAATAAGATGTGACAGCAGGAGCAGAATAATAGGACAAGAAAATAACACATACACACATGTTTTTATTTATTTTAATAGCAATATGCAGCGAACCAAACATATGTCTCAAATAAAAAGTAGAACGCAGAATGCGAATAAGGAAGAAATTATTTTGGGGTGGGGCCAAGGGAAATTTATTAATGTATCTTTTGTTTATTATTAATAGTTATTATGTGTACGTAGTATGTATAACGCATTTATTGGTTTTACCTATATTTAATTATAATATTATTAATGTTTGTTTTGTGGCGCTAGCGAAAGAAGCCTCAAAGGAGTACTGCAAGCTGAAAGCCCCAGCTGATGACATCTACTCCGAGGCTGTGTTCCCCAGCCCGAAGCTGCCAGAAGGTACCAGGGCTGTTCTGAGTTATGTTTGATATTTTCTTGATGATCATGGTGGAAATATTGTGTATTTATGTCTATGGTCCATTTCTTAAAATAATCTAGGAAAATATAGATTGAGCACACACGCACACACACACACGCACACACACACACACACACACACACACACACACACACACACACACACACACACACACACACACACACACACACACACACACACACACACACACACACACACACACACATACACACACTTAGTTGAGAAAGAACTCATCAGACCTTGTCATAAAGTGGCTATAAAACCTCTTAATTATGTTCATTAATTCTGTTCCCTCTTCCGGTTCCTCTTCTTCTGTTGACTCTTCCTCCCCTCTCATCTCGTCTCCTAACCTCCCCTCTTCCTCTCCTCTCCTCTCCTCTCCTCTCCTCTCCTCTCCTCTCCTCTCCTCTCCTCTCCTCTCCTCTCCTCTCCTCTCCTATTGTTGTCTTCTCATGTCTTTGCCAGTGAAACCCACCAAGCCAACTAGGAGCCTGAGGAATGTGTTGCCGACTTTGTGCATTGTCCTCGGTGTGATATGTCTGGCCGAACTCATCATCATCTTTATTCTGAATGGGAAGAGTGAGTATCCCCTCATATGGATGTATATTCACATGATTCATCATTTATATCAAAGGTGCTGTAAGAGGGGGAGCAAAAAGGATCGGAAGAGAGCAAGATTGAAACCAAACAACGCCAAAAAAGTGGCGAACCCGCCCCATAAGTGGTTCTGCTTAGTGGATAATGATATTCAGATTGGGAAATAGCGCCGTTTCAGATAACCAGGCCTGGCGTTCTCCACTTAACTGCTGCCCTGACCCCATCTCACTTCGGGGGAGAGCAGATCAAGCATCCCTATTTATTGTCATCACTGATGAAGTTCACCACCCACACTTGATAGGTCCCCGCGATTGAGCCGCCCCGCCTCCTTGTTGGCAGCTGACACCAAGCCACGCCCCCAGCCATTATAAATAGTAACTCTTAATTGTTTCCTAAAACACATTAAGGGCAGGGCGGTTCATATCTCATAGGTGCTGTTACATTAAATGGACATGTAGTCGAAAGTAAACAACACTTCTGCTGTTTTCTGCTCCATCCATCCTGCAGCAGCTCCTACCCCCGTCTGCCCAGGTCCACGGCCGCAGAGGGGCCCAGTTGCTTTCTGCTCTCCCAGGTCTCCCTGCATCAAGAACCCCAACACTCCGGCCACCAAATGTGAGTACTCCTCTTTTCTATTTTACATAAGAAACCAGTCATGAGGTGTGCTGAACTGCTATTATCTATCCTACTCACCGATGACACTACGCCACACACACATTCTATTTATTTTTTATTCTAGTTTTTTATTTTTTCATTCTATTTTGTATTATTTTTTATGATTTATTCGTTTAGGGAAATTTTGTTTATCCCTAGTCGTATTGGGGGGGAGTGGGACTCTGTCTCCAGGGCCACAACGGGGGGGTAGTGCCCTCAAAGCCTGGGATGGAAAGCAGTTTTTTGTTTGCAATATTTTATTTAAGTAATTAATGTCAAGTACCTTTTAAATTGGCTGAATAAAATATTTGAGTGACTGAGCATTGTATATAAAAAACTGTGGAGGCTCACTGTCATCCCTTACGAAATGCGCCAAATGTTCTACCACTGCACAAGGATTCCCAAAAACAGTGACGCAGCTCATCACGGGTTGAGTGACTGTTGATGCTGGAGCGCTGATTTGCACAACGATAGTCGTGTCTTTCCCCAAGAAAGGAAAATCAGCCTAACCCTAAAAAGAAAAGAAAGAAGGGAAAGAGAAAAAGAAACAAGCTAAAGAAGGGCGAACACAACGGTTTGAGAACCGTGGTTTAGAATGTTCTGGTTTGTTGTTTGGATTGAAGACAGTCAGCGAGGAATCTATAGCTTGGAGCATAATTGCATTGAATAACATTAATCAATCAACATCATAAATTAATCAGCATTATACCTACAATGGCATGTGACATTATATCTATCAAATAAATGAAATCCCTATTAAATAAAATAGCAAAGCCTAACATCTTGAAACCCATGGCCCTTAGTTTCAGAAACAGGCACAGAGAGTGGAAGAACAGCAGGTCCCTCTTCATCTCCTGATGTATCTGAGGATGTGAGACAAGGTGAGCTCATATAGTGGCAACTAAAAGTTGTTTCAAGCAATCATGGGGCACTTCAGACGGAAAGGAGCTAAACAACATTAACAACAAATAGCCTATTTTATGCTATGAGCAGGTTAAGAGGCTGTTATCAATCCTGTATGCTTCATGCTTTTAGAGAGGTCTCTCCTTCAGCAGACAGTGAGAAAGAAGACATGATAGAGGAAGAGGGAGGTGAAGAGATTGAGGGAAACGAAGGCTGAAGAGTGGTCAGAAGAGGAAAGGGAAAGAACTGAGCACTGCAGATCATCATTTGGACCCAGGACTACTGTGAGATACTAAGATACATGGATCAAGAGAGTAAGAGAGACTGCCTTTGTATAGTGCCACAGCCTTTTTGCTACACTCCTGTATATTTAGTGTTTTTAAGACAGATAAAACACACACAATTACATCCAGGAGAATGATGATTAATCCCCCTTTTCCTATTCTAAATATCTTATTAAGAGCCTATTTAATTAAATTTGGTAATCTCCCACTTTTGAAAATGTTTCGAGTGCCACACAATACCACCCAGCGATCGAATGGGTGAAATATTGTCCAATGTTCAGTCTTTAGAAAAGGACTAATCTATCTTTTTTCCACAATCTATTTGGTTTTGCAAGCGAATATCGTCAAAATAAAATCAATGTGTGCAATGCTCTTCTAGCTAAACTATCATTAATCCTTTAATTTCCATAAGAGATATTACATCTAGGACAGATGAGACTTCTAAATGCAAAAAGCACACAATAGTTGTAGACAATGAACCTATTTTAATGCATGCATACATTAGAATCCTCTCTAGCACACACACACACACACACACACACACACACACACACACACACACACACACACACACACACACACACACACACACACACACACACACACCCCCACCCACCCACCCACCCACCCACACACCCACACACACACACACACACACACACACACACACACACACACACACACACACACACACACACGTGCGCGTGCGCACACACACGCACGTACAGAGAGAGAGAGAGAGAGAGAGAGAGATAAGTACACAGAAATTGTACAATTTCAGAATACATTTAGACAGAGCTATTTAAACAGTTTCACATCCTCCCCACAATGCAGATTTCAATAATCAAATCCGGTAACGTTTACCCAAGACACAGAGCTGCCTGTGTTCTCATCCAGCAGAAGAATGCATAAGGGGATGCCTGCTCCCTGGTGACCAGTTTACCCCAAACACAAAGGCTAACATTTAGATTACTCTGAGGAAAGGTATGGTGGCAAGACAATGCAAGGAATAGGAAACAAAGCTTTAGATGATTGAAAGGAACCAACATATGGATTTTTCCAGCACAATAGTTACACGAAAAGAATATTAGCGAAGCTTGCGGTTGAGACCTCTAGCCCTACTCTGCGTGCATAGCAATGAATCTCAGACACAAGTAGGAACAGTTATTGTATTGAGGGTAGGCCTAACAGTTTGAGAGACCAAACAGCAAGCAGGGCTGACGTCAGTGCAACCCGCTTGACACCACAGAAACCATCTAGTACACCCTAGCAACCACCTAGAACACCATCTACACCATCTAGAATGCCCTAGCAACCACATAGAACACTAGAGAAACCAACTGGAACATCTTAACATCCACCCTAGGACACCTCTAGCAACCATACAGAGCACCCTGGCAACCACCTACAATATCCTCTCAACCATCCACACAAAATAAGCCACATATAACCACCATAAAACTACAGCACTGCTCCACGACACTCAACTGTACATTTAAAATATACCAGGTACTAGACACCTCTTCATCAGGCGGCACACCTCAATTTGTTCTGAAATTGTACTTTTTCAACTACTTCTTTCATTCTCATCTCAATACAATTGCTGTGTACTTATCTTTGTGTGTGTGTGTGTGTGTGTGTGTGTGTGTGTGTGTGTGTGTGTGTGTGTGTGTGTGTGTGTGTGTCTATTCTTCCCTCACAGCCCCTGACAGCCACCGATGTCCTGACAGCTGGGTGTTCCTCGAGGGCTCCTGCTTCTACCAGTCCAAAGAGAGAAAAAGCTGGGAGGAAGGCAGGATCTTCTGCCAGAATCTAACAGGGGACCTGGCTGTGATCTCTGACAAGAGCATCCAGGTAACATCAATACTTTCCTTCTTTCCCATATCCTCTTCTCCTCTAAGAGCAAACCTGGGAATGCCCTCATCTACTCTTACAGCCTATCTGTAAATAAACAACGGTATGAAAATATAACTTGATGTTTTCAGAATTCTCTGGCGCAACAAAGAAAATTAACGCAATGGATTGGCCTACAATACAAAACGAGTTGGAAATGGGTGGACCAGACCTCATACAATGGGTAAGAAAAGCATAGAATCTCTGGTTACATCTGGAGATAAAACATTGAATCGATATAAGGCGTGCTTTTAATTTGATTAAGGGATCATTAAGGGAACGAGCTGGATAACACACACTCACACGCACACAGTCATCAACATCCACTTCACCATCCTCTAAACCTCTGTATTTTCTGTTTTATCTCGGTAGTAATTTGCCTACAGGAAATAATGGGTTGTGTGCTGCACTGGAGAGCAAGACACCTGGAGAACAAGCCAACATTCGACGTGCCAGATGTCCAGTTTCTGCCCATTTCCTTTGTCAGAAGGAGGCTAGTGCCTAGGGCTTCTGATGCTCTTCTAGCTATAGGCCTGTGTCTCATCCTCATTTATATGAAGTGCTATTAACAAGTATAATGAAAGTCATTGATGCGGCAAACTCTATCCTTTTATCTCAATGCCCAGCACTGTATGACCAACTGACTAGGCTTCATGCAGTGAATATTAGCCTACTGTGTTTGGGTGAATATCCTCAATTTATGTTTCTATGCAGATAATCTAAATGAGGAGTTTGATTTCCTACCATACTCTTTCACTCAAGGGCATTTCAAAGCATAAAGCTTCTTTAAAACCGTGCTTATTTTTTATTAGAATAAACTTAATCCACTCCAAAGGATTAATGTGATATGATGCTCCATTATTCTGATTTTACACCTTAAGCGTCTGCTGAATTTAGTATTATTCAACTATTAATTGTATGCAACTAGTAGTCAACTTTTTGGCATATTTGCTTTCGATGTATCCTGTGCCTATTTTCGAAATAAAGACATCTTTTCATTTAAGAGTGGTTATATTGTCATTGTACATTTATATATATTATATTAACAAAAAAAAAAAAAAGGTCAAATATACTAAACAAAACATGGCCACTATAAAACAAACATCTAGAGAATCAAAAAATACACTCACAATAACAAACACACAAAAAAAACGAGTGCAATAGTCACTTCCACATCCGTTTTAGCTGTGGCCAGACACAATCAGATACAACTTAATTCAACTCATACAACGGTCCACACACAACACAGCGCAGCATATCTCTGTTACTTCTATAAAAATAATACATATATTCAGTTCTATGGCCTAATACTGCTTAAACTGCACCGATGGCTATGTACAGACATAAAAAATTAAAATAGATGTCTTCTTTGAGTGCTCTAACGTAGCGATGGACCAGGGGGAAGGAGAGCCAGAGGGTTTTCGCAGGCCACGAGTCTTTCTGAGAACAAGCTACTTCTACTTCTAGACCAGGGGTGCCAAATATGTGGATTGCGATCGACCGGTCGATCGGTCGATATTAACATTTCAACAAAAAAGAATTGGTTGATTTACTCAATCACAAAAAATTCCAGCACTGTTTCACCTGAACAAGTCTGCAGTGAAGGAAGAGATTTTGATAGTACAAACTGATATTGAGCTTCAATCCAGGGCTCATGGACAATTTTGGAACTTACTCACAAAGGAAAAGTATCCAAACATGAGGAAATGTGTTACTTCCTTGACTGCATTATTTGGCTCTACTTATTTATGCTTGTCCTTTTACCACATAAAGATTATTAAGTGCAAACACCGTTCCACCATGACTGATTGTCTTTTGGAAGCATGCTTGAGACTAGCTACCAGCAGCCGCTGTGTCTAGCATTTTGCCATGTAGGTAGATCATTTTGACCTGCTCATTTTTAAAGTAGCTTGCACTCCCTTAAAGTGTGGGCCCCCCTGTTCTAGACGAATCGGATATCCCGCACCTCCTGCTCCTCCTCCTCGTACTCGGGCTCCAGGTCCATGATCAGAGCGCTGCGGCGGATGGCCTGCCAGCCCGCGTGGACCTTGTTGAAGCCCCTCCTCTGCTTGTTGCTCCTGAGCTCCGGGCCGCCGCCACTCTCGCCGCCTTTCTCCCCCTCCTCTCTCTCGGCGGCACCACCCTCGCCGTCCTTGGCGAAGGCGTTGATGTAGCGCCGCATCTTCTGCACCATCAGGTCGTTCCTGTCCTCCACCCTGCGGACGGGAGACCAGCACAGGAAGAGCTCCAAACGGTTCTACTGATACGGAGTGTGTTTCATTTTTATGAGGAAGAATCTCTGCCAATGCTATGTATTTGCTGTAGTTTTGATATAATTGTAGAAGTAATGTATGCATGTATGCTTGAAATATGTTCAATGGCAGAAGCAGACGCAGCCAGGAGGTCTGTGGGGGTTCCTGACCTCAGGTACCACATCTGCTTTCGGCCGTAGTTCAGACCACACACGCATCATTTTTTTATATGTTGTATATTGACCTTGTTTTTCCACAGGCACCGGGGAAGCCTTCTCTCCAGCATCAGAGTGGTGGCCACCACCTGCACACACACTTTACAATTTACAAAATAAACATGAATTGATTTCAATAAACTCACCCTCCCATTATGTGGTGCATTTACAAGGAGGGTGCATAATACTTGCTTTCTAAAATCCAAATCAACACTTTCCACAATTTGTTTCAATCTGTAACACTTGTTGAATCAAACGTGTGCGCACTTATTTGAGTGCGTGTGTGATCGGCGTGCGC
This sequence comes from Gadus chalcogrammus, assembly GCF_026213295.1. NCBI lineage: Eukaryota > Metazoa > Chordata > Actinopteri > Gadiformes > Gadidae > Gadus > Gadus chalcogrammus. The sequence goes on from NC_079422.1 coordinate 5,534,888, forward strand.
GAGCCCAAAGCCGCTCCCCACCTGCGTCCTCCAGAGCTCGTCCCTCTCCTGCGCCACACGCCAGTGGGTGTCGCTCATCATGGCGATGAGCAGGTTGAGCAGCAGGATGTAGGCCACCACGGAGAAGGTGCAGTGCAGCACGTGGACGATGGGTGGCGTGTAGAAGGTGTGGTCCACCGGCAGGTCGATGAGGCCCACACTCAGCTCAAACTGGGAGAACAGCGTGATGGGGAAAGACGCAACCAAACAACGGACAGACGGACAGAAGGGGGATTGGTTAGAGGAAATGTGTTCAGATGGATGGCTGTACCGAGGGTATATACACAGAAAGGAGGTTTCATTAATACAAATGTACAACTATGGAATGTGTGGACCCAATGAACAATCAATAAACACTAATATATATATTAGTGCTGTCAAGCGATTAAAATATTTAATCGCGATTAATCGCATTAATGCCATAGTTAACTCACGATTAATCGCAAATTATTTTTCTATGCTAAATATCCCTTGATTTCTTTGTCCCATTAATTCTTCTTATTTTAATTCTCTTATCAACATGGTGAAGTTCATCGGCTTGCCTTGTGCAAATGCTTTTTTATTGATAACAACATTGGCATACACTGATCAAAACAAGTACAAAAAAAGAGCCTATAGTGCAATTAAACGATGAACATACAAACATACTGCCTTGAACATAGCAGTCAGGCTACTGCTTCTTTGTTTGAGCCAAAGAAATTTATCTTTTTTTACTTTTTTAAATAAAAGAATTGCGTTAATCGCGCGATAAAAAAATAACGCCGTTAAAATTGGTTTGCGTTAACGCCGTTAATAACGCGTTCAACTGACAGCACTTATATATATATATATATATATATATATATATATATATATATATATATATATAAACATTGCATCTCCAGGGTTAGTGGTAATTGAATAGGGATATGTGCTGAAGTTATGCAGTGGTACAGCTCTACAGTTATGAATTGCATTAACACTGTATTTGGTCGTCAAGAAAGTATTGCAAGACTTTACTCACATGTGGAAAACCCGATGAGGACAATGAAACTGAGCCACATGAATTTGGTCAGGTCTCCAAATATAATCTAGAGAGAGACCAGAAACACATTGCAACACGTCAGATTAATAAAACAATATTCATAGTCATAGTACTAATTCATATATATCTTGTTATATATATATTTATATTGTCCTTAAATTTATGTTGTTTGTATATTTGTATTTCTTAGGTTTGTATCTTTTATCTTTTATATATATATTTATATTATATCTATATATATATATATTATATCTATATATCTATATATCTATATATATATATATTATATTATATATTATATTATATTCTTAATATTTGTGTATGTATAGCCTATCTGGAGTTCGTGACAAAAATAATTTCCCCCAGGATTATTCAAGTATTAATCAATCAATCAATAAAAATATAGTTACCAAAATGCATCGACAAAATAGTTAAATAAACATACTTTAAATAAATATATTGCATAAACACAAATAAATACGTGACATATTATGCATATAATATAAAACATATAATATACATACATAAATAATGGCGAAATAATAAAATATGTTAATATATATAAAAAAATATATATATTAAATATATAAAAAAAAAAAAAAAAAAAAAAAAAAAAATATATATATATATATATATATATATATATATATATGTAGTGTATGTATGAAGTGCTAGATGTCCTCCTCCCGCTCCATACCTTCTGAATCATGATGACGTAGGGCCCCAACATCTCGAAGCCCCGGGCGAAGAACATGACGTTGCTCCAGAACACAGTGCTCCACATCTTAGTTATGCAGCCTAACAAGACCATCGCGTGCCAGGCCATGGACCTGATCCTGTCGCGCGACGTGGAGCTGGACCACTCGCTGCCCCTGGACATGGTGCCCAACTACAAGGAGCTCACCCCCTTCAAACTGGCTGCCAAGGAGGGCAACGTTGTGGTGAGGGGGGTGGGGCACGGACAAGGGGGCCAACGAGAAGACAAAAGCAATACAAACAAACAAAAACACAAATTCAAACAAACAGCAAAGAAAAGCAATAAAAAAAATGTTTGAAGCGAAACAACAATTAAACAGCCCAAAGAATTCTGTGATCATTTATGTCATGAATAAGAAGCTATTATTGGACAAATTCTGGGATTGTTTGAACTGAAACTAACCCTAGCTAACCCTAACCCTAACCCTATTTTTATCTACTCTAAACCTTAATTTCCTCTTTCACGTTCTGTTTGTCTGGTCTCCTCTTCCTGCTTTCCCGCCTCCCTGTCGTTCACTTTGATTGGCCAGGCCTTCCAGCACTTGGTGAACAAGAGGCGTGTGCTGCAGTGGAGCCTGGGCCCGCTGACCTCTAACCTCTACGACCTGTCAGAGATGGACTCCTGGGCCGACGACCTGTCGGTGCTGGAGCTCATCGTGGGAAGCCCCCAGAGAGAGGTAGGCCCCGCTCCACCCTCAGGAGAATGACATCAATAGATAAATACATACAGTTAATGATACAACGCAAATTTTGCTTTTGTACATTTGAAATGACTTCAGATGTATGTGTTGTTGTTTTCAGGCTAGGAGGAAGTGACTCCTGTTAGACAGCTTGTGAGTCTGAAGTGGAACCTTTATGGAAAGCACTACTTCAGGTAGAGAATTGCAGCTCCATTGACTCTTAAATGTGTACAACTACTAATGCTAACATCTAGCACTTTTATTATAGCAATGTGCTTTTTCCGTTTTTATGACAGGCTCCTGCTGGTGCTATATCTGCTGTACATCGGGACGTTCACACTATGTTGTGTATTCCGCCCCCAAAAGGACACTCCGCAGAACTACACAACCTCCGAAATGGACAAAACAATACGAGTGCAGAAAACACTGAGCGTGAGCTGAACTCTGTTTTGAATGATTTGCTTTTTCACAGCAGAAAGCTAAGAGTTGTTCAGCAAGTAGAATAGCTGGCAAACACAAATTTACTTGAGTTATATCTAGATTAAGGTCATTATTCAGAGATCGGCCTTCTTTACAAAAACAGATGTATTTTAAAGAAATCCAAGCCGTCAAATCATGAACAGAAAGGCACATAAAGAAGATTTTGTGGATATGGTTGAGTGTTTTTACTAATGGTTGCCACTGCAAGGAATTCTATAAGCTTTAACCGTTAATTAAACAAGTGTATCGCCCCTCCTAATGGCATGTAGGAGAGTTACGTGACCTACGAAGACAGCCTGCGGCTGGCCGGAGAGATCCTCAGTGTCCTGGGAGCAATCCTCATCCTTCTGCTAGAGGTCAGTCAGCTCAAGCTCACAAGGCCGTGAGCCTCAATGAGGTAGTTAAAGCTGCAATCAGCTATTAAACACACTTTGGTGTGATTCAATATTTGATCTAATAAAAGAAAAAAACGGAATCAACGCAAGATGGGCCGAGAAAACACTTTAAATGTTTGCATAATGAAGGTTTAATACGCCACCTAGTAGGCCTGCTTCTTCTGAATAGTGTTCTCTTCTTTCTCTTTTCTGAGGGGGTGTATTTGCTTTAACTTGAATACAGGAGTATTGTGCACAGTGCAGTGTAAGTGTAACCAGATTGTATCGTTGTTTTTACCGACAGATTCCTGATATACTGAGAGTCGGAGCGAAACGCTACTTTGGTCAGACGGCCCTAGGAGGGCCCTTCCACATCATCCTGTAAGTTAGGGGGGCATTATGTGTGTGTGTGTGTGTGTGTGTGTGTATATATATATATATATATATTGAACCACCCCTATGGTGGATGATACTTTGCTGTAGTAGGCCTATACTGCACTCAACACCAGGAGGCGCAAATAAGCAGCTGCCCATCATATGATTTCTTCTTCTCGATTTAAATTCTTCTTGGTGGCAGGCAAGACGTTTTTTAAAATGTATGATTAGTGCTAAGAAAAGCCTGCTATTGGTTGTGGAATATGAGTGGTGTGCGACTACAATTTTGTATAAAACAATGTTTATAATATTGCATAAAAAATAAATAAGTAGGTTGTAGGTTGTGGTTGGTAAATAGTTGTGTTCAGGATGATCTCTGATGGCCCCTCTCACAGGTCAGTAGTAGGGTGAAGTAACTTCCTGTTCATGTCACCGTTACGTTTAGTTTTATTCATGTGTGTCTCACCACCAACATGGTCAGTATGAGCAAAATGTTGTGCATATAAGCCTACAACATTTGATTACTCATCTGTATAGGCATGGTCTACCAAGGCTATATTTGTGGCCTATGGTGTGAAAACTTTTTTATTCTTAATGTGGCAGTATAATTTGCACCCTACTGTGGGCCTGAGTCAAATCCAAACCATCAAACCAATGTGCAGAATGAGTCAACATAAAGAGTCTGCGTTAACGTCCGAACCCTATGCGTGTGTAAATCCTGTGTTTGTGTTGTAGGATCAGCTACGCGTGCCTGGTGGTGCTGCTGTGCGTCGTGCGGGCCAGCGAGCTGGGCGGGGAGGACGTGCTCATGGCGCTGTGTCTGGTGCTGGGCTGGCCTTCTTTACAAAAACAGATGTATTTTAAAGAAATCCAAGCCGTCAAATCATGAACAGAAAGGCACATAAAGAAGATTTTGTGGATATGGGCTGACAACCACCTAACTTTGAGTGTTTGGAAGCTCTTAAATTGACCGCCTATCAGTGTACGTGCGTTTGATGTGACCGCGTTAGCTGTCAGCTGATAGGCAGCGTATGACTAGAGTGTGCCACCAGAACTATAAGCCCATATTTGTTTACAGGCCAGTCTTTGCCTCTCCAATATGGTGGCGATGTTGATATACGATCCAAAGGCCATAGATCGTATATGGATAAAACAGCCAATGTCGGTATAGGTGTGTAGTCACTGTCCCCGCACGCATGCGTAGCAGCAGACTGACCGTAGTACACCAGCCCTCCTGGCCTCTTCTTGAAGTAGAGGCCAGTGACTCTGGGCGTGGCCGCGTCCCCTCCGCGTGCGATCAGCTGACCCACCAGGGTGATGTTCTGGTTCACCACCGCGATGCGGAGCGGAGTGACACCTGGTTAGAACATCCAGAGAGAGGTTATTCATTGGTGCACACACCTAATCCATTAATCCATTTACTCCTTGAGCATCTTGTCCTAGAATGACTAAGGGTTGACTGTGGACGCCAAAACCAGGGTCAGACCATCCATCTGTCCGCTAAATCCTTTTATCTAAAAATGAATACAAATAAAAATAGAAAAAATTAAACACATTTTATTTAATTATTTATTTTTTAACTTTAACTATTCACTAACTATTCACTCATTTATATTTTTTCATTTATAAACAACTCTCATAAGTGTGTGTGTGTGTGTGTGTGTGTGTGTGTGTGTGTGTGTGTGTGTGTGTGTGTGTGTGTGTGTGTGTGTGTGTGTGTGTGTGTGTGTGTGTGTGTGTCTGTGTCCACCTTGCATGAGTTCAGAAGTCATGGGCTCGTTGATGAGTTCCGGAGCCCCGTCCATGAGCGCCACGGCTGCGTCCACGTTGTCGTTCATGATGGCGATTTGCAATGCTCCCCCAGAGCACCTGACGCAAGAACACCAGAACACCAAAACACCAGTACATCAGAAAAACAGGAACACCAGAGCATCAGAACACCCGAACATCAGAACACCAGAGCATCAACAAACCAGAACAAGAACATCAGAACAAGAACATCAGAACAAGAACACCAGAACATCAGAACACCAGAACATCGCATTTTCCACTGACTGACCGACCACAAAGAACCACACCACACAGAACCACACAGAGCCACACCACAAAGAACCACACAGAACCACACTACACAGAACCACACAGAGCAACACAACACAGAACCACATAGAACCACACCACACAGATCCACCCCACAGCAGCAGCATTTTCCAGGGGACCAATTAGTTTCCTCACCTCTCTCAAAGATGTTGGTGGAGGCACATCCCAACAGTTTGCAAAAAAGAGAGGAATGTTATTCGTCCTAAATGGATAAAGAGACAGAGAGGTGGAGAAACATGAAGTTGACAATCAATCGAGAGGAACAGGTTGGTGTACAAACCGAGAGAATGAAAGTCAAGTGAGTGTTTGGGGTGTGATGAAGCTTGAGTCAGTCACCCCTCGGTTTGTTTCATTAGGCTGAATTCAGACCTACTGTTTAGTACAGAGTAGGAATGTTTCATCCAGCATTTCAGTCCATCCTTTCTTGTTCTGCAGGCGGAACCTCAGCTGGTTCCACCAATGGTTGAGGTCGCTTGGAGCAGATCTGGCCAGACACGGAGCCATGGTAGGTGGATTTTAAGCTGGAAGGAAGTTTTAAATAATGATCACAGCCGGGGAGGACACACAGTGAGAAATAACAGGTGGCCTAATATTAATATCAAAATATGTAACAATACTATGAATTAGTGCTGTCAGTTAAACGCGTTATTAACGGCGTTAATGCAAACCAATTTTAACGGCATACATTTTTTTATCGCGCGATTAACTCAATTCTTTTTTTTTTCCTTTTGGCTCAAAACAAAGAAGCAGTAGCCTGACTGCTATGTTCAAGGAAGTATGTTTGTATGTTCATCGTTTAATTGCACTATAGGCTTTTTTTTGTATCGTCCTGTTTTGATCAGTATATGCCAATGCTGTTATCAATAAAAAACCAGCAAGCAGTTGACGATAGTTTGTGTGTTGGAGCTAGTGACGGTGTGCCGTTGTTGGTGTGATCTTCTGATCTTGTGGATCGGGTAGTGAGCTTTTGGTTCTGACTAGTGGAGTATTTGGCTGGTTTGTAGTTAGTTCTTTTTATTTGTGCTTTCCTCTTTTGGAAAAGTGGTTCTTAGTTCTTTGGCACGTCAACAAACCTTTCTGCTTACCATTACCTCTGTCTGGGTCTCCTGCTTGTCCCCCGAAAACTAAAATATTCTTTGTTACTCCCCTGATCCCCCTGGATACTATTTGGGGTCGAAACAGTTACATTGTCAGTAACTAATACATAGAAATGCCCCAATTCCTCATTATTAAATATCATCAGCTATGTATAGATGAGGAAGCATGACAAAGCACTGGTCAGAATTATTATTTATTTGATGATGATATAAAAACGCCTCTTAATGGGGAAGCGGCGACTTGTTGGAGAGGAAGCGACTTGTTGGACCTCTTGGCTGACCTGCTCGTGGTTTAGTATATTGTTTCAACGCACAGATTTGAAAGAATTGGTATGAACATCAACGGTTCAAAGCTTAACTAACGAGTCCATTCAGGCTAAACAGGTAGGCAGAGAGTTCCGATTGTTATCATGGAGATGAAGGCGAAGGAGGTGGAGGCAGGACTTCTGGACAGAGCTGGGCCGAGTGACCAAAAGCTGGAAACCAAAACTGAAGGTAAGACAAAGGCTCTAGGTTTCACCCTATAAATGACGTAATGCAGTGTCCAAAATAAGCATAAAAAAATAAATAAAAATAAATAAATCACTTTTCTCTCATATTTAAAGATTTATAAAGATTCTCTCTTAATGTGTTTGTTTAATTATATTTTTATTTGAAGTTGATACGTATAATCCAGTCAGTGCATTCAATAAGATGTGACAGCAGAAGCAGAATAACAGGACAAGAAAATAACACATGCACAAATGTTTTTATTTATTTTAATAGCAATATGCAGCAAACAAAACATCTATCTCAAACACGCAGAATGTGAATAAGGAAGTATTTATTATATTAAATTTATTAATGTATTTTTTGTTTATTAATAGTTATTATGTGTATGTATGTAGTATGTATAATGCATTTATTGGTTTTACCTATATTTAATTATAATATTATTAATGTTTGTTTTGTGGCGCTAGCGAAAGAAGCCTCAAAGGAGTACTGCAAGCTGAAAGCCCCAGCTGATGACATCTACTCCGAGGCTGTGTTCCCCAGCCCGAAGCTGCCAGAAGGTACCAGAGCTGTTCTGAGTTATGTTTGATATTTTCTTGATGATCTTGGTGGAAATTTTGTGTATTTATGTCTATGGTCAATTTCTTTAAATAATCTGGGAAAATATAGATTGAGCACGCGCGCACACACACACACACACACACACACACACACACACACACACACACACACACACACACACACACACACACACACACACACACACACACACACACACACACACACACACACACACACACACACACACACACACACACACACACACACACTCACACACACACTTCCGGTTCCTCTTCTTCTGTTGACTCTTCCTCCCCTCTCGTCTCGTCTCCTAACCTCCCCTCTTCCTCTCCTCTCCTCTCCTCTCCTCTCCTCTCCTCTCTTCCTCTCCCCTCCTCTCATCTCTTCTCCTCTCCTCTCCTCTCCTATTGTTGTCTTCTCATGTCTTTGCCAGTGAAACCCACCAAGCCAACTAGGAGCCTGAGGAATGTGTTGCCGACTTTGTGCATTGTCCTCGGTGTGATATGTCTGGCCGAACTCATCATCATCTTTATTCTGAATGGGAAGAGTGAGTATCCCCTCATATGGATGTATATTCACATGATTCATCATTTATATCAAAGGTGCTGTAAGAGGGGGAGCAAAAAGGATCGGAAGAGAGCAAGATTGAAACCAAACAACGCCAAAAAAGTGGCGAACCCGCCCCATAAGTGGTTCCGCTTAGTGGATAATGATATTCAGATTGGGAAATAGCGCCGTTTCAGACAACCAGGACTTGACTGCTGCCCCATCTCACCTCGGGGGAGAGCAGATCAAGCATCCCTATTTATTGTCATCACTGATGAAGTTCACCACCCACACTTGATACCCCCGCGATTGAGCCGCCCCGCCTCCTTGTTGGCAGCTGACACCAAGCCACGCCCCCAGCAATTATAAATAGTAACTGTTAATTGTTTCCTAAAACACATTAAGAGCAGGGCGGTTCATATCTCATAGGTGCTGTTACATTAAATGGACATGTAGTCGAAAGTAAACAACACTGCTGTTTTCTGCTCCATCCGTCCTGCAGCAGCTCCTACCCCCGTCTGCCCAGGTCCACGGCCGCAGAGGGGCCCAGTTGCTTCCTGGTCTCTCAGGTCTCCCTGCATCAAGAACACCAACACTCCGGCCACCAAATGTGAGTATTCTTCTTTTCTATTTTACATGAGAACCCAGTCATGAGGTGTGCTGAACTGCTATTATCTATCCTACTCACCGATGACAGAAAATACTCCGTCTCCAGGGCCACAACGGGGGGGTAGTGCCCTCAAAGCCTGGGATGAAAAGCAGTTTTTTGTTTGCAATATTTTATTTAAGTAATTAATGTCAAGTACCTTTTAAATTGGCTGAATAAAATATTTGAGTGACTGAGCATTGTATATAAAAAACTGTGGAGGCTCACTGTCACCCCTTACAAAATGCGCCAAATGTTCTCCCACTGCACAAGGATTCCCAAAAACAGTGACGCAGCTCATCACGGGTTGAGTGACTGTTGATGCTGGAGCGCTGATTTGCACAACGATAGTCGTGTCTTTCCCCAAGAACGGGAAATCAGCCTAACCCTAAAAAGAAAAGAAAGAAGGGAAAGAGAAAAAGAAACAAGCTAAAGAAGGGCGAACACAACGGTTTGAGAACCGTGGTTTAGAGTGTTCTGGTTTGTTGTTTGGATTGAAGACAGTCAGCTAGGAATGTATAGCTTGGAGCATAATTGCATTGAATAACATTAATCAATCAACATCATAAATTAATCAGCATTATGCCTACAATGGCATGTGACATTATATACATCAAATAAATAAAAATCCCTAGTAAATAAAATAGCAAAGCCTATCATCTTGAAACCCATGGCCCTTAGTTTCAGAAACAGGCACAGAGAGTGGAACAACAGCAGGTCCCTCTTCATCTCCTGATGTATCTGAGGATGTGAGACAAGTTGAGCTCATAAAGTGGCAACTAAAAGTTATTTCAAGCAATCATGGGGCACTTCAGACGGAAAGGAGCTAAACAACATTAACAACAAATAGCCTATTGTATGCTATGAGCAGGTTAAGAGGCTGTTATCAATCCTGTATGCTTCATGCTTTTAGAGAGGTCTCTCCTTCAGCAGACAGTGAGAAAGAAGACATGATAGAGGAAGAGGGAGGTGAAGAGATTGAGGGAAACGAAGGCTGCTCTAAGGGTGAGGAGTGGTCAGAAGAGGAAAGGGAAAGAACTGAGCACTGCAGATCATAATTTGGACCCAGGACTACTGTGAGATACTAAGATATGGATCAAGAGAGTAAGGGAGACTGCCTTTGTATAGTGCCACAGCCTTTTTGATACACTCCTGTATATTTAGTGTGTTTAAGACAGATAAAACACACACAATTACATCCAGGAGAATGATGATTAATCCCCCTTTTCCTATTCTAAATATCTTATTAAGAGCCTATTTATTTAAGATTGGTATTTTTCACACTTTTGACAATGTTGCCACACAATGAGTGCCACACAATACCACCAAGCGATCGAATGGGTGAAATATTGTCCAATGTTCAGTCTTTAAAAAAGGACTAATCTATCTTTTTTCCACAAGCTATTTGATTTTGCAAGCGAATATCATCAAACTAAAATTAATGTGTGCAATGCTCTTCTAGCTAAACACACACACACACACACACACACACACACACACACACACACACACACACACACACACACACACACACACACACACACACACACACACACACACACACACACACACACACACACACACACACACACACACACACACACACAGAGAGACAGAGAGACAGAGAGACAGAGACAGAGAGACAGAGAGACAGAGAGAGAGAGAGAGAGAGAGAGAGATATACACAGAAATCGTACTATTTCAGAATACATTTAGACAGAGCTATTTAAACAGTTTCACAACCTCCCCACAATGCAGATGTCAATAATCATATCCGGTATCGTTTATCCAAGACACAGAGCTGCCTGTGTTCTCATCTAGCAGAAGAATGCATAAGGGGATGCCTGCTCCCTGGTGACCAGTTTACCCCAAACACAAAGGCTAACATTTAGATTACTCTGAGGAAGTTAGGGTGGCTACCCCAAGCACAAAGGCTAACATTTAGACTACTCTGATGAAAGGTATGGTGGCAAGACAATGCAAGGAATAGGAAACAAAGCTTTAGATGATTGAAAGGAACCAACATATGGATTTTTCCAGCACAATAGTTATACGAAAAGAATATTAGCGAAGCTTGCGGTTGAGACCTCTAGCCTTACTCTGCGTGCATAGCAATGAATCTCAGACACAAGTAGGAACAGTTATTGTATTGAGGGTAGGCCTAACAGTTTGAGAGACCAAAAAGCAAGCAGGGCTGACGTCAGTGCAACCCGCTTGACACCACAGAAACCATCTAGTACACCCTAGCAACCACCTAGAACACCATCTAAACCATCTAGAATGCCCTAGCAACCACATAGAACACTAGAGAAACCAACTGGAACATCTTAACATCCACCCTAGGACACCTCTAGCAACCATACAGAGCACCCTGACACCCACCTAAAATATCCTCTCAACCATCCACACACAAAATAAGCCACATATAACCACCATAAAACTACAGCACTACTCCACGACACTCAACTGTACATTTAAAATATACCAGGTACTAGACACCTCTTTTCATCAGGCTGCACACCTCAATTTATTCAGAAATTGTACTTATTTCATCCTCATCTCAATTAAATTTCTGTGTGCTTCCCTCATAGCCCCTGACAGCAAGCGATGCCCTGACAGCTGGGTGTTCCTTGAGGGCTCCTGCTTCTACCGGTCCAAAGAGAGAAAAAGCTGGGAGGAAGGCAGGATCTTCTGCCAGCGTCTAACAGGGGACCTGGCTGTGATCTCTAACAAGCGCATCCAGGTAAAATCAATACTATCCTTCTTTCCCATGTCCTCTTCTCCTCTAAGAGCAAACCTGGAAATGCCCTCATCTACTCTTACAGCCTATCTGTAAATAAACAACGGTATGAAAATATAACTTGATGTTTTCAGAATTCTCTGGCGCAACAAATCAAAGTACCGCACTGGATTGGCCTACAATACAAAACGAGTTGGAAATGGGTGGACCAGACCTCATACAATGGGTAAGAAAAGCATAGGATCTCTGGTTACATCTGGAGATAAAACATTGAATCGATATAAGGCGTGCTTTTAATTTGATTAAGGGATAATTAAGGGAACGAGCTGGATAACACACACTCACACACACACACACACAGTCATCATCATCCACTTCACCATCCTCTAAACCTCTGTATTTTCTGTTTTATCTCTGTAGTAATTTGCCTACAGGAACTAAGGAGTCGTGTGCTGTACTGGAGAGCAAGACACCTGGAGAACAAGCCAACTTTCGAGGTGCCAGATGTCCAGTTTTTGCCTATTTCATTTGTCAGAAGGAGGCGTTACCTGCTAGTGCCTAGGGCTCCTGATGCTCTTTAGCTATAGGCCTGTGTCTCATCCTCATTTATATGAAGTGCTATTAACAAGTATAATGAAACTCATTGATGCGGCAAACTCTATCCTTTTATCTCAAAGCCCAGCACTGTATGACCAACTGACTAGGCTTCATGCAGTGAATATTAGCCTACTGTGTTTGGGTGAATATCCTCAATTTATGTTTCTATGCAGATAATCTAAATGAGGAGTTTGATTTCCTACCATACTCTTTCACTCAAGGGCATTTCAAAGCATAAAGCTTCTTTAAAACCGTGCTTATTTTTTTATTAGAATAAACTTAATCCACTTCAAAGGATTAATGTGATATGATGCTCCATTATTCTGATTTTACACCTTAAGCGTCTGCTGAATTTAGTATTATTCAACTATTAATTGTATTCAACAGGTAGTCAACTTTTTGGCATATTTGCTTTGGATGTATCCTGTGCATATTTTGGAAATAAAGACATCTTTACATTTAAGGATGGTTATATTGTCATTGTACATTTATACATATTATATATTAACAACAAAAAACAAACTAAAAAAAAAGGTCAAATATACAAAACAAAACATGAACACTATAAAACAAACACCCAGAGAAACCAAAAATACACTCACAATAACAAACACACAAAAAAAACGAGTGCAATAGTCACTTCCACGTCCGGTTTGGCTGTGACCAGACGCAATCAGATACAACTTAATTCATCTCATCATACAACGGTCCACACACAACACAGCACAGCATATCTCTTTCTTCTATAAAAATAATACATATATTCAGTTCTATGGCCTAATACTGCTTAAACTGCACCGATGGCTATGTGTACAGACATAAAAAATTAAAATAGACGTCTTCTTTGAGTGCTCTAATGTAGCGATGGACCAGGGGGAAGGACAGCCAGAGGGTTTTCGCAGGCCACGAGTCTTTCTGAGAACAAGCTACTTCTACTTCTAGACCAGGGGTGGCAAATATGTAGATTGCGATCGACCGGTCGATCACAAAGGTAGGGCGGGTAGATCGCGTGGGGTAAAAAAAAAAATTATATTAACATTTAAACAAAAAAGAATTGCATCCCTATGGCATTTACCACTGGATTGATGAAAATTGTCTGTTGGACTTTGCCCAATTTTTTCAAGACTCTCAAGACTGTGCTATCCATTTAGGGAAGATGTTGATAGTACAAACTGATATGGAGCTTAAATCCAGGGCTCATGGACAATTTTGTCCAAAGGAAAAGTATCCAAACATGAGGAAATGTGCTACCTCCTTGACCGCATTATTTGACTCTACTTATTTATGCTTGTCCTTTTGCCACATAAAGATTATTAAGTGCAAACACCGTTCCACCATGACTGATTGTCTTTTGGAAGCCTGCTTGAAACTAGCTACCAGCAGCCGCTGTGTCTAGCATTTTGCCATGTAGGTAGATCATTTTGACCTGCTCATTTTTAAAGTAGCTTGCATGCCGATAAAGTGTGGGCCCCCCTGTTCTAGACGAATCGGATGTCCTGCACCTCCTGCTCCTCCTCCTCGTACTCGGGCTCCAGGTCCATGCTCAGAGCGCTGCGGCGGATGGCCTGCCAGCCCGCGTGGACCTTGTTGAAGCCCCTCCTCTGCTTGTTGCTCCTGAGCTCCGGGCCGCCGCCATTCTCGCCGCCTTTCTCCCCCTCCTCTCTCTCGGCGGCACCACCCTCGCCGTCCTTGGCGAAGGCGTTGATGTAGCGCCGCATCTTCTGCACCATCAGGTCGTTCCTGTCCTCCACCCTGCGGACGGGAGACCAGCACAGGAAGAGCTCCAAACGGTTCTACTGATACGGAGTGTGTTTCATTTTTATGAGGAAGAATCTCTGCCAATGCTATGTATTTGCTGTACCTTTGATATAATTGTAGAAGTAATGTATGCATGTATGCTTGAAATATGTTCAATGGCAGAAGCAGACGCAGCCAGGAGGTCTGTGGGGGTTCCTTACCTCAGGTACCACATCTGCTTCAGGCCGTAGTTCAGACCACACACGCCCAGCCGCGGCCACAGGCACCGGGGAAGCCTTCTCTCCAGCATCAGAGTGGTGGCCACCACCTGCACACACACACACACACACACACACACACACACACACACACACAGACAGACAGACAGACAGACAGACAGACAGACAGACAGACAGACAGACAGACAGACAGACAGACAGACAGACAGACAGACAGACAGACAGACAGACAGACAGACAGACAGACAGAGACAGACAGACAGACAGACAGACAGACAGACAGACAGACAGACAGACAGACAGACAGACAGACAGACAGACAGACAGACAGACAGACAGACAGACAGACACACACACACACACACACACACACACACACACACACACACAGATTACTGTCTGAGTTGAAAACCCGTGTGTGTTTTGGTACAATCCCACCAGTGTTCCAATTTAATGAAAAAACGAATTGATGGAAATGATTTCAATAAACTCACCCTCCCATTATGTGGTGCATTTACAAGGAGGGTGCGTAATACTTGCTTTCTAAAATCCAAATCAACACTTTCCACAATTTGTACCAATCTGTAACACTTATTGAATCAAACGTGTGCGCACTTATTTGAGTGCGTGTGTGATCGGCGTGCGCGAGCCCAAAGCCGCTCCCCACCTGCGTCCTCCAGAGCTCGTCCCTCTCCTGTGCCACACGCCAGTGGGTGTCGCTCATCATGGCGATGAGCAGGTTGAGCAGCAGGATGTAGGACACCACGGAGAAGGTGCAGTGCAGCACGTGGACGATGGGTGGCGTGTAGAAGGTGTGGTCCACCGGCAGGTCGATGAGGCCCACACTCAGCTCAAACTGGGAGAACAGCGTGATGGGGAAGGAGCGGTACGCGGGGATGGACTCCGGGTCCTGGGTCATGTACACCATCCACAGGGCTGCCATGGCAACCAAACAACGGACAGACGGACAGAAGGGGGATTGGTTAGAGGAAATGTGTGTGAGGGTATATACACAGAAAGGAGGTTTCATTAATACAAATGTACAACTATGGAATGTGTGGACCCAATGAACAATCAATAAACACTAATATATATATATATTAGTGCTGTCAAGCGATTAAAATATTTAATCGCGATTAATTGCATTAATGCCATAGTTAACTCACGATAATCGCAAATAATTTTTCAATGCTAAATATCCCTTGATTTCTTTGTCCCATTAATTCTTCTTATTTTAATTCTCTTATCAACATGGTGAAGTGCATCGGCTTGCCTTGTGCAAATGTTTTTTTATTGATAACAACATTGGCATGCAATGATCAAAACAGGACGATACAAAAAAAGAGCCGATAGTGCAATTAAACGATGAACATACAAACATACTGCCTTGAACATAGCAGTCAGGCTACTGCTTCTTTGTTTTGAGCCAAAGAAATGTATCTTTTTTTTCTTTTTTAAATAAAAGAATTGCGTTAATCGCGCGATAAAAAAATAACGCCGTTAAAACATATACATACATATACATATATATATATATATATATATATATATATATATATATATATATATATATATATATATATAAACATTGCATCTCCAGGGTTAGTGGTAATTGAATAGGGATATGTGCTGAAGTTATAGCAGTGGTGCAGCTTTACAGTTATGAATTGCATTAACACTGTATGTGGTCGTCAAGAAAGTATTGCAAGACTTTACTCACATGTGGAAAACCCGATGAGGACAATGAAACTGAGCCACATGAATTTGGTCAGGTCTCCAAATATTATCTAGAGAGAGACCAGAAACACATTGCAACACGTCAGATTAATAAAACAATATTCATAGTCATAGTACTAATTAATATATATCTTGTTATAGATATATTTATATTGTCCTTAAATTTATGTTGTTTGTATATTTGTATTTCTTAGGTTTGTATCTTTTATCTTTTATATATATATTTATATTATATATATATATATATATATATATATATATATATATATATATATATATATATATATATATATATATATATATATATATTATATTATATATTATATTTTATTCTTAATATTTGTGTATGTATAGCCTATCTGGAGTGCGTGACAAAAATAATTTCCCCCGGGATTATTAAAGTATTAATCAATCAATCAATAAAAATATAGTTACCAAAATGCATCGACAAAATAGTTAAATAAACATACTTTAAATAAATATATTGCATAAACACAAATAAATACGTGACATATTATGCATATAATATAATACATATAATATACATATATATATATATATATATATATATATATATATATATATATATATATATATATATATATAAATATTATATATATATATATATTAGAGCTGTCGAGCGATTAAAATATTTAGCGTTTAACTGACAGCTCTAATATATATATATAATATTTATATTTTTTATATATTTAATATATATATATATATATATATATATATATATATATATATATATATATATATATATATATGTAGTGTATGTAAGAAGTGCTAGATGTCCTCCTTCCGCTCCATACCTTCTGAATCATGATGACGTAGGGCCCCAACATCTCGAAGCCCCGGGCGAAGAACATGACGTTGCTCCAGCCCAGCACCAGACACAGCGCCATGAGCACGTCCTCCCCGCCCAGCTCGCTGGCCCGCACGACGCACAGCAGCACCACCAGGCACGCGTAGCTGATCCTACAACACAAACACAGGATTTACACACGCATAGGGTTCGGACGTTAACGCAGACTCTTTATGTTGACTCATTCTGCACATTGGTTTGATGGTTTTGATTTGACTCAGGCCCACAGTAGGGTGCAAATTATACTGCCACATTAAGAATAAAAAAGTTTTCACACCATAGGCCACAAATATAGCCTTGGTAGACCATGCCTATACAGATGAGTAACCAAATGTTGTAGCCTTATATGCACAACATTTTGCTCATACTGACCATGTTGGTGGTGAGACACACATGAATAAAACTAAACGTAACGGTGACATGAACAGGAAGTTACTTCACCCTACTACTGACCTGTGAGAGGGTCCATCAGAGATCATCCTGAACACAACTATTTACCAACCACAACCTACGTGTGCCTTCATTTAAATCTATACTTATTTATTTATTTATGCAATATTATTAACATTGTTTTATACAAAATTGTAGTCGCACACCACTCATATTCCACAACCAATAGCAGGCTTTTCTTAGCAGTAATCATACATTTTCAAAAACGTCTTGCCTGCCACCAAGAAGAATTTAAATCGAGAAGAAGAAATCAAATGATGGGCAGCTGCTTATTTGCGCCTCCTGGTGTTGAGTGCAGTATACTACAGCAAAGTATCATCCACCATAGGGGTGGTTCAACATATATATATGTATATATATATATATATATATATATATATATATATATATATACACACACACACATAATGCCCCCCTAAATTACAGGATGATGTGGAAGGGCCCTCCTAGAGCCGTCTGACCAAAGTAGCGTTTCGCTCCGACTCTCAGTATATCTGGAATCTGTCGGTAAAAACAACGATACAATCTGGTTACACTTACACTGCACTGTGCACAATACTCCTGTATTCAAGTTAAAGCAAATACACCCCCTCAGAAAAGAGAAAGAAGAGAACACTATTCAGAAGAAGCAGGCCTACTAGGTGGCGTATTAAACCTTCATTATACAAACATTTAAAGTGTTTTCTCGGCCCATCTTGCGTTGATTCCGTTTTTTTCTTTTATTAGATCAAATATTGAATCACACCAAAGTGTGTTTAATAGCTGATTGCAGCTTTAACTACCTCATTGAGGCTCAAGGCCTTGTGAGCTTCAGCTGACTGACCTCTAGCAGAAGGATGAGGATTGCTCCCAGGACACTGAGGATCTCTCCGGCCAGCCGCAGGCTGTCTTCGTAGGTCACGTAACTCTCCTACATGCCATTAGGAGGGGCGATACACTTGTTTAATTAACGGTTAAAGCTTATAGAATTCCTTGCAGTGGCAACCATTAGTAAAAACACTCAACCATATCCACAAAATCTTCTTTATGTGCCTTTCTGTTCATGATTTGACGGCTTGGATTTCTTTAAAATACATCTGTTTTTGTAAAGAAGGCCGATCTCTGAATAATGACCTTAATCTAGATATAACTCAAGTCAAATTTGTGTTTGCATTTTACTTGTTCTATTCTACTTGCTGAACAACTCTTGGCTTTCTGCTGTGAAAAAGCAAATCATTCAAAACAGAGTTCAGCTCACGCTCAGTGTTTTCTGCACTCGTATAGTTTTGTCAATTTCGGAGGTTGTGTAGTTCTCCGGAGTGTCCTTTAGTGGGCGGAATACACAACATAGTGTGAACGTCCCGATGTACAGCAGATATAGCACCAGCAGGAGCCTGTCATAAAAAAGGAAAAAGCACATTGCTATAATAAAAGTGCTAGATGTTAGCATTAGTAGTTGTACACATTTAAGAGTCAATGGAGCTGCAATTCTCTACCTGAAGTAGTGCTTTCCATAAAGGTTCCACTTCAGACTCACAAGCTGTCTAACAGGAGTCACTTCAAGAATCCTCCTAGCCTGAAAACAACAACACATACATCTTAAGACATTTCAAATGTACAAAAGTCAAAAGTCAAATTTGCGTTGTATCATTAACTGTATGTATTTATCTATTGATGTCATTCTCCTGAGGGTGGAGCGGGGCCCACCTCTCTCTGGGGGCTTCCCACGATGAGCTCCAGCACCGACAGGTCGTCGGCCCAGGAGTCGATCTCTGACAGGTCGTAGAGGTTAGAGGTCAGCGGGCCCAGGCTCCACTGCAGCACACGCCTCTTGTTCACCAAGTGCTGGAAGGCCTGGCCAATCAAAGTGAACGACAGGGAGGCGGGAAAGCAGGAAGAGGAGACCAGACAAACAGAACGTGAAAGAGGAAATTAAGGTTTAGAGTAGATAAAAATAGGGTTAGGGTTAGGGTTAGCTAGGGTTAGTTTCAGTTCAAACAATCCCAGAATTTGTCCAATAATAGCTTCTTATTCATGACATAAATGATCATAGAATTCTTTGGGCTGTTTAAACGTTGTTTCGCTTCAAACATTTATTTTATTGCTTTTCTTTGCTGTTTGTTTGAATTTGTGTTTTTGTTTGTTTGTATTGCTTTTGTCTTCTCGTTGGCCCCCTTGTCCGTGCCCCACCCCCCTCACCACAACGTTGCCCTCCTTGGCAGCCAGTTTGAAGGGGGTGAGCTCCTTGTAGTTGGGCACCATGTCCAGGGGCAGCGAGTGGTCCAGCTCCACGTCGCGCGACAGGATCAGGTCCATGGCCTGGCACGCGATGGTCTTGTTAGGCTGCATAACTAAGATGTGGAGCACTGTGTTCCCTGGAAGAGAGATTGAGTGAGCGTGAGATGAATAGTAGATCATAATGAGGAGCTTCTGACGGTTTAACGTAGTCTGATCCGAATCAAAGTTCAGTTTTCCTGAACCTCTTTGTAAAGAGTGGAAGAAAGGAAGAGAGGGATGGTGCTGATTGGTCCATACCACGGGAGTCCTGGACCCTTGTGCTGGCCCCGGCGTCCATCAACATGGTCATGATGCATTCGTTCCCCATGCACGCAGCAAAGGACAGGATGTGCTCACCTGTCGCACACAATGTCAATGTTAAGATAATGTCTCCACCAATAACAATAGCTCTCAACAGCCTTTGAGAGACAACCACAGTATACATGGATCAATTAACCCACCAATAAATTACTCTACCCTTCATTCAAGCTTCAGATTTCAATTAACCCTTTCACAGGTGTTATCGTAGGACAAATTCAGGTGTTGCTCATAACACCAATTTTTGGTCTGTACCAGAGCCACGGTTAGTAGACCTATCTGCACTAGTTAAGTCTACTACGCATTCCATCGTACATAAACAGTTGCAGACCCATTATTAGTGTTATGAACCACACCTGTGTTTATCCTATGACGCCTCTTTGAAAAGGGTTTGGTGAAAGAAATACAATTTAGTTTGGCGGTATGGTTCCACTCTTTTCCTGCTGTAGGATTTAGCATGACGTACAGATGTCAAATACAGAATACCAACAATATACCGACATTTGACAACACTGGAAGCACTGGAGATATCTCAACCCATTGTATAAGTAAAATACAATACAGAGCAAAACCAAAGCTGGGTAGATGGTGGTGGACGAAGTTCTGCTCAGCACACCTAACTTTGAGTGTTTGGAAGCTCTTAAATTGACCGCCTATCAGTGTACGTGCGTTTGATGTGACTGCGTTAGCTGTCAGCTGATAGGCAGCGTATGACTAGAGTGTGCCACCAGAACTATAAGCCCATATTTGTTTACAGGCCAGTCTTTGCCTCTCCAATATGGTGGCGATGTTGATATACGATCCAAAGGCCATAGATCGTATATGGATAAAACAGCCAATGTCGGTATAGGTGTGTAGTCACTGTCCCCGCACGCATGCGTAGCAGCAGACTGACCGTAGTACACCAGCCCTCCTGGCCTTTTCTTGAAGTAGAGGCCAGTAACTCTGGGCGTGGCCGCGTCCCCTCCGCGTGCGATCAGCTGACCCACCAGGGTGATGTTCTGGTTCACCACCGCGATGTGGAGCGGAGTGACACCTGGTTAGAACATCCAGAGAGAGGTTATTCATTGGTGCACACACCTAATCCATTAATCCATTTACTCCTTGAGCATCTTGTCCTAGAATGACTACGGGTAGACTGTGGACGCCAAAACCAGGGTCAGACCAACCAACTGTCCGCTAAATCCTTTTATCTAAAAATGAATACAAATAAATAGAAAAAATTAAACACATTTTATTTAATTATTTATTTTTTAACTTGAACTATTCACTAACTATTCACTCATTTATATTTTTTTATTTATAAACAATTCTCATAAGTGTGTATGTGTGTGTGTGTGTGTGTGTGTGTGTGTGTGTGTGTGTGTGTGTGTGTGTGTGTGTGTGTGTGTGTGTGTGTGTGTGTGTGTGTGCGTGTGTGTGCGAGTGTCTGTGTCCACCTTGCATAAGTTCAGAGGTCATGGGTTCGTTGATGAGTTCCGGGGCCCCGTCCATGAGCGCCACGGCTGCGTCCACGTTGTCGTTCATGACGGCGATGTGCAATGCCGTCTCCCCCAGAGCACCTGACGCAAGAACACCAGAACACCAAAACACCAGTACATCAGAACACAAGAACACCAGAGCATCAGAACACCCGAACATCAGAACACCAGAACATCAGAAAACCAGAACACCAGAGCATCAACACACCAGACCAAGAACATCAGAACAAGAACATCAGAACAAGAACACCAGAACATCAGAACACCAGAACATCACATTCTCCACTGACTGACCGACCACAAAGAACCACACCACACAGAACCACACAGAGCCACACCACACAGAACCACATAGAACCACACCACACAGAACCACACAGAGCAACACAACACAGAACCACATAGAACCACACCACACAGATCCACCCCACAGCAGCAGCATTTTCCAGGGGACCAGTTAGTTTCCTCACCTCTCTCAAAGATGTTGGTGGAGGCACATCCCAACAGTTTCTTGACGCAACCAGCGCTGTTCTTTTTAGCAGCAAAAAAGAGAGGAATGTTATTCGTCCTAAATGGATAAAGAGACAGAGAGGTGGAGAAACATGAAGTTGACAATCAATCGAGAGGAACAGGTTGGTGTACAAACCGAGAGAATGAAAGTCTAGTGAGTGTTTGGGGTGTGATGAAGCTTGAGTTAGTCACCCCTCGGTTTGATTCATTAGGCTGAATTCAGACCTACTGTTTAGTACAGAGTAGAAATGTTTCATCCAGCATTTCAGTCCATCCTTTCTTGTTCTGCAGGCGGAACCTCAGCTGGTTCCACCAATGGTTGAGGTCGCTTGGAGCAGATCTGGCCAGACACGGAGCCATGGTAGGTTGATTTTAAGCTGGAAGGAATACAGTTTTAAATAATGATCACAGCCGGGGAGGACACACAGTGAGAAATAACAGGTGGCCTAATATTAATATCAAAATATGTTATAATACTATGAATATTATATTAAATAGATAATAAATCAATAATTAGAAAATGTATTAAAAAATGTATTTGCACTATGTATTTATTTCTGTATTTATTTATGTATGTTATTTGTATATTACTGTGTTTTGTTGAATTCTAACAAAAATATATTGAATACACTATAACAACATATGTAATTTGCTAAATATAAACCACTGGGGAAAATCACCATTACTATGAAAACAACAACGATCTCTTACCGTGAGAGCGGATATATTAACAGTCCTTAGTTTGTGGGGATAACATCACACAGTGTAATGGATGGCAGCACCGTTCACTGCTCTCTCTGCTGTCTGAGGAGAAGAGGACCTCCCATGCACCTGCCTTTATCTACTGGACAGCAGCCTGGGGGCGGAGCCTCTGGCTGAGGTGAGACCACCCTGGGCCCTGGATCAGACAGGTAGGAGAGGCAGCACTGGCTGCCAGCAATTAAACTCCCCCCCCTGGTGAGGACAGCCCACAGGGATTCATGTAACCTTTTGATAATCCACTTTGTGCAAAAGAAAATATTTCTATATCAATTCATCTATCCGCTGTCTGACTCAAATGAGCTTTCAATGTGGTGATCAGAGTTGAGGAAAGCTTAATATCTTATATAATGTAATATAATTGGGACATCTCTGAGAATGGTCCTTCATCACTAGCTGCCATCAACACCTGCATCACCAGCATACTTGTTTTTTTGCCACATCATAACATTAAAAACGTTGCAGTCATTGTTCCTAAAGTCAACCATATAGAAAACCAGTTTGGAATATGCAAGCACATCCCTCTGGTACTGAATATTCCACCTTAAGTCCCTCCACATTGGTCTTGCTTGGTATCTATGACATAAAAAAAATAAAACACACGCACACTAGGAAGTGCGGGGTGATCTATGTTGGTACAATGAGGTCTGGTTTTCCCCGACGTGCCAGATCTCATGCACCCTGGGCCGGTTCATTCAGAATGAACGTGTTGAGCACCTTCGGTGTGTCAACAGGCACACAAACACAGTAATTGGTACATGAAAAAGGCCGTAACCATCTCTCTGAGGTCGGCCACATCATGTCCTATGAGGTCATGTTACTTTCCTTCTCATGACAAATACTTAACAAAGGCAATGATTTGCCGTTTAAAAATACCTGTTCAGGGTAAGGGAGAAAATGAAGAATAGAAAAAAAGAGATAGGCCAACAAAAAATACTAACAGATTAATACAACTCTTTTTTCATTTCCATGATAGGATTTGTAAACTATTGAATCAGATGATTACTACAGGCTATAAAGCTGAGTTTGTTGGTAGGGTGCATGTATTCGTGGGTACCATAAATAGCTCATGAGTAAGAGGCCGGTTGGCCGCAGGATAAACAGGGTTTAGGAGAGGCCTATTGGTCGCCCTGGCAATATGCCCGCTTCTGGCCGTCATTTTGTATTGTTGGGATAATAGTTATTTACCGGACGATAGGCTCCCTCTTTAAGTACCGTCATAAAGACTTGTGGTCTCCAACCTGTTGGCCTCTTTATAAAGACACAATAACACCACTACAAAACATGATCTTGTGGTTTACGGGACACGCATCACGGAACATATCCTGATGTCCCCGATCGGGGGGTTACTCCATCTTTTGTTTAGGGGCTTGGATGGCATGTCAGGAGAAGTCACTCATTGTCATTCTGTGATGTGTACATTCTCTTCAAAATGGCCTGTTTGACCAGATCTAATCTGACAACAAGCCGGGCAGCCATCAGATGAGGGAGTTGCGGGAGACCCACGTCTGTTCTCTCCCAACTGCTGAACTCAACAGATGCCTCGCTTTGATTTGGCTCAAACCTGCTGATCCGTCAAACTGACACAGCGTGAAGTTCAGTCTTTAACATTTGAAGGTTATCTCAACATTCAGTTTCAATGGAACATGGTGGTCCAGGAAATTCAGATGTCTTAATTAACAGTAATTATGAGAATATTGTTTATTCATTATATAAAAACGGTATTTCTTGTCTGAGATCTATTTGCTAATTTCATCACAGATCAATTTAGTGTCAAGTGGATTGAATCGTTTTTTGTTCAGTTAATGTTAATTACTTGGCTGTCCCATCCTCTGTGGACTTGTAGAACAAAGTTGCGAGCAGCTGAGAGGAAATGGAGGAGATCAGACTGTCCTAATGATCTATCTCACTATCTTTTCCTTCTTTCATATTTCACCTCTTGTGTGTCAACAACCAAATCTGCCTTCTACCGGAAAAAAATCAACTCCTCTGCCTCAAACCCCAGGAAACTGTTTTCCCTGTTCTCGTCCCTCCTCGACCCTCCCTCACCTCCACCTCCTTCCTGCCTCACTGCTGATGACTTTGTTACCTACTTTACCCAGAAAGCAAAGGACATTAGCTCCTCTTTTATCCCTGCCTCCATTCTCCCTCCTCCCATCCCCTCCTCTGTCTTTACCCAATTTAGCCCTCTCACCTCTGACGAGGTCAACAGAACAATAACATCTAACCATGCCACCACCTGCCCCCTTGACACTATCCCCTCCTCTCTCCTCCAAGATGTCTCAAGCGACATCCTGCCATTTCTCACCTCAATTATTAACTCCTCCCTAACTTCAGGCATTGTTCCAGGGTCTTTCAAGACTGCCAGAATAAAGCCTCTCCTCAAAAAACAACTCTTAATACCACCGACATCCAGAACTACAGGCCGGTATCTCTTCTTTCATTCTAAAACACTGGAACGTGCTGTTGCTAACCAACTGTCCTCCTATCTCTCGTCTAACAACCTCCTTGACCCTCACCAGTCAGGTTTCAAGAAGGCACACTCCACTGAGACGGCTCTCCTCGCGGTGACTGAGTCCCTCCGTGGTGCCAGAGCCTCGTCCCTCTCATCGGTTCTCATTCTCCTCGACCTGTCCGCAGCATTTGACACGGTGAACCACCAGATCCTCCTTGCCACTCTTACCGAACTTGGCATCGCTGAATCTGCTCTTTCCTGGTTCACATCCTACCTGACGAACCGCATCTATCAAGTGACATGGAATGGCTCCTTGTCCAAACCTTGCACTCTTGAAACTGGTGTCCCTCAAGGCTCTGTACTGGGGCCTCTTCTGTTCTCCCTCTATACCAGATCTCTGTGCTCGGTAATTGCATCACACAGCTTTTTCTATCACTGCTATGCTGATGACACTCAGCTATT
This sequence comes from Gadus chalcogrammus, assembly GCF_026213295.1. Lineage (NCBI taxonomy): Eukaryota > Metazoa > Chordata > Actinopteri > Gadiformes > Gadidae > Gadus > Gadus chalcogrammus. The sequence goes on from NC_079422.1 coordinate 5,560,691, forward strand.
TTTCCCTTTCCCCTCATCTGATAAAGCCCTGATTGCAACACGCATATCGGAATGTCTGGCGGACGTCAGCACCTGGACAACTGCCCATCACCTGAGGCTTAACCTCAACAAAACCGAGCTCCTCCTAATCCCAGGGAAAGATTTCCCACACATGGATTTACTGGTCACCGTTGAGAACATCACTGTATCTCCTTCTCCAACTGCCAGAAACCTCGGTGTGGTATTGGACAATCAGTTATGCTGCACCGCAAACATCACTGCAGTGGCCCAATCCTGCAGATTTGCACTTTACAACATCCGCAGAATGCGGCCCCATCCTCACAAGGGAAGCAGCTCATCTTCTAGTCCAATCACTGGTCATTTCCCGCCTTGACTACTGCAACTCACTCCTGGCTGGACTTCCTGCCTCTGTGATTAAACCTTTGCAGCGCATCCAGAATGCGGCCGCGCGCCTCGTGTTCAACCTACCAAAGTTCTCCCATGTGACCCCCCTCTTCCGGGACCTCCACTGGCTCCCTGTAGTAGCTCGCATCAAATTTAAGACGATGGTACTGGCATACAAGGCAGTCGATGGAACTGCCCCTGCCTACCTCCAAGCATTGCTAAAGCCACACACCCCAGCTTGATCCCTCCGCTCAACTACCTCAGCTGGACGTCTGGTACCGCCATCGCTAAGAGCTAGCAAAGGCCGTTCAGCAAAGTCACAACTTTTCTCGGTTTTGGGACCTCAGTGGTGGAACGAGCTCCCTGCCGCTCTCAGGACCGCAGAGTCGCTCACTATCTTCCGAAAAAGACTCAAGACTCACCTGTTCAGAGTCCACCTCGACACTGCATAGCCACCCTCCCCCTTCTGGCCAACATTGTACACTGTATTGTGTTGTGTTGTATTGTATTGTATTATAGTACTTAACTGTGTGGCAACTGCAGTAGCTGCTTTCATTGCTGTAACACGGGGAACTGGTTAGCCTAGCGATTGTTGTACTTGCACTTCCTTCTATGAACATCCTTTCTGTACCGACAGCGATATATTGATGCACTTCTTATGACAAATGTACTTGTTGTACTTAGGGTTAGGGTTAGCTTTGAATAAAAGCTTTGAATAAAAGCGTCTGCTAAATGCCCTAAATGTAAATGTTAATGTAGATAATCAAAGGTAGTTACAGTTAGGGAAAATAGGAGACAAAGGCAATTATTTAAATAAAGTCATATTTATTTTACAAATTTGAACAATTGTGGTATTGTGGTTATAAACACAAGAAATTATAGCATGATATCGAACACACCCTAACACACACACACACACACACACACACACACACACACACACACACACACACACACACACACACACACACACACACACACACACACACACACACACACACACACACACACACACACACAAAAAACACACACAGTATATTTCACTGCCATTCGCAGCATACAAATGTCATGACCAAAATACACAGAATATTCACAAAGCATTACATCTCCTTCCTTCTTCTAGAAATCCAATATGTCCATTTAATCAATCTCTTGCGTTCTCAAAGCTTAAATTATCTCATTTGATTTAGCCTCACACAATGAAAAGACAAGAGCAGAAGAAGCGGAGTGTGATTTATACGTTATTATGGGTGCTGCTCTTTCTCCTTATTTGGAAGGGCCTTGTGTTTGTGGCTCTAACAGACTGTGGACACGAGGGGTCTGTTGTTGGCCCCCTGGTAGCTAGGGGGCTCATTATTTGATCAGTTGTGCTTGGCAGTTCGACACTGTAACTGGCAGTAAATACAATGTATTTAACCTTCCATTGCCCTACACCTAATAAATTGCAACAGGCTGTATCATATTGTTTTTAGACATATTTGTTTACAAATGTTCGCTTAGACGTATTTGTCTTCTTCAGAAAACGACTTATTCAAAGTAAATTGGAAGTGATCTAGCTTTATAAACAACTCAACATAACAACACTGACATTAGTAGAAAAGTATTTGATTGTCTTCACGCAATTCCTGGTGAAGGGAGCCCATGTATAGAAGTATATCTCTTATTTCTTATTTCTTCACATTTCACTGATTGTTCTTAACGAGAGTGGGAACAGCTGTGTACGTGGGCTCAGTAGTTATAACAACTGGAAGTGAGAGAGTGGGCGTGAGCAGGTGGAAGAGAGTGGCAGGGTTAGGTGAGGGGACGAGGGAAGAAGAAGAAGGCATACAGCGAAGTGAAATATAGAAGAGAAAATAAAAAAGGAAAACTAAATTGGAAAACTGAGACTCGTGTCCTACCCGGACAGCATTTCCAATAGTGCGTCTCTCTCGCTTCGGATATTTCTGTCCCTTGATTGGTTTAAAACCAATAGTTCTAGATGATTCCACCGTCTCTAAGCATGATGTCGGGATAGTTGGAAGCAGCACTTTGTGCTTCTCCCGTACGTAGCCTCTTTTGGCAGTTAAAAACATGCTGAGTCAGAATGGACTCTTTAAAACCAGACAAGCACCCAAGTGGAAAAAACAAAACAAATAAAAAAAACATATTTTTTCATCTTCATGGAGTGATGCTTTGAGGTAGTCACACCTCTACCTGACCCTGGATCAGGTTGTCGTGGCTACACCTCCACCTGACCCTGGATCAGGTTGTCGTGGCTACACCTCCACCTGAGCCTGGATCAGGTGACTTCTGAGCTGCTGAGCTGCAGTCACGATCTTCCTCTGATGCCCCAAGAGGTTCACCCCCAGGTTTTGGACATCTCTAAAAAAGATACAAAAAATGTACAATTAATCCTCACAGAAAGCAATGTCAGGATTTCACCAAAAAGACACAGGGTTTCACCAAAAAGACACACCAAAAAGACACAGGGTCATTACACTAGAAAAACTAATTTAGATAAACATGTTTACTTCATCTAATTCATCATCTCATTGTACTTTAATTAATTGTATGAATTCTTTTGTACATGATTTTATATTACTATTGTTTAAACACAAAGTAAACTCACTCCATAGTGAGTCTGCTGACTCTGTCTAACGAGTCCATGTGTGCCCGCTCAAACTCGTCCTTATATCTGTCCATCCTCAGTGCTGTCAGCCAATCACTGACTGTTGCCACCGACGATAAGTCTGTGGGGGTGGGGCTTAATAGTGGCTGGGAGCAGCTTCTGTTAAACGGCGAGAATCAGCACCAACATGTTAGACATTCCAAAGCAGCATTATTATCCATCATACTTTTGGAAGTGTATGTCTGTGTGTAAGGACATCACACACCACACACACACACACACACACACACACACACACACACACACACACACACACACACACACACACACACACACACACACACACACACACACACACACACACACACACACACACACACACATGCACAGACACACACATTCTCTCTCTCTCTCTCTCTCTCTCTCTCTCTCTCTCTCTCTCTCTCTCTCTCTCTCTCTCTCTCTCTCTCTCTCTCTCTCTCTCTCTCTCTCTCTCTCTCCACCCCTCTCTCTCCCCCCCTCTCTCCCTCTCCCTCCCCCCCTCTCACCGTGTGTGCTCTGACTTGAGGGAGGCCGGGTGGCGGATGAGGCGGTCCAGGGAGGACAGCAGGGAGTCGAACCCGGGCCGGTCCCCGCGGTCGGCCTGCCAGCACTGCAGCATGAGGGAGTGCAGTGCCGCGGGGCAGTTGAGTGGCGCGGGCAGACGGTACTGGTCTGCCACCGCCTTCATCACCTGCAGAGAGGTAGACAGACAATATCGATAAAAAATAGGAATCAAATAATAAGCCGAAGAAAAAGGGTCTTCTAAAACTCAAGGTCCGAGTGCCCAGAGTCTTTAGAGTGTCTGCAAGAACATCTAGTTTTGATTGAATCGGCCCCAGTCTTTGTCACGGGTCAAATCTATTAGCGGGACTATCTTCCCATGGCCCTCCAGTCTCTATACTCTGCACTATGCTAATTGCTTCTCCTACTCCCACCCCATTATCCTCAGGGGACCATCCAGGTATTCAAGTTTGCCTTTTGCATGATTGTCAGTCTGGCCTTGGCAGAAATTGAATTTCACATATGACGCTAAAGCCCTCTTCGCTATTTCCGAATTCGGTCAGGAGTAAAGCAAACCCAGTCCCCTACAGAGTATGGACCAGGCTACCTCTTCATTACTGTACAACGTCCCGTCAGTAGTAAGACCCCCCCCCCCCCCCCCCCCCAAGCTCACCTCCTGGTTGCTCATGTCCCAGTATGGCCGCTCCCCGTACGACATCACCTCCCACATCAGCACCCCGAAGCTCCAGATGTCGCTGGCCGAGCTGAACTTGCGGTGCTGGAAGGCCTCAGGGGCGGTCCAGCGCACAGGGACCTTACTGCCCTGTGGGGGAGGGGGGGAGGGGTTAGGGACGGCTGTGAGGTCATATGGCAGCGCATCAGTGATTCACATCACATCGGTCAGTTCAGTGTGGTTATAAGGATGGAAGATCCTTATGTATTGATAGTATAGATGACATAAATATAAGACATGAAATTAAGTTAATTACGAAGCAATGGGAGGAATTGAAGGGGATGAGGTATATAGTGTTGCTAGAGGTTTTACATCGCCTGTATTTTCACACTGCAAGGTAAGAAATATGAATACGTGAAATATGTATGTAATATAGAAATAATAACTATCAAATATGCAATATACTCTATTTTGTTCATTCAATGTGTTCAATGAAAATTGCATTTTTGTAGCGAAACATAAAATAATAGAACATATGTTATATCATTTTCATACCTTAAGGTAAGAAACACAACATAGTATATATTTCATAGTATATATTTAGCGTTTTATCCTAGATTTGCCATATACTGTAGAGGAGACGGGCTACGCTGGCGCTGTGGGGCGTACCAGCGAGGCGGTATAGGTTGGCACGTTGTGGTCCAGGCCCCTCATGAGGCGGGACAGGCCGAAGTCGGACACCTTGCACACCAGGTTGGAGTTGACCAGCACGTTCCTGGCGGCCAGGTCGCGGTGCACAAAGTTCCTCTCAGAGAGGTAGCGCATGCCGGCACCCACGCCCCGCACCATGCCCACCAGCTGGAGCACGCTGAACTGGTCCTCGTTCTCCTGCACGGGGGACACAGGAGGCATGTTGGAGGCGTGTGGGACCATCTGAGTAACCTTCACAGACGCCCATGTCTGGCCATTCGGCCAGTATATTTGGATTGAAACTATGGTTTCAATCATTACTTCTAAAACCCCCAAAAAATCTGCAATCACCAAGAAACCAGTTGTTGGCGTAATAAAGTAGTAAGATGGCGGCTTGGAGTGTTAGTGACATCATGTTAAGTCCACCTATCTGCCTGGGGAAGGGGTGATCCCCTCTTCTCTGCTCCTTCATTCAATGTGTTCCTAGTGTCCATATAATAGTGGAATAGTGCCGATAGGATGACATGTACTCGGAGCTGGTTCAGACCAACAGGGGACTTATTCACCTAGCGGCCATCTTGGCCTTAAACCCGTTATGCGTTTGGAACAGAGACGGCCGCTAGAGGAGGAGGAGAGCCCAGACAGCGGAGCGGAGACTGCCCCCTACCCTGAGGAAGGTGTCCAGGGGTCCGTTCTCCATGAACTCTGTGATGATCCTCTCGGGCTGGATGCGAGTCACCACCCCCTCCAGCTTCAGCACGTTGGGGTGGTCGAACTGGCCCAGGACCCCCGCCTCGCTCAGGAACATGCCCTTCTCCCGGTCCGTCACCCCCCAGCGCAGGGTCTTCACCGCCACCAGCAGCTCCCGGCGGCCCATTGGGCGGTACCGGCCCCGGGACACCTCCCCCAGCTGGGCTGTATGGAGGACAGCAGGCGGAGTCACTTGGGGAACAGCCACGCCCCCTTCTGGGTCAAACACACACTGTGAGGGGGCCAGGGCCAGATTGGGAAGACTAGGGGCCCCTTGCCTACAAGGAGCTGACTCGTATTTGCAGCTAAAAAAATACTAAAAGGAACCAGTTTCTGATATTCTTTATAAAATAAATTAAAATCTGTGGCTTCAGGCAATCAGCAGAGAGGATAAGGGTAATGACCCCTTTGACCACTTGGTGGGGTAGTTGGTCCACTTTGAAGGAGACGGACTGAAGGGAAACTCATCAACCCCTATTTCTTTATTATATTCTTTATAACAATGCCAATTTTTTATGTAAGATATTAGGCTCCTCATAGCTCCAAACCAATAATGTATTCTTATTTAATACTATTTAATTGGCAAAGTGTGTGTGAAACAGATTCAATGTTTGGCTGTTTACTGGTTCTTACCTGCACCAATGACTTCCTCAATTTTAAGGTGAGTGGCGTCTATCTCTCGAGCGAACTCTTTGACTGCCTCACTGGGGTCCTCGTAGGTAGACGGGTCCACGTAGTACTTTACCCCACCTTGAAACAGAAACATCCGGAGGATCCAGGAAAACTGTAAACTTCCCACTTTCTTTTCACTCCATGAAAGTAATTCTTAATTAAAGGGGACATATTATGCCAACAGGTGTGAGTGTGATTTGCCTTACAAGCCGTTTAAAAAATCTGCCCCATATGACATCACTAGTGGGCGTTTCCACCTAGATCTGTGCTGGATAGATGAGCAACGTTTACTTCAGTCCACTGGGTAGGCTGGTAGACTGATCTATCCAGCACAGATCTAGTTGGACACGCCCAATAGTGATTTCATATGGGGCAGATTTTCGAAACGGCTTGTAAGGCTAATCACACTCAACACTGGTGGTATAATATGTCCCCTTAAAGAGTATTCCTAGTGGTCGAAAGGGGATACAGACATAGATGCAATGCATGAAGATAACTTTCCTGAATAACTCAATCACCATCAGTTTAATCTTCAATCAAACTAATGACAAATGATGCATTGCTTAAATTGGGCACAAGAACAGTTGGCACATAAAATATTTAATCCTAATTCTCACCTCTGTTGCTGATGTACCTCTGCAGTCTATCACTGTATGGGCTCTCCCTCCTCTTGCTAACAAACAAACAAACAAACAAACAAACAAACAAACAAACAAACAAACAAACAAACAAACAGAAAGCATGGAGTTCAACCCACGTTATCTAAACGGATCAAATTAGTGAAATTAGATGGACTGAGCGACCACTCACCTACGGAAAACCAAGACGACTACGATGGCGACAACCACCAATAGGAAGGCTGCCCCGCCCATCACCGAACCAATCAGTAACGGCAGCCGGTTCTGTATCTGGTGGGAGCGCTCTTCTGGTGGCAAGGGTATAAGAGAGGCATCGGTGGTGACTATCAAACAGCCGAAAGGACATATCAGAGGGGATGTCGGATCCAAATGGCAAGACCTTCATCCAGATCCATTTAGAGACCAATGTGCTCAGAAATCACTGAAATATATGTAAATTACAGATACTTTTCTCTTTTATAGAGCTGCGATAACTCGATTATTTGATTGTTAAAATTTGATTTGTAAAGGTAATACTCTTGCAGGAGCCTTTTTTTCTGGTTTACTTGTGTTATGGTGTGTTCAAGCACCTACATGTAACAGGGGAGGCCCTAACCGCAGAGGGTGAGGCCTGGAGGCAGGGCCTAGGCAGGAGCACACCGTGTTTTGACCTTCCTTGGTTGACTATCTGCTCTTGCTTTAGTTGTTGTTTTTATATATTTCGAGTTAAATATGTATCCCTTTCAGTAATGGTCTCTATTCTTTTTTCTTGCAACAATCATGAAGAATATGTCTTCTGTTTCAATAAATCGTGGGTTTGTAGTTTGGACAGGGCTGTGACCTCCTCTCCTTTTTTAAAGTGTCCTAAAAATACCCTGGCTAGCACAAAGAGCGGCAGTTAAAGCAACACAAACACAGGACCTCTACAGCACTGTTTATGAGCGTGAGGCTCCAGGACATACCCAGGGCCTGCGTGGTGAAATATATGGTGTGGCTGTACGGGCCGTAGCCTCTCTCGTTGCGAGCCCGGATCTGGAAGGCGTATATGGAGCCGGGGATCAGGGCGGGGATGGTGGCTGTGTTGGTCTCGCTGAACACACTAGCCGCGCTGTCCTCGTCCGAACCCTGGGCCGGAGAGAGAGAGAGAGAGAGAGAGAGAGAGAGAGAGAGAGAGAGAGAGAGAGAGAGAGAGAGAGAGAGAGAGAGAGAGAGAGAGAGAGGAGAGAGAGAGAGAGAGAGAGAGAGAGAGAGAGAGAGAGAGAGAAGAGAGAGAGAGAGAGAGAGGAGAGAGAGAGAGAGAGAGAGTGAGAGAGAGAGAGAGAGAGAGAGAGAGAGAGAGAGAGAGAGAGAGAGAGAGAGAGAGAGAGAAGACACTTCATTAGGTTGGGATTGTGGTTGTGTTTCTAGTTATCTTACATCTGGTGCTCAGAGGCGGTCTGCATTGAGATATGAGATAGGATTTATTATTCCCAGATGAACATCTGGGCCACACAGCAGAATAAGATGTTAAAAAATAGGAACATAAGAATGGACAAATCTACAAAAAAGGACATAATAAATACAATAATGGGTGCATTTGGGCCCAAATAAACACCTTGTCATAGTATCTGAGCTGGTACAGCTGTATATAAAAAAAAACACTCCTGTGTCTGATCTGGTACTAGGCTGTATATAAACACCTTGTCGTAGTATCTGAGCTGGTACTAGGCTGTATATAAACACCTTGTCGTAGTATCTGAGCTGGTACTAGGCTGTATATAAACACCTTGTCGTAGTATCTGAGCTGGTACTAGGCTGTATATAAACACCTTGTCGTAGTATCTGAGCTGGTACTCCAGAATGTCTCCGTTGGGTCGGTCGGGTTGAGGCCAAGAGAGAGTGATAGAATCCGGGGCACGGCTCAGCTGATGCATCATGGGTACCTGGGAGGGAACTGTGGTAGACACATATAACAGTGGTAAGGAATACATTACAACAAACATTGACACTTTTTTAATTATACATCACACACAAGGCGGCAGTATGTGGAAGCTTACTCCCTCCTCCAGCTACTGTTCAGCATTATTATTCAAAGCGACAATGCAGCCACTGCCCAGGACTGAGTATATACCGCCCTTAAAGAACAATTTGTTTTTCGTATTTGTTGTTCCCTTGCTAACCCTGACCAGAAGGAGGCGCCATTGTGGGGTTTGGAGCGTGGTTAAACACACACACCACACTACAAGACAGAAAGGCCGAAAAGAGCCGTAATGGACATGGCAATGCAGGGTTTAGTTTCAGTGACTTTATTGGCTTGCTTGCACAGGCCGCGGAATCTTCCACACATTCCTTTGAGTTCCTCCAGCCAGAAAGTCCCTGCAGCCCACTTCATATGCCGCCGTTCAACCAACGTTTTCAACAGACAATTTTCGATAGTAACCCGGTTGTCATTTTCAAGTTCTTGGCAAATCCAATTATGGGCAAGTCTGTTCTTTCTCACTAGTGTCCTAAGAAGACAATGCCTTGTTTTCTATCTCTGCACTCGCCACAACCAGCAGTCTCTTGTTTATTTGTATTTTTTGATCCAGCCTTTTTGGGTGAGCATAATGGGAGCTGACAGAGGATTTTGACCTCAAGCCATCTCATGTCCGGGAAGCACCAACGGAAAACACAGAAGAGGAGACAGAGAGTCAGGGAGGAGAAAAGGGAGGAAGCAAAAAGGAAAGATGAAACAAAAAGAAAGAAAGACTGTAAGAAAGACAAGGAATGAGTAAATAAATATATATTTATTCGTTTATGGATGAAGTGAAGAATGAAACAGCCGAGAAACGAAGGACAGGAATAAACAAAAAGGGTCGTGTAGACAGAGGACCGAAAGACTGAGGATAAAAGAGAGTGAAGAAAAGAGAAAAGGAAGAAGGAAATGACAACAAGGACAGCATTGAATTCTCAATAATATCCGGGTATTAAATATGAAAGATATTAAATTGAACTTGTTATTGTGTGTGCTCACCTGACTGGCTGGTGGTGAAGTTGATGCTGGTATACCTGGGGGGGAAGGGGCTCAGTGAGGAGACCTCGTTCACAGCCTGGACCTGCAGGGTCACAACAATCCCCCTGCTATTACTGTGGTTCTTCACCTAAACCCTCACAATATGAGGGTTCTGCTGTTTGCTATTTCCTTGGAGCTCAATATTAAATAACTTTCCTCCATGAATAAGGCATAGGATATGGTTAAGCAATGGCCGGCTGAATTATACATGTCACTGCTGATGTGGGGCTTATGAGGTACTGGAGAATGTCTCTCCAACTGTCTCAGGAAATGTGTTTTCTTTTCACGGTTCACCCTCGCATAAAAGCTAAAAGTTCTCATTTTTCATGGTATGCCAAGTTTTACATCTCAAACCTTACATGTATTAGTTTAAAACATGACATTTCTAAGTATAAACACATGACAGACTTGCTCTTCATGAAAACAAGATCCTGTTGTGTTGGCTGCGTTCAGAGAGGGCCTGGGTAAGGACTGATGGTCTGTAGTGAGTGATTGTGAACCGTCCATATTGTTGACTGTAGGCTCATTCAGCAGACTCTTTGTTAGGTACCGGTCATTAAGGAGCAGAGCTACTTAGCTCAGGGATCAGCCAGACTCTGTCTTCTTTTAAATCACTCCCATTTCTATGAACCTTCTTTTAATTGAGGCTCTGTGGATTGCTTTACCTGTGTTGTTTCATTGTTATTCCGCTTCTGTGTTTGTTGAATTTTGCTCAATATTATGATGATGATGATGATCATTATTATCATTATAGGTAGACTGCAAACACTGGGGACCCGGCTTGCCTCCATAAGACAAACACACACACACACACACACACACACACGCACGCACGCACGCACGCACTCGCACACACACACACACACACACACACACACACACACACACACACACACACACACACACACAGCCCCAGCCCACCTGGATGAGGTAGGTGACGCGGGTCAACAGGTTGTTCAGGGCCACCTTGGTCTGCCTGAGCTTGGTCTGGGTGGGGGCGTAGCTGACGTCCTCCCCGCACCAGGAGCACGCCCCAGGGCTGGGGAAGTCCGCCGAGGGGCAGATACGACACACCACTGCGTACCACACCTCCCCGCGGCCCCCCATGTCCACGGGGGGCCGCCACCGCAGGGACACCCCGCCGTCACCGCTCTCATACTCCCAGGTGAGGGAGACGGGCGCCGACGGAGGGCCTGGTGGGGGAGGGGGGGAGGGAGGAGAGAGAGAGAGAGAGAGAGAGAGAGAGAGAGAGAGAGAGAGAGAGAGGAGAGAGAGAGAGAGAGAGAGAGAGAGAGAGAGAGAGAGAGAGAGAGAGAGAGAGAGAGAGAGAGAGAGAGAGAGAGAGAAGAGAGAGAGAGAGAGAGAGAGAGAGAGAGAGAGAGAGAGAGAGAGAGAGAGAGAGAGAGAGAGAGAGAGAGAGAGAGAGGTTGAGACAGAGGGGGGTAGATGGACAGACAGACAAAGGAAGGGAAGGAGACGGTAATAGAAACAGACAGAAAAAGGGACAGACAGGCATATAATATCTTGTAAGTATTAAGTAATTTAGACATCTGGGGGAAAGTGCATGACCTATGATTAATGCCACACTGCTGGAAAATGTTAATAGTGGAAATATTCTGCTTTATAAAACAAGCTTAGCTGGTGAAGAAATCTAGCCAAATTGAGTGAAGGGGGTGAAAACAATGTTGACACTGTGTTTCATGCAGTCTCTATACAGATGCTCCTACAGTTTCTTCTACTTCTACAATACTTATAATGCATTCCAGGTAAATTCCAAAAGAATGTCAAACGGACAATATGCATTCCTGAGATAAGCCAACAATAAATATTAATATGCCCTAAAACGTATTTTAGAGACAAAGAAGGAGTTAATTCGAGGACCAGGCACGGCAAGACACAGACAGAGCGAGAGAGATATAGAGCAGAGGCACAGCAAACCACAGTCTGACACATGCACATGCGTATGCGCACGCACACACATAAACACCCATACACAAACTCAAAGACAGAGCCACACACAAACACAAGCACACAGATGCAGAGGCAGACCAACCACCAAGGCTTGGACACACACAGACATACAGAGAGACAGAGGTGTGTCTTACTTGTGCAGGCGGAGGAGTTGATGTCTGTGGGAGCGCGATAGAAGCTGCTACGACACTCGCAGGTGAGAGCTCCTTCCTGGCTGGTCCTGCTGTTGGAAGGACACAGTGTGCAGGGCACGGAGCCCGACGCCATCTTGAAGTAGCCCACCGGACACGCTGCGGAGGCACACGTTGAATCAGGCGTTAGGCGGGGGCTTGGTGTCCCATGTTCTAAGTGGCCTGTGTGCAGTGTTGTCCCAGATTCCGTTGAGAGACAGATGATGACACATTGTTTAAGAATTCCCTCCTTGGTTGTGGCGGGCAACAACCAGAATAACACATATTTACTGAATCACATGTACAAAGAAAAATAAAATTTTATAGACCCTGTATCTAGAGATCACCAGGCAACCAAACACTAATAAAATGCATTCTGAAAGGATTGAGGTGGTTCAGTTGAATTTAATTCTAATTCAAAACACTTGTTATGACGTCCAATATATATTTTGTGTGGAACAACTTCAAACCTCCAAAAATTTGTCTCCATGGTAATTCTATTGCATAACAATAGCTTAACTTCCTTTTCCATGAAACAACTACATTCACAGGCCTTGTTATTGACCAGAGGACCATCCGTGAACCTTGTTTCCTACAGAGTAAGCTTTCTGCGCAACCTCCAAATGTTGGGGAAAAAAGTTCAACAAATAGGTTGATAAAAGTAAATAATTTCAAAGTGTATGATTAATGTGCTAGAAAGACCAATCAAACACTGGTCATTCACACTATTTGGAAAATTAAACTGTACTATAATTATCATATAAAACAGATCAGCATGAAGTCTAAATACATCAAATATGCATACAAGACAAAAGCCTGCCCAACAGACTATTGCCTCAGTACTCTTCTATGTGACTAAATATACAAGTCAGATTCAGCGAAAAGCAAGCATAGTATGACCTTGGACTTTTTCGCAAATTGTACAGTATTATCTCTGTTTTTAGTTCCGGATTTACGGACCAATCCGAGACCATGGGAAGACTGCACCCTGCCTGCAGCCCGGTGGCCCAGCCCCCCCCGGGACGCTGAGACACCCCCAGAGGAGCGGCACTGGGCAGTGTCAACCAAAGGTTGAATCCTTCTGGGAAGAGGGGCCGGCACCCAGCCCTTTGTCTCTCCACTACATTTAGAGTGTGTGGCTTCTGGAGTTCCCAGTGTCCACACCCGTGTGTGTTTGTGTGTTTGTGTGTTTGTGTGTTTGTGTGTGTGTGTGTGTGTGTGTGTGTGTGTGTGTGTGTGATGGCTGTGGAAGGGCCACTCTAGCAGCGGCAGCGCCACCTACATGGTGTAAGGACTTGGCGGGATGGACTTTAAGAGGTGCGAGGGCGGGGTAAAGTGCTGTTGCAGGGCTGAGACAAGAGAGTGGCGAGCAGGAAATAACCCAACGCGGTTTTATGTGCACAGGTAACATTGCTGCATGTGCACGCGTACCGTGGTACCTTTTCTATGCATGCATGAATGCCTGTGGCAGCGTGTGCGTGACTGTTTGTGTGTATGTGTGTGTCTGTTTCTGTGCATGAATGCCTGTGGCAGCGTCTGTGTGTGTGTGTGTGTGTGTGCATTTCTGGGCCCGACTGTGTTTCTGTGTTTCTGTGAATGCCTGTGGCAGTGTGCATGATTGTGTGTGTGCGTGTGTGTGTGTTTCTGTGCCCGTTTGTGTGGGGGGGTTTGTGTGTGTGGATGTGGATGTGTTGGTACATTAGGGTGAGCAGCTCACATGTCCTCTGACTGTGTTTATATGACCTTGTCATGGCAACCGTGCTCTCTTTCAATCTGATGTACAATGATTGTGTGCGTGTGCGCACCCATGTGCAAACGTGTCTGAGACTATGTATGTATTATTGTGTGTGTGTGTGTGTGTGTGTGTTTGTGTATCCTCATATCCCAGTGTGAGTGTGGCAATGTGTGTTTGTGTGTGAGGGTGTGTGTAGGTATGTGTGTGGATCTGCGTGCATGTGTCTGGGTGTGTGTGTGTGTGTGTGTGTGTGTGTAGTAAAGGCTGACGTGGGAAGAGACAGAATATCGCAACACCCGGAGAGTCTCCAGAGTTGAAAGGATTTCTGTGTTCTCTCCCGTCTGAATGAGCCATATTTAGTCCCACACAGGTGTGAGGAGAGGGGGGGGGGGGGGGGGGGGGGGCGAGGGAGAAATAGAGAGAGAGAGAGAGAGAGAGAGAGAGAGAGAGAGAGAGAGAGCTGGAGGAGAGGCAGGGATGGAGTGTTGTCAATGATGGAGATCAACCAATACTTCTGGGAGAAGTTCATTAAGGGGATAAACTAATGTTTGGTTGAGAATATCATGAGAACAGATTGAGAGAATTGAAGTACGTGAAATTAGCGTTAGTTAATGAAGATGAAGGTGCGTTTTGGGCAACTAGGCGATGGGGGGAAGCATTGACGTCATCACTGAAATAAAGAGTTTTGTGATGAGAGATAGATGAAGAGAGATCAGAAGCAAGAGTCGCAGGAAGCAATCGGAGAAGTAGAATTAATGACAGTTACAAAGCGTTACGTGATTAGAGATAGCTGAAGCGGTGTGTTTAATGTGCGAGAGAGAGAGAAAGCGAGAGAGCGAGAGAGAGAGAGAGAGAGAGAGAGAGAGAGAGAGCGAGAGAGCGAGAGAGAGAGAGAGAGAGAGAGAGAGCGAGAGAGCGAGAGAGCGAGAGAGAGAGAGACACACACACACAGTGACTCCAATGAGGATGTGGAGGCAGGAAATGGCTCCATCCATCTTTAATGTTCCCGGGGCTTACATTAGCGGGTGCGTTCCCTTACAGCTGTGACATGGAACATGACTTGCACTATGGGGGCGCCCTGCCTGCGTGCCCCCCGACGACATACAGAGACAGGAGGCAGGAAGCGGCCCGCCACGCTCCACCGTTTGGTGTCCCGACCGCTGCCGCAGCCTATCAGGGGGCGGCATACTCTCTGCTCTCTCGGGTCGCCCTCCCTACATCCACCCCCACCCCCTCTACATACTCGCCAAACTCCATTTTGCAGTTTACCACAGAAGGCAGCGTTGAGTGGCGGGACGGGGTGGAGGGCTGGGCGGGGGGGGGCACATGCCTCTACATTAACACGCATGGGGAAGGAGGGGGGGAGGGGGAGGGCTAAGGAAAATAGGACATGGGAGAAGACTGTTTTGTTAAAACAAGCGAACGACAGAAAACAGGGGGATGATTAAGTGAGGCTCGGATGAGATGGTACGAAAGCATGTGAGATTAGAACAGGGAATGTGGATTAAGAAGCCAAAGATCACAGGTGAAGCGAGAGAGAAGATTGAAACAATAATAAAAAAGAGATCCAAACCATACATGAAAGAGAGAAGGGAATGATGTGCTAGTTGCCGTGGATGGCATATGAAGGTATTTAGATCACTGACCCAATTTCATGCTCGTCTCTCTCTCTCTCTCTCTCGCTCTCTCTCTCTCGCTCTCTCGCTCTCTCGCTCTCTTTCTACTAACACAAACACACACACACACATACACACACACACACACACACGGCTCAGTGATGCAGATGCAGCCGCACAACAGGAGGGAAGGATGCACATGGTGTCCAATCAGAATGGTTCGTATTCCATCCAACCTTTTTTTCTCCTTATCTCACTCTCTCCCAAAAATACACACTCACACATTTGCACGCACGCACAAACACGGTCTCACACACACACACACACACACACACACACACACACACACACACACACACACACACACACACACACACACACACACACACACACACACACAAAACACCCCCTTGCAGTTTTTCTCTACTTCTCTCTTCTCGTTGTATTCATCCGCCCAATCTTGTAACATGACATTTTATCTCTCCCTCAGTATATTTATTCATATGATTCAGTTGATGGTCCTCTCCCCGTTGTATTCCTACAGACATACCGAGAGTACAAAGGCCCGTTGGCTACTCTTGTAAAAGTCCATTTGGGCTCTCCATATTCCATCCCCTATTTTGTTTCTCTGCTGAGTGACTTGACTTAGCGGTTCTGTGGGTAAAATGCCCAAGTTAACACCCGGTGCCTGATCATCCATCACGCTGAAACTCAATACCTCATGCTTCAGCACCGTGCTCCAGTCTTAGTCATAATACGTTATATTTCCATTGCAAAAAAACGTACTCACACAAACTCACCCTAGAGCATGTAGCCCTAGGTTCTCCTGAGCGGATCATTACGTGCCCTAACCTCTCAGCGAGAATATCGACAACAACAGAAGGGTAATACGAAGCGAAGCCCTGTTGCCAGGGCAGGACGCAGTAGTGGCGTGGACGTCCGTTTCCGGCCTGAAGGGGACAGCGGATTGGACCCCGCGTGTCACAGGGTCTACCTGGATGCGGGCCTCCTGGAGCCAGACGCACAACCCCGGGGTTCCGGTGTGCGGCTGAACAGGTGTAATCGCGTTTCACGCTCGGCCGTGCTTCTGCCCCTGCCTTCCGCCTCCATCATGAGACGTAAATGTCAGAGGAGAAAGTAAAACCCTCCTGGGGCTGTCAGTGTCGACAAGCAGAAGCCACAAACTAGCGCTCAGCATCTCCCGGCCCTGCTTGTTATTCTACAGCAGAGCCAGGAAATCATATCCCTCTCCCCTGGACGTCCAAAGCTTCGGATCGAGTGGAACATTCTCCTTCTCCTCTCGCTCTGTTGACATAGGTCCATCAAGGCTGTATGCTTTTAATTTTTGCACTTTCCTGTTAAGGGGAATATTTAAATTAGATTGCATTGAAGAGCAATTATATCGAAAATGCTCCGCTGATTCAAGAGGAAAAATAGCCTTATAACTTCCAGACACATTAATAGTGATATAAATCAATATGTCCTGCATAAATAGCCTGCCACTTTCAGTTAGTTCAGGTACACGTTATCCAGTGTGTTCTATCTGGTGTCTGTAGTGGTATTGATTGAACAACGGACCACTGTTTGATTATTTCTTCCTCCAGGTGTGTGTAGGAAGTTGCCAGCATAAATTAATTACGTGTTTCAATAGAATCTGATGTAACATTATACATATACCTGCCTCGAACATAATGCACTCCCAGTGTACACTCCTACTCAAAGCTTCCTAAGGAGGTAGGATTTCCCTTAAAACGGAAATCGTGTGAAAGGACACTTGACTTGATTTAACAACACAATTGGAAACTCATGAATAAATAAACCCAAAACATTTCAAGCCTAAAAAACAAAAGAGTTGTTCCACTTTTGAATTTTTTTCTATTTCTTCACACTCCCCCCCGACCCCACCCCACCCCCCCAAACACACACACACACACACACACACACACACACACACACACACACACACACACACACACACACACACACACACACACACACACACACACACACACACACACACACACACACACACACACACTTCCCACTGTGGAGCACGGACCCTGACGACATCACAGATAGCCGTCCCTGTTACCGCCTGTTGTTTCCGTTTCTCAGCGCGTTCATTAGTCAATGAACTGATCAACTAAACATAATCCAATGAGCGCCTCAGCGACGTGGTGGGCTGCTCATTCATAGGGGCTCCTTTCATCACCCCCATCTGGGATCTGCCGTGGTACTGGCCCGTTTGGACGGGCTGGGGGAGGGTGGCGGGGGTTATTTGTCAGTAAATATCAGTCCGATGCAGACAAACACAAATGGCGGGGGCCCGGGCACAGACATAAAGCAAAAAGGAGCATAAAGGCATTTCACAGTTGACTTGTCAGGGCGGGAGGATTAATTGTGCTAGAGTTGACCCCCCCCACCCCCGCATTAGGAGCTTGTTGTGATTAGTAGGAAAGCCATTAATGGTGGAGTGGTGGGATAGACCTTTGCCATAATCATCTCTCTGCATTACATTAGACAACTGGTGGTGCTAAGGACAACTTTGTGTGTGTGTATCTGTGTATCTGTGTGTGTGCGCGTGTGTGTGTGTGTGAGGACACGATGCTATGCAAATGCACAGAAACATGACACACAACTGCATCACTGTATGACATAAAGAGGCAGTACTCTGGCAATTACCAAGAGGCAGAGATATGTACAGTACAGCAATGTAACAATTCATTCCCCGCCAACGCTGCCTGGAGTATCTTTAGTCTGGGTCCATTCCTTGAGTCATTAACTTGCATCCACTTATCTTTCACCCTCATTCCGTCTCTCCCTCTCTCCCTCTTCCCTCTCCACTCCCCCCCTTTCCCCCTGCGGTTTCTGTCACTCGTTCACAGACGACTAGCCATTACATCTCTATGACCTAAATGTGTCACATCCTTCCCACAATTCCTCTCTCCCTCTCTCTCTTTTGCTCTCCCTCTCTCTCTCTTTTGCTCTCCCTCTCTCTCTATGGCTCGCTCTCTCCCACTGCCTCCTCCCCCTCTTCCCATTCATCCCTGTTCAGTCCTCTCACACTGTTCTGTAGAAACTGTACTGGTCGTCCTCAGTGAGTGAACTTGCCGACATGCATTGCAAAATTTACTTTTATACATTCTAAATTTCAACGATATGCGCCAGGTGTGTTTCTTTGTGTGTGTGTGTGTGTGTGTGTGTGTGTGTGTGTGTGTGTGTGTGTGTGTGTGTGTGTGTGTGTGTGTGTGTTGTCTCCCTCGACTGCAATCAGGGGTAAACCCTGAACAGACACAGACACACACACACACAAACAAGCTCTTAAAATAGCAAACAGCTCCAATATGGTTCCTCCCCCTCCCCCCTTGGCCCCCTCCCCCCTTGGCCCCTATGTCAGAACTGCTGGGGATCAGAGTGACAGCAGCTCGTCTCCGATGGTGACTCAGGGGGGAGAGCACGCAAGGTGGGCGAACAACAAGCTCCCGGGTCAGGAACCTGCCATGGTTTCACAGAGTCGATGTAACAGGGGGTAAGACCATTTGACACGATCCATAACTGTGGGGTAGGACCCTGGTCCGTGAATCTGGAGGTACCTAGGCAGGCGGACCCGTTGACGTTGGGCTCGTATCCCTGGTCGCAGATGCATCCTCCGACGGGCACCATCCACTCTCCCTCCGCGTTGCAGTGCATGCGGGGTGCGGTGCCTGTCTGCGGTTGGCTGTGCAGCACGCAGGTCCCGCCCACGGCCACTAGGGCGGTCGGCTCCGCCCCCGATGGCGTGGCCGGGTAGGACGCGAGATAGCGGTTGGTGGCCGGGCAGCGGCGGTAGAATATGGACACGCCCATCAGGGAGACGCAGGCGCCGCTGTCGACGACTGCCAATACGAACCTGAAACGACGACCAGCAGAGAGTTAGAATTAGAGTTAGCATAGAGAGTTAACATAGAGCATAAGTATCGAGCAATAACATAGAGTTAGCATAGAGCGTTAACATAAAGGGTTAACATAGTGAGGTAGCAGAGAGTAGGGGAGTAATACTTAAAATCAGAAAAGTAAACACAGTTTGTGATGGATTGTAATACGGTACGGCAGAATAAAAAAATGGTGCTGGATTTTGGCAGATTTTGGAGTCACAGTGATATAATTATTATAAAACAGTGATACTGTATTTTAGTGGGACTTAATCACATGTTTTTGTTTGAGTGATGCCAGCGGGGGCTGAACCTTACCATTGTTACTATCTTACTAACTCTCCCAACAGCCTACAACCAAAAAATGTCAACCAACTCAGATACAAAGAAATAACTAAAGAAGGAAGGAATTGACGTACCAGCTCAGATGATGGAAAAGGTGTGTTCTTTCATAACTTTTAAATTTGTATATTTTCAGTCCATTATATCGACTGATGCAACTCCCATTGTCTTTTTACAGCTAACCTTTATTCATGATTATAAAGATCATCAGTTTATTATTGTCATTGTGTCAACCCTAGGGGCTCCCTCACTGCAGCACAGATAGAGCTGCAGTGTGCTTATCAACCCTAGGGGCTCCCTCACTGCAGCACAGATAGAGTTGCAGTGTGCTTATCAGCCAAAGGGATCAGTAAGGAGAAGGAATGCATGACGCCGACACCTACTCCCTTTAAAGGAGAGACGTAAAATAGTAGAAATGAAGAACAAAAATATACTCTTTCATGTTAGGGCAGACGAAGGAACGGAGCCTTTGATACCATAGTTTATAAAGATTTATATGTATGAATATATATGAGTACCGAACAGAACCGGAAACCGTGACCATCAACTGTGAACCGAACGGCGTCTCACCTGAACCGTTACTCTCCTAATAGACTTAGCATAGAAAGTTAGCATAGTGAGCTAACATAGTGAGTTAGCATAGAGAGGTATAATAGTGAGTCAGCTGAGAGTTAACATGGAGAGTTAACACAGTGAGTAAGCAGAGAGTTAGCATAGAGTTAACTTAGATTATCAGCAAAGCGACTAACCTCTCTATGTTAGCCTTTAAAACATTGATAACCATGGGCAGTTAACCGATTGTTACCCGTTGCGTGTGAGCGGGGCGAAGCTGCGTGTCTTTATGTTTATCCGCTGGTAGCGGTTGGGCTGGTACTGGTGAGGGGAGCTGGGCTCCACCTTGGAGAAGCTCTTGTCCGCCGCAATGGTGTCCACCTTCACCCAGCCCTCCCTGCTGTCCTTCTCCCCACTGGAGGGCTAGTGGA
>NC_079422.1:5588886-5593886 GCF_026213295.1 Gadus chalcogrammus
AGCATGTCTTCAAATACAATCCTCTCTCAAATCCCCACACCAAGCCTTGTGAACCAGAATATGAATCATGGATACCCACACCAGATCAATATCCATACACTATTCTCTATAGGGTCTCCTCTAGTGTTTGTAGACGTGAACCTTTTATTTCTAGTGAATGCACAATTTTCTTAGAATATAGAAAATGGTCGATGGATTTACCGCCTCACTGGTTTTCTAATCTCTTCGCCTCAAGTGCACCCAAGTTGAATAACACCCAAATTAAAACTTGAAATACAGAGAACCAACACTTGTACACATTTCCGCCTTTGACTCTGCATGTTTTCCCACTCACAGACTTTTTAAAAGAATGAAGAGAAGAGAAGATCTCGGAAGAAAGGAAATTACACTGACGACGTCTTTGTAATTTTCCTGCTACATGACAACTTTTAGACACACTGCATCTGCAGATCAAGAACTCTCCATCAGTACTCTGCCCACCACATCCTTTTATTCAGGCTTAACGTGTGCTAAGTACAGTCGCGGATTGAAGCCAGTGATTAAAGACTAACACGAAGTTAGCCGAGCTCGGAGGCCACACAAAGGGGTACACACAGGGGTCTGAGGGCAGCATGAATAGGGTTAATATGGAAAACACACACTGTCTGGTTTCATCAGGCACAATGCTAATCAGCTCACCCCGTTAGGAAGCTGTCTCACACGCAACCATAATGCACACACACACCCGCAAGCATACAGGCATCCAAGAACAAAGAACCACAAACTCACACACACCAACACAAGCATAGAGGCATACAGTGACTAAGGCCCACATGCCCACGACACACACAAACACGCACACAAATAAACACACACAAATACACACACACACACCCATACACACAGATGCATACATTTGCATAAACACACATGCGGGCAAGCACAACATAACATACACACATTGTCAAACACACACAAAAAAACACATGAGTAAATATCCTAGAGGAGTCCTCGGGCATATCTGAAAACGATGCAGCCATTGCCTTTAGTTTACACATTAATTCTCATTTGCTTTTATTATGATGTTTGGTTTTTATTGATATATATATACATTTGATATAATTTTGGACTTTCTCGCTCTGACAACCAGAAACACAATATATAATCAGAGATTATAACCCTCATAGAATGAGGAAAGAAACCGCCGCAGACTACCCAACATTAGTGACCGATGGAAACGGCCCTGCAATGCTCCCCTCGCTCCCTGTTTGTGTCTTTCTCTCTCTTGTGTTTGTTTGTGTGTTTGCGTATGTGTGTGCTCACTTTCTCTTGATCTGTCTCTCTTGTCTATGCACTCTCTTCAGTTCCTGCATCCTTCCTTTCCGACGGTAAACATGAAATAACCAACAAGGGATGGATGCCACTGTTTGTGGCATATGACATCAAATCCATTTCCCACCTAGCCGCCCACCCCCCCCCAGTCGGTGTCCACCCTCCACCAGCAGCCTGCCCTCAGACAGCGCTGACCAATATTTTTCGGATTATTTTCACAGATGGAGACCCCTGTAAATCTCTCTCAAACAATCCCCCACCAGCTTCCCCTCCTGTTCTATTGTGAGTGCGTGGTCTGCTCAACCAACCTCAGATTAAAACCCCTTTGATGAGTTGTAAATCACTTTGTAAAACAGGTTTTAAAATGTACTATGAATACATTGAATAAAGTATATTATTATCATTTGTATTATTATTCTCGTTAATACTGTTGTAAATATACGGGCATAAGCAGTACACCAATGGGGCTGGACAGGAGAAAAGTAAGCTCAGCAGTTAGGAAGATGGAGTTGATTACATTTTGGAGGCTAAAACGATCCAACAAGAATAACTTGTTTTGGTACCGTTATCCAAACTTTATTTGTATAGCTAGCACCTCTCCAACAAAGGCTGCCTAGGTGGCCTCCCAAGGCCAGAACTCAACAGGTGCAGAGCCCCATTGGGTTTATAGCGTGCTATGTGCTTTGTTCAGGGTCGTCAGGGGCTTGGTAGGAGGAGGCCTACACACTGTTTGGTATCACTGTATCTGATGATCCATGGTGATCTATGATTTGATGTCTTAAGTTTTACACTGTTTAGAATAAATAATTTACAATTCAACATCATTTAAATGTCAAAGTTAGCTCGTAGCCTTCTGGGTAGAAGCTGAAGATAACAACACCCAATAAAAATGTATGTGTATGTATGTATTTCCAAATAATCAGTTATTTTTAAATGGTGAGATTGGAGTGAGTGAAGAAAGTTTCAACATTTAAAAGCATATCCCTTTAGCTTATCAAAGTATAACCCTTTATCTTATCCAAAATGTGTACTGATGGGAGCCTCAGCTGGAAGTTTTCTTATGGGCTGTCCTCTGCCGTACAAAACATCCTCTGCTGTCCTGCTGCCAAAGCCATAACGGCATCAGACTGCTTATAGATTGGCTGCTGAAGATCACTGCGACTGACTTGGAGCACATTGTGTGCCCTCCTCTTCCATCCCTAAGTTACACACACACTCTCTCTTTGACTGTCATCATTTTCAGTTTTATCATATGATTCACTTTCAATATGATCAAAAATCTTCGATAAATAAAAATAAATATTTTATTATTTACTATAGGGTTAAAATGTGGGCCAATGATAACTTTACCGTACATGGTAACCTCATTAAGAACCGTCCTATAAATATCACAAGAGAAGCCCCAACGCTGCACACAGAGGAAGGAATACACACAAAAAAAGACGTGTCATTTTAAATTCAATTAACTTTCTGCTTTGGGGCAAAGTCATGTATAAATGATGCACCGTAACTAAGCGACATGAATATTAATACCTCGACATTTTAGCTTTTTATCCTGTGTGTGTGTGTTTGTGTGTTTGTGGAGGGGGACAGCCCATTTTTTCTTCAGTAAACCTTACCCAAACATATTCGGTGCATAACAAGCACATATTTGTTATTCTGCTCATGTACCAAGCTCATGCGGCATATTCTGATGGAATATCTTTTCAAAACGTATTCCTTTCCAACCCCCCACATTTCATGGGACAAAATAGGAAGATCAAATTATGAGAGATTCCTTCTGGCGTGATGGAGCTTCAGGAAGACCCCATCTGAAGAGCGAGCGCTAACAAACCGCTAGCACTGGACACACTCAAAGTTTGTCCCTGACAGTTTGGAGAACTGCTGAGTCCACAATTGAGACCTGAGTGCTGTTTTCATGCATAGTGCTCCCTCCCTCCCTCCCTCCCTCCCTCCCTCCCCCTCGATCTCCTCTTCCATCCACTCCATCCTTCGCCCCGCTCTCCTAACACCACAGTCAATACCGTCCCTCTGTCCCCCTGTCCCCCGGTCCCCTCTCTCTCTCTGTGTATTATTAATCTATTAAGTGAAAGGAAATCCTGCCATCTCTGTACCTTAAACAAGGAGCTACGTCGGGCATCCATTATTGATCTTGGCCTGCAGTGTTTATTGTGAAGGGGGGCAGGGACACCCTGAGGAACGAGGTGACTTTAAAAGCATATGCTCTTTCAGCCAACTCCCTGACCTGGATCCCCCAGGTGTTGAGGAAGGGGAGGGCTGGAGGGATGGATGGACGGACGGATGGATGGATGGAATGGGTGATGGGAGAGGATGAAAGAGCACATATTTCCTTTATCTCCTTTATGCCTTCATGCTTTTATCTTCCAGTATGCATATCAATTGCCTCTTTCTCTCTGTCTCGCTCTCTTGTTCTCTGTCTCTGGCTCTCTCTCTTTGTCTCTCCGTCTCTTGCTCTCTCTCTTCTCTCTCTCTGGCCCTCTCTGGCGCTCGCACTCTGTCCATCTCTCTCTTTCTGTCTATCTCAGTCCCTATGTCTCTCTTTCTCTCTGTACTTGGAGAGTGTGAATGCTCTTTGCTGTGTGAAGGACATGGGCTGCTTCATTGTTTTGCCTGTCGCTGCTGCCAATGGAGTGTACTCTTCAGCTGAGTGACCCTCACAGCTCTCTCCCCCCCTCTCTCTCTCTCTCTCTCTCTCTCTCTCTCTCTCTCTCTCTCTCTCTCTCACTCTCTCTCTCTCTCTCTCTCTCTCTCTCTCTCTCGTTCTCTCTCTACCAACCTCTCTCTCACTCTCTCTCGTTCTCTCTCTCCCACCCTCACTCTCTCTCTCTCTCTCTCTCTCTCTCTCTCTCTCTCTCTCTCTCTCTCTCTCCCACCCTCACTCTCTCTCTCTCTCTCTCTCTCCCACCCTCTCTCTCTCTCTCGTTCTCTCTCTCTCTCTCTCTCTCTCTCTCTCTCTCTCTCTCTCTCTCTCTCTCTCTCTCTCTCTCTCTCTCGTTCTCTCTCTCCCAACCTCTCTCTCTCTCTCTCTCTCTCTCGTTCTCTCTCTCCCACCCTCGCTCTCTCTCTCTCCACCCACCTGCCTGTCGATCTGCTGAGTTAAGTGTCGCACTGGTCTGCACATCATGTTTGAAAGTCAACATGCTTGTCACTTAACAGCCAAAGGAGTTGCCACACCATTAATATTAATGTGTCTTTGCGGTGTGGGTGTGTGTGCGTGTTCATGTGTGCGTGTTTGGCTTTGTGAAACATGCCATAACACCTCCATAGAGACGCAGGTAAACACAATGAATGCTGTCAATGGCACGCCTGCTCCTTGCACGCATACAGGCACAAAACCTGCACAGGCATGAGGTAATGCTTTCACACACATGCACAAACACACACGCATGTTGGGATGCACGCACGCACACACAGAAACACACACAGAAACACACTCAAACACACCAATCAGGCACCGACAAGCACACACAAAAAATAACGCACGCACACACACTCAAACCCACACAAAGGACACATACGAACACACACAGACAAAACCACAAACACACATACACACAATCACACACACAAAGTGCAAGCCTGTATGCCGTGGTCATTGTGTTTTGCCTTGTGTCCATTAATTAACCCATCCATCTCCACCCATTCTTAATGTATTCCAGATGCACCCG
>NC_079422.1:5598886-5636386 GCF_026213295.1 Gadus chalcogrammus
ACATTATCCAACTCTGTGCATAAACTCTGCATCCACCGCACAGCCATCAGATCAGCACTTGATTCACAACCCCCCTCCACACACACACACACACACACACACACACACACACACACACACACACACACACACACACACACACACACACACACACACACACACACACACACACACACACACACACACACACACACACACACGCACACATTAACTCCTAATCCCACCCAAACACCACTCTCATGCTGGCATTGTTGGATGTAAAAGCCGCTTCTTACCTTCCTCAGCTGAATTCGGCTGGAGAAACAAACAGAGAGACAAAACGATACTCCACATCTCCACTATACTGAATGCCACTAACAGAGAGAGGGAGGGAGCGCACAGGCCTGGAAGAGAAGAGAAGTGAGAGAGAGAGAGAGAGAGAGAGAGAGAGAGAGAGAGAGAGAGAGAGAGAGGGCGAGAGAGCGAGAGAGAGGGAGAGAGACGGAGGGAGAGAGAGAGAGAGAGAGAGAGAGAGGGGGAATGAGTGTGTGTGATAGAAAAAAGAGGAGGGCCAGCAGGCGGAGTCTATTTGCTCCCTTTATCTGAAAGAGAAGTAAAATTAAAAGAAGTAGAGAGAGACAGTGGGAGAGATAGAGAGAGAGAGAGAGAGAGAGAGAGAGAGAGAGAGAGAGAGAGAGAGAGAGAGAGAGAGAGAGAGAGAGAGATACAGAGGCATATGAATACATAGAACAAACAACGCATCACATACAATTACTGTGCCTGGAGGACAAGTAGCCACAGTTTTGCTATAACTCAGTGGAAGAGAGAGAGAGAGAGAGTGAGAGAGAGAGAGAGAGAGAGAGAGAGAGAGAGAGAGAGAGAGAGAGAGAGAGAGAGAGAGAGAGAGAGAGAGAGAGAGAGAGAGAGAGAAACAGAAACAGAAACACAGAGCAGTGGAGATGTGATAGGGAAAAAGAAAAACCTGGCAAATTGAACCTGCAACTTTGCTAAAAGCGCTGTCTAGACACATCCACATAACGCCCTCTCCAGCCCGTCCTGAATTTCTAACACATAAATGTCGGCGGGCAGGCAGTCACAGCACGCCACTTTGGCGAAAACTTGTTTCCTCTCTCACACATCACAATAGCCTAAGTGCCTGAGCTTTGGAGGCGGTGGCATGTGAGGACTCCTTCCCTCCACTTGTAAAATGTAAAATAAACATATTTCAGACACATATCTGGACAGTTTCCATCCTTCACTCTTTTTATTTCTAACACCTCCCCCTCTGTCCCCGTGACACACTCCTACCCCTGTAGTGTATCTCAGGCGGGTAGCCTCTAGACACACACATGCACACACACCCACACACACACACACACACACACGCACACACACACACACACACACACACACACACACACACACACACACACACACACACACACACACACACACACACACACACACACACACATAACCACTACATAATGTGTGCCCACACAGGCACATAGACTCAGTCACTCACTGACACACACACATGCGCATACAACCCTCGGCACCACTGGCATCATGTGGAAGGCTACTTTGTTGCCCTGGTGTGTGTGTGCCCCTCCTTGGGCACTCCAGGGTACTGCAGCTTGCTGATAGCTCTTCATGCCCCAGTTCACTGCAGTGACTTGAGCTGGCTGAGCCTTCCAGAGAAATGTTGCCTATTAACTTGACACAATAAGATGGCCCAATTCCAGAGCGCTTCCAGGCCACTATCCATCTGAACTGTTCCCATAGAAAATAAAGACGCAGTTGCTGTTTACTTTCATTATTTACAAAACCTATACTTTCTATGCTATATATAAAAAATGTCTCAACAATCACAGCCCCCACTCACAATGTATTAAGGGCGAGAGGTATTCATTTTGCAATTCACATTGAAATCCCTTCTTAGATTTGCACGAGTTTTCATGTGGCTTTAGTCTGAATATCTGAGGGTCACCTGTTGAGCATCTGAACTTCCAGGGATGCATCTCTGACCCCCCCACAACTCCATCACTCCGCCTGGTCACTCTTTCACTCACTGTCACTCAACTTGAACCCCATATTCATCCTTTGACTCACTTATTCATTACTTCACATACCCCCCCTCATTCATTCAGTCACTTCTCACTCTCACCCACTCACTCATCCGCTAGTTTGCTCTTCCTATGCGTTTAGAATCAGTACTATGTCGTATTCTGAGTTCAAAACAGCTGCAGGAAGAAACCGAGACACAAAGTATGTGTTCTGTGTTGGATTTAATGATCTGCCATTTAAATATGTTCTTTGTGTTTAATTGATTTATTCATGGCTTCAACATACATTATCCCACAGTTAAGAATTGATATGTAATCTTCAATCTGTAAGATTTATTGCAACATGATCAAGCATGTTGGGTACACCCTGGGAACAATAGATTACAAAACGTTACAAATGTTAATACCATTTAATACAGGATTAATATTTCTGTCATTCTTCCGCAATCTATATTTGAAAGTGGAAGTCATTGGAAAAACACATGAACATAACAGAGTCTATGTTGTGGAGACCTATACAGCACCATAGTAACATTCAGTAGTATAAGAGTGCAAGAAGGATGAAAAAAAAAGGCAGGTCATATCAATGACTAAAGATTAATTACAACAGCCAACAGCGCCCAAAAAACATGTGGAAAAAGGCAGAACCCACACTTAAATGATTCACAATCATCAGACAACAATCATGCTAAAAGCCATAATACTCGATGGGCAAGTGATGAAATGAGATTTTAATGTGCGTCTTTCTAAATGTAGAACTAAGGCATATAGACTAGTGATGGGTCGTTTGCGGCCGAATCAGTTCAAATGAACGAATATTTAACAAGAATGAATCTAACTGATTCTTCTCTCTCATTCATCTCGTTCGCTTTCAGACTCGACTCCTCCCAGACTCAACTCCTCCCAGACCCACTAGTCGCTGAGTCGCTGTTCGTTCACTGACTGTGAGTGGTGAAGAGGGACCGACTGAGAGACCTTACAGGACTGTTCTAGGACTGAGTCTAGGACGCTCTCGTCGAATTCTAGCCAATGAGAGACAGGAATCAACCGTTTTCTTGAAAAACAACAACAAATGGGCTTAATGAGCGAGCGTACAATATTACGATTAAATATCAGTGAAATGGTAAATGCATGCCGTCTTTGTATTTTCTGTTTCATGCCAGATTAATAAAATATTAGAATGTCGCATCAATCTCGTCAAAAACGCACGCGACCCGGGACCCCCACCGTGGTGGATCTTGATAGATTCTTGAGTGGGGGTGGCTATCTTCACAATAGTGTTGAGTTACTTTTAACCCAAGAAAAATCAAATATGCCCCAAATAAACACAACTGTACATAATTTACTTTTGAACTCCATCATTGCTAAATCAAGTCTATTATCTTGCTGATATGTTAAACATCCAATAATCAACTACACCCCCCACCCCCATCCCACTGAGTTTGGTTTGTCTAAGTCCTCAGCTGAAAGGATCTTAGTTGTAATGTTGTGTCGATTGATGACCGACTTGAATGATCGTTTGAGAATGAGAACGAGGGAAGAGCTGAGTCTGACTGACTCAGCTACCGGAAACGCGACTGAACGAACAAACAAACAAACGATTCTGAACGATTCTTCTTGGGGAACTGACCAACGTCAACTGAATCAAGGGAAAGAATCATGAAATCCATCACTAATATAGACTAATAAAATGTCCCCATCTGCACAAACATTGACAAAGGCGCATGTCTCCTGTCTTTAAGCAAACAATCAATATCCATCCCTTAAAAATAAACAGATAACCATCTCAAACGACACCACTCGTGTTTTTATTAACACTTGTCCTGTAGTTCTTATTTTGCAAAGGGTTCCTTAAAAAAACTGAATTTAAATGTTTACTTTAATCTTAACGATATATAAGAACTTCTTCTTAATTCAATTCCTTATGCACTGTATTTTCCAGATAGGATTTGTATTCATATTTGATTTATTTTGCCTTGTGTTCTTCAATAATTATAACAAACGCATGGTACTGTTAGTTAGAGTGAATTCTTGATTTTTAAACATGAACTAAATACATGCCCTATTCCGATACGATGTGTTGCACAATAGAGAACCACATTTCATGCCCAATAGGAACGGTTGCGTCAGATGGACATTCTTATACTACCAGACATTGTATTGGTTTTATTTCCTCAAACAGGCTTGGTCAGGCAGGCTCTACAATGGCAGTGCTAGTCTCCATGCCCTTGCAGACCAGCAGTAGTTCAGACAATAAAAACACTGTTACCACAACTGTTTGTATCACGTAGCAGCCATCTCTACAGCAGACCGCAGAGTTCAAACAGAGTGCACAAAGAAATCAAAAAAGGACTGACTATCTCTGAGATTAGTTTTGTCATGTTTTTGTCGTTCTGTGCATGTACTTCGTCTGGAATTATTTTGTTTTTATTTGAATGACGGTCTGGTACTGTGACACCCACACTTGCCTTCTTGGATTGATAAAGTTGATAAAGTCCATTTTTATCTCATACTGGGAGTCAGTGCCGTCACAAAGTGAAATAATGACATGCGGATAAGAGGTACACAAGAAAAAAGAACCCTAACCCTAACCCTAGAGAGAGTACTTTTCTGTTGTCTACGTCTTGCCGTCGGACTACTGAATGTCAAGGCGAACCCTTCGGTGGATGACAAGGTTGCAAATTATGTTTTTGTAGGTTAAGCTAATGGGCTTTTCTAGCTTGACCTTAATACAGACCACTGCCCCAAATCCTTTACTCCATTACCATCAAAACACACACACACACACACACACACACACACACACACACACACACACACACACACACACACACACACACACACACACACACACACACACACACACACACACACACACACTCTCACAGTTTGGCACCAGAGTTGAACACGGAACACAGCCTGATCCTCTTAAATAAATACTTGGTGCAATGGCACTTGCAAGGTCAACTAAGATTAGGCAGTAATAAGTCAAATATTGTGACATTAGTAACAGTCAAAATGTCCTCGTTTAATGATGATGCTTAGCTAGAAAAATAAATAATAATTATTTTTAAAAATATAGATTTCCAAAGACTGGCCCTTGTTTCAAATACAGACACAATGCCAAAATGAATTTTGATTCCTTTCCACTAAGATGCTCTTAGTGGAAAGGAAAGTTTTGCAACAATTACTATCATAAAAAAACCCTCTTGTGAACAATTTACTATTTAGTTTTCATCCAAAGTGACAAAGTGGATTTCTATTTAAAACATGTCATTAATGAGCAGCTACATCGTTAGGGCATCTTGCTCAAGGACACCAACAGGTAGACCGCGGCCATCGGGCATCGAACCCAGACCCCTTCGGGCTCGGAGTCGAACCCCCAAACCGCCAGACTATAGCTGCCCTCCCGTTCCCCATCCTGACTATTCTGTAGCTTGAAGGTTGAACCACACCACCGCTGTGCAAACAGAAAGCCCTCCATCCCCTTAAACTCTAGTCCTAAGTCTCGTCCTCCTCTGCAGCCTCCCGTCCCCGCCCGCGGCCCTAAGGAGCTCCGGCCTTATCCATGGGGAGGCTGAACATGGGAACCTTCTCCGTGGGGGAGAGGGGGGTGGCGCCCTTGGTCTCAGGCACTGGCAGACCTAGCCCCACCTCGGAGGGGCTCTGCGGGGAGGCGGCGCTGGTGGCGAAGGCCTGGGCGATGTCGTCGAAGGTCCGCCCCTTGGTCTCGGGCACGCGGAGGTAGGTGAAGATGAAGAAGAAGATGAGCAGGATCATGAAGATGATGAAGACGTACGGGCCGCACAGTTCCTAGAAGAGAGAGAGAGAGAGAGAGAGAGAGAGAGAGAGAGAGAGAGAGAGAGAGAGAGAGAGAGAGAGAGAGAGAGAGAGAGAGAGAGAGAGAGAGAGAGGTTGGGAGAGAGAGAACGAGAGAGAGAGAGAGAGAGAGAGAGAGAGAGAGAGAGAGACAGAGCGATACAGAGGGGGGGGGGGAGAGAGAGAGAGAGAGAGAGAAAATAGACCAAGAGAGCGAGTGAGTGAGAAAGAGGGAGAGAGAGAGACAGAAAAAGAGTGAGAAGAGAGAGAGAGATGAATATTAGCATTAAGCTTTTGATTAAAAAAGGCTACAATTATTATGCCAATGTAGCAGGTACCAACATTTACTTTACAATAAGGGCGAGTTGCTAACATTCCGACCATTACATCACAGTCGGTACATGCATGGAGCCAATCCATTACCTCCAATTTAGGGAAGCCTAAGCCAACCAGGAAGTTGGCAGTCCAGTTGGAGAAGCCGGAGACGGCCATGGCGGCCGGGCGCGGGCCCTGGGAGAAGAGCTCTGCCACGATGAACCAGGGGATGGGGCCCGGGCCCATCTCAAAGCTGGCCACAAAGCCAAACACCGCCACGATGGCCAGGTAGCTCAACGACTGGTTGGTTTTCTGCTCACAGAGAGAGCATGGGGTTTGTGTGTGTGGTTGGGTGTGGGTGTGTGTGTGGTTGGGAGGGGGGGGGGGGGGTGTTAAGGGTGGTGTGTTTGTATGGGTTAGGGAGAGGGGCAAAAATAGACAGAAGAAGAATTGAATAAAGGGGGACATTTACTAATTGTTTTAATTTTACAGTGTTGCTGGGTGGTGGTTACTTACAACCAGAGACAGGGAGATGGTCATCAGGAGGGCGCTCACGGCCATTCCAGCCAATCCAATCAGGTGTAAGGTCCTTCGTCCCGCCCTTTCCACCAGGAAGAGCTGTTGACCCAATAATACACTTATTATCATCACAGCCTTCACCAATTCCCATGTACAAACTTTACCAAGTACATTAAGAACCCTGCTTTCGGTTCAAAGTGTGTTTTCCTTCCATTATTTTGCGTCATGATCAATGTTTACCAAAAGGCTTCTCTCACGCAAACTTTAACCACAATGGAAACTTCTAAAGCATTGTTTCAGAAATACACGTTTTTGCCCGTTCACACATCAATGCAGTATTTTCAGATTAATTTAGGGTAATTTTGGTGGTTTAAAACGCCATTTTCCTGGGCTGGAAACCAACAACTGAACGGGGCAGAGTTAGGCCAGGGTCCCTACTGTGTTACTGAGATATCCTACCGATTCAAAAGAGAAACACATTCCAAAATGAGTTGTAACTTTCAGAGGAAGTAAACATTGGTGTCATCCCACTGTGAAAAGTTCCCTGGTAGTGATTCATGAGTTCACTGCTGATTACGTGATTACATCCAAAATTGAGGAGGAGAAAATAAAATCAGGTATGCATTTATCCAGCATTGTGTAGACAAGGCCATACACGACCACCAAGAAACACATTGAGTCCACATTGACTGGAGACAGAAAAACGAACAGGTTGCTCACCGAGACCACAGTGAACACGGTGTTGACCACGCCCGCTCCTATGGTAGCGTAGATGGGTTCAGCTACACCCGCTGTTTCAAATATACCTGTGGAGTAATAAAACACCTGGGAGAGAGAGAGAGAGAGAGAGAGAGAGAGAGAGAGAGAGAGAGAGAGAGAGAGAGAGAGAGAGAGAGAGAGAGAGAGAGAGAGAGAGAGAGAGGGAGGAAGAGAGAGAGAGAGAGAGAGAGAGAGAGAGAGAGAGAGAGAGAGAGAGAGAGAGAGAGAGAGAGAGAGGGAGGAAGAGAGAGGGAGGGAGAGAGAAAAAGTGAGAGAGAAAAAGAGAGAGTCGCTTGTAAATCAACAATGCGTAAGTAAAACAATCCATTGAACATTGTTCATTTTATGTTTTATCCAGAGGCTGTGAGCTGTTGTCACTGCTATCGGGGGATGGAGTGAGGCAGATGAGCATGAACAATGGGCGTCTCTGTACCCCCGGGCTGCGGCCACCTCACTTTGATTGCGAGGCCCAGTCCCACTGCCGCTAACACCGTTTGTCAGCCAGCGGAAGTGACCTTATTAACACACAATCATTGAAACACTTCCTTTACCCTCGACCTTTGAGGCTGCGCTCCTCCTAGTCAACTCTTTCTCCGGGCGAGGACGAGCCAAGTAACGTGTGACAATTATTTGTCATGATGACAAATTGTAGTTCCAGTTTAAAAGAGAAGAACAATGCTTTTGCGGAACAATTACAGGATATGACTGATATGGTTTTTTTGAACTAAATATTGTGGTAAGCATACTGATAGGGCTACGATTGAAAGGTCAATGATATCCATGACAATTATTTGCGTATGGCAGTTGGTAGAAGAGCACATGCATAGATGCATGCATGTATACAATTATTTATACACATATATATATAAATGTATATATGCATGTATCTATGAATTTACTCTTCTGCTAACTGGCCTATGCAAATCAGTATAGATATAGATATATATAAGAACTATGCCTGCATACATATCAACTAAACCATGCATATACCTTTGCATGTACTCTTCTGTTAGCCTCCCAGTACTTTGTTAATCCTTTCCATGTGTATCTGTGACTATGTATAACTGCTCCCTGGCCTCAGGTCTCCTCCCCGTCCTCCTCCACTCACTGCGTTGATGCCGGACAGCTGCTGGGAGAGCTGCAGGACGACGGCGATGATCAGGGGCTGGCGGTACACTGGCGAGCGGAACAGCTCCGGGATGGTCACCTTCTTCTCCAACGCCATCTTCATCCCCTCCTCCTTCATCTCCTGGAGGTCTTCTGTGACGTCCTCGGTGCCACGGAGACGCACCAGGGCTGGGGGGACGCCATCCAATAATGTGCAGGAGACGGAGAAGAACGTTTGCAGAGTTTAATCGAGGGAAGCCAACATTTCTTGGTGTTTCCAGTTATGTTTTGCCTCTGACAAGATTTAATCTCTGCATTTCCTTCGTCTCCAAAAAAATGCACATTTGGAGCCAGATAAAGATAAGATGGTAAAAATCTGACCAATGATGCAGATTTCTCGTGGAAACAGAGTTGTTTTTGCAGGCGTTTTATAGCATATGAAATAGAATTCTCTTATGACAGATTGGTGAGCGTGCCTCTTTAGGTAAGTTGAAGGTTTAACTTCATCGAAGGTCCTCAAGCTACCCCTGGTGTTGCTCCACTCTCATCGCTGAATGACATAACATATAGAAGATATGATTCCTGAAGTATTCCTGAATCTAAAACCCTGATTCCTCCTAGAGAGGGCTCCTTGGGGGGTCCGGGGCTGACCTTTGCGGGCCTCGTCCTCCTGGTTGAGGCTGATGAGCAGGTAGCGGGGGCTCTCGGCGCAGAAGGGCAGCAGGATGGTCTGCAGGATGGCTGGCAGGGCGGTGAGGGCCAGCAGCAGTGGCCACAGAGCCTCTGAGCCCAGCAGGAACTCCAGGCCAAAGATCTGGACACGCAGGGAGGGGGGCACAGGGAGGTGGGGGTCACAAGGGCTGTGGAAGGTAGAGTCTCTGTCCATCTCTATTTATTTAGGAGATTATTTATTGAATTATGCCGGAATGTCAGGTTGATGATTATTTATACAGTGTTTATATGTATATATATATATATATATATATATATATATATATATATATATATATTTATAGTTCTTTATAAGTGCAGAACCTGGTCCTATGTGAAAGTCAATTAAAGCAACTCATTGTTTAACTGTTTAAAATAGAGATACACAGTGGGCCCATACTAACT
Organism: Gadus chalcogrammus; assembly: GCF_026213295.1. NCBI lineage: Eukaryota > Metazoa > Chordata > Actinopteri > Gadiformes > Gadidae > Gadus > Gadus chalcogrammus. The sequence goes on from NC_079422.1 coordinate 5,608,567, forward strand.
CCATCAAGTAACATACATTACCATCAGCGTGACATAAGAATGTATCTAATCTTAGTGTCAGACCTACCTGAGCCACCAGGATGCCGATGACAACGCCCAGCTGGTGAAGCGTTCCGAAGGCCCCTCGCAGGTGGGTGGGAGCAATCTCCCCCACGTACATGGGGGTCAGCCCCGTGCACAGGCCGCAGAACAGGCCGATGATAAACCTGCCAATGATGACCATTTCAAAGGAGCGGCTCAGGCCGGACAGCCCCATCAGCAACGCGCCCAGGATGGCCAGGATGTTAGCTAGCATCATCGATTTCCGCCTGGTAACCGAGAGAAAAGGCAATGGTGCATAGTTGGTAAGTTCCTGAGGCGAGAGTATTGAGCAATATGACTGTATAATCTGAAACAGAAAATGCTACTACTTTGGTGTTTATTGGTAACAGGGTTAGGGTTAGGCACATAACACACTGCATTAAACCGACTTTACCCTGTATTTATGTAAGTTACAAACCAAGCATCAGCAAGGAGATGACCCATTTATACTAAACGATCCACCATCTCCTCACCTGCCAAACTTGTCGACCACGGCTCCCACAGAAAATGACCCAATCATGCCTCCGACGCTGAAGATGGCCACCGCAAAGCTCCACACCATGGTGTTGGCCCCGGGGGTGAAGGGCTCCCCGTAGCGCTCCATGGACACATTCTGGAAGAACCTACGCAGCTTCTGTGAGGCGCGAAGGACAGGACAGGTTTCTTATGTGTCTTCATATGAGGTTAAAGATCAGAGCCTGACAGGAGGAGCGGGATCCCTTATGACAAACTTATTAATACAATTATGCCTACATATAAGGGCTGTCAAAATTGGCACGTTAATAACGTGTTAACAGAATCTTCTTTTAATGCGATTAATAAAAAATACGCATTAATGCACATTATTTTTTTTTACTCTGATTTTGAAAGGTTTAGCCCACATAATGTCAACATTCATATCAGAAGTTATTTTTGTTTTTTGTTCCACTTACTTTACCTTCAATTTCACTTGCAGTAAGTGACAGCCGGTTTACAATTCCCAAATCTGTGGTGTTCCGTAAGTTTTATATTCAACCCACACAGGGTTGAATATACTGTCTAGTTTTTGCTAATTAAGTACATTTGATATGAATCATAATTTGTCATTCCATTTGATAATCTCTTTTAACTTCAATTGGAGTTGATTTGAAATAGAATTTTAAAAGTGTGATTAATCACGAGTTAACTCACCAATACTATACGATTAATCACTATAAAAAAACAAAACGTTTGACAGCCCTGATAAATACTAATGACTTTATTAGCATAGAAAGTATTCTTAATGGTTAGGATGTTTGACTCCCAGATGAAAGGTTCTGGGATTGAACCACTGATGTCTACAGACTGAAGGCTTCCATGAGAAACGGCGTAACCACTAATGGTTCATTAATAACATGTTAATATATATGTCATAATATAAAATATTATATATAAATACAAATATATACCATATATTGAGTTAATGTTAACCAAACAATAGTAATTGTAAATAGTAATGTGTCCATAGTACCTTGAATATAACCACATTAATACGACCTATAATGGGTATTTTAAAGAGTAAAGGGGAGAGACAGTGGGATGTTCTGTACACATCCATAAGGGGGTAGTAGAATCAAGTGGATCGTTTTCATGAATGCCAACTACCTGTTTGTACATGAGACTCATGCAGTAGTGGAAAACTTGAAGACCAGACAAGTATTTAAAGAACTGAGGAAATCGAAGAGGATTTAATGTTGCAGTAGTGGTATTAAATAAGTGACTACCTCTGCTATGTTGAAATTGTATAAGACAATGTGTAGTACACATGCACACACTAGTGACTAGGCCATGCACACACACATACATACATGCAAACAAACAAACAAACAAACAAACAAACAAACAAACAAACAAACAAACAAACAAACAAACAAACAAACAAACAAACAAACAAACAAACAAACAAACAAACAAACAAACAAACAAACAAACAAACAAACAAACAAACAAACAAACAAACAAACAAACAAACAAACAAACAAACAAACAAACAAACAAACAAACAAACAAACAAACAAACAAACAAACAAACAAACAAACAAACAAACAAACAAACAAACAAACAAACAAACAAACAAACAAACAAACAAACAAACAAACAAACAAACAAACAAACAAACAAACAAACAAACAAACAAACAAACAAACAAACAAACAAACAAACAAACAAACAAACAAACAAACAAACAAACAAACAAACAAACAAACAAACAAACAAACAAACAAACAAACAAACAAACAAACAAACAAACAAACACACACACACACACACACACACACACACACGCACACACACACACACACACACACACACACACACACACACACACACACACACACACACACACACACACACACCTGCTCTGGTGCGTTGATGACTCCGGTGTTGTAACCAAACTGCAGTGAGCCAATAACGGCTGTGGACACGCAGTAGAGGAGGTAGCCGGTCACCTTCTTCTTGGGCTGTGGACAGCGGAGGACACAGAGACACAGTGTGACTCAGGAGCCCATACTCGGGCTCTGGTCAAAACCCACCTGGGGAGGAACTGCTGACCCCAGCATCACTCCAAAAAATGTGTGCAGTAAAATAAGTAATGCATTCTCATTACCATGTCAAAAAGTGTTTCAATATACAATTCTCTGTGTATCTTAAAAGTTATTTTTTCCCAGTTGGTCCCCTGGTCCCCTGCTGGGACACCCTCAGGGGCCGCGACCCACTGCTTGGACACCACTGGTGTGAGTCTAGGAGGAAGGAAGGCCAGGATGCTAAACATATCCTAGGGAGTGTACGTGTGGAGGGAGCAGGCATGTGTACAATTGTTTCCTCTGTGTGAACAGGGGGACACGGTCAGTTCCTCTGTCAGCAAACAAAGCTGTGGTTGTTGTTGTTTACGGCAGGTTGTTTCAGGACAACAATAAGCCTTTCTGAGTCTGCCGCCTCTGCCACCATTTATGTGGCGGGCTACTGCTGTGGCCTCACTGCCCTGGTGCAGAACCCTGGTGTTACCACACAGAAAGCTAGTGTTCCTTTGCTTTCCAATTTACATTTTTGCCCTGATTATCTACATTGCTAATGGACCGCAGATTTATTTTTTCATTTGTCATATGCTTTTTAAAAGGAGAAAATAAATGATAAATAAATAAATGTTCTGAATATCCACACATCTTGGTACAATCCATTGGTAAAGCGCAACAAGTGTGCAAAATCAAATTCTGAATGTAACAACCTGCTCTAAAAGTTCTTAGACTGTAGTGCTATCAAAACTAATGTCAGAACTCCTAATAGTTACTGAACGTGCCCGGAACGGTCAAAGGAGCTGATGTGCACTCTGGTGCCACGGTGCGAGGTAAACACAGCCTCCTCCTCTCAAGGCACTCCATGTTCCCTCTACCACACTCCTTAAGTTTGTTACTGTCATTTGGATTTCATTACATTGCATACCTTCTATATCAAAGCATCCACCCAAAATAATGACTTCAGAAATATTTTGGAAAATTCACGCCTTGGCGTCATAGAACTTGGTAATTAAGGCAAACCCAGCAGCAGCAATAGAGTGTTCCCAACCCAGCGCCAGTAGAGGCGCTGCTGGAGAAGACTGGCCTGACCACATCGGGGCAGTTGATAAGAGAGCATGTGCTTCCTGACGGTGACAGAGAGATAGTTGTAAGATGCAGTACGTCTCTCAGAGGAACACGCTGGCCTTGGCCGAACAGAATAATAGAGAATAGCCTGTGTGTTTATCACACTACACTGATAATCACTACTGATGCAACAGGAGTTTGGTGCAGCAGGGAGAGGCTGGGAACGGGGGGGGGGGGGGGGGGGGGGCGACACAGACCAGATACATTTTGAGAGAGAAAGATGAACTGGCTTGATTGAAATGTGGCTGCTTAGATTTTTCAGACACTTTTGTTAAAACACAGTTGTTAAAATAACTTTGAATAAAAGTCATGGTTGCAGGGAGAAAGTGAGGTTGTGCAGGTTTAACAGACTATGTAAACACAGCATTTTCCCTTTATTGGAGAAATGCATTTAGGACTGTGGAAATATGTGCGCCAATTTCCACATAGACTGAAAGATCGACCCCTGAGAGCAGGCAGCCTGCTGTTTCATAACCATTCAAACCACCATATTATCTACACTCCTCAACGGATACATGTTTAAATCGAGCTTTTGTTTCACAATGCTTATCCTTCAAACCTCTACTACACTGCGTTCTGTGTTCTCACTTCAAGCATATTAATTTCAGCTCATAATATTACAACCTGGTTAAGCCTCATTCCTCTTACCAATTCCTCTTGCCAAATCTCATAGTTACCCCCAATTTCTTCATCTTTTCTCACAATAAGCAGAACCTTACCGTCAAACATGGTCAAGTTTAGACATGCTACCCTTACTCAACCAAACACGCCCTCACAATCATGTCTTGAATTGTTCTCATGACTACACCACAGGGGTATCTCATGTGGGAGAGGAAAAGTACAGAGTTATACTGAGCATAGTGGCGGGAGATGAAAAAAAGACCCATACTTATTCTTCAGAAGCTTCCAAGGCAAAATAATAAGCCAATATGCCCAAAAAATGTGTAGGGTGTCTCTCAGGAAATCCTGTGAATATGAGAGACCTCTCAAGGGACTAATTAAAATGTATAAACAATAATGTGTATACTTCAGTTTTCAATAACAAAAACTGTGGGACTTCTATTATTGAAAACACTTTATTCAAATGTATTGCAGAGTTAGGTCTTTGCAACTGTTGAGCTAAAAATGTATCATGAGGATAATTCTAAAGTAACTATTTACCTTCTCATCATGCATACGCTCCATGTCTGGTCTCGTGCTGAATTCTTTACTGCACCACCTGAAGATATGAGCCAGCACCTGACTGTGTTCAAACAGAGTCCTTACACAACCTGGAAGTGAGCGAACACAGAGAAATGTGAGAATAAATGTTTAATAACCCATACTCTGATCAGATTTACACAATTTGAATCGTCATTTGTCATTGTTTTGTAATCGGTTTAACACTCCAAAAATCATACACATGCCTTTAAGTTTTAGTCTAGATTTAACAAACTTGTGAGTTACTGTGAACATGTAACATGGTAAGAATTTAAATACAGTTTCTGAGTCAAGATATGAAATACAAAAATCACTCCCCCCACCCAACAATGCCATAAATGTGTCTCTATTAATCTATTTTCTGAATGAAAGTAAATGTTTATTTACCGCAATATCGGAGCCAACCTCTTGAGACTATATGAATCCAGTTACTATGTCTTATCCAAATGGTATACTCCTCGTAGACTAGACCACTCCGCTGTTGACCTGGTTAAATAGTGCTTTGCACAAGTGTATCCGCACGTCTTCGTGCCCTGACGACACATTGCGCGTAATTAGTCATCTTTTTTTTTGGATGCGCCCTTCCTGTGCGTAAAGGGGGCACTCTCAATATTATGGAAATGATGATGATGGGGTCATTGTGATTTTCGTAACGTCTGTAAGCTATCGGTAGTGCACATTTATACACGCATGGTTTAAAGGGGGCGTGCTCGTCGGAGCGTGCAGTACACCGCTCGTGAAAGGGGTCTCTGTGGAGGGCTGCCGGCCTCTCGTGCTACCCACCGGGGGCACGAGAACAAAAGGCAGCAAGCGCGGAGCTCAGAAACAAAGCCTGGTCATGCAGAAATCATAAGACTGGCTCAGTGGGTGGCGAACAAATGAGAGAGTTACTGGGCCAGGACCAACTATTTCTAATCCCAATAGTTTACCTAAATACGTGTCTTGAATTGAACACATTTTAGTATTTATTATTTGCTAATTGATTTTTTTTTTTTACTTTTTGGTGTAGGCTATTTTGAAGTTGATATAAAAAACTTTTAGATTATAAGAAGCTCCCTGCCGAATGTCAGGAAAACATTGGGGATAACTCTATGATGTTCATCTCCAATACAACCCATGATGCAACCGCGCAATACAGCAGGTTACAGGACACTGATAGCAAGTGGGTTAAAGGAGTAGTGTGTTGAATGTAGTGGAAGGGACTTGTCGGAAATGGAATATAATATTCATATGCTTTTCTTAATTAGCGAATTATCCCATGAAAATTAGAATCTGTGGTTTTTTTTTCCCTCAGAATGAGCCCTTTATATCTGCATGGGGAGCGGGTCCCCTCCGGGATGCCATGTTGTACCGCCATGTTACTACAGTATCCCAGACCAACAAACTGCTCTATGGAGAACATGTGTTTAATTAACTCAAAAAAGATCAACCTTCTCTGGCATGTGCCATTAACTTCAACCGCTGGGTGAACGGAGCTCCCACACATCCACACACACACCGTGACGTTATAGTGCTTAATGGCAGTTCTGGAATGAAGCAGATTATGATAATTAAGCTTGCATTCTTAGTTTTTAAGTTGTTTCCCTGTTCGAATAGCCATCACTCTTTTGGAGAAGGTCGGTATCGATAAAAAAATTGTTGCAATACAACTGCCAAAAGTTATGATATCAAAAAGCGACCTATATTCACGTAAGATACGATAGTGATAATTAAAGGTCTATGAATGTAGGCAGTAATAGGACTGTTTTAAAACGTAAATAGGCTGTTACCTCCGCCATGTCTTAAATGTATAGTGTCCATGTCGACTTCAACAAAGTTGCACGATAATTGGTTAAACAAATTTATTTCGCAGGCTAAATCTGTCAAAAATCTACTTTTAAGATGACTATTGCTTGACACTTGGCTACAATTGGCTGCTCGATGCTGTCGCAGACGATGACATTTTGGGGGCACTTGGATTCCACAGGCCACCCGAGAGGGTGAGAGTGTTGCAACCTGCAATCTCAGAGCAAGATGCTGCTACATTTTACACAATGGACCTTTGAATAAATTGGAAACCAAAACCACAACGGAAATTGAATTTGGATAAGGCTAATTAATATAGACATAAATAGGGCTATCAAATTAGTGCACTTCTCAACATCTTGCCTCAACTTTCCATTTTGCTTCAGCTTTTCAAAAGAAAGTGAATCAAACAGAATGAAAAGAGATATCTAACCCTATGTTTACCTTCAAGGATTTACTGTTCTTTCTGCCAGACAGCACGAACACAACTTGGACCAGAAACTAAACTTCCTGTCCTGTTCAACGGAAATATGAAGCATTAAGCAGCCATCTTACACCTTACCCCACCTTTAACAACAACAACAACAACAATCTATTGTCTGCTTATTCAAATTCATAGAATGTGTGAAATTGTGAGGAAACAGTTTATTAAATGTATGATAAAAAATACCATGTGTGCTCCTATCATGACATTCAGTTTGGCTATGCAGATGCAACTACCTCAGGCAGCATCTACAGAGATGCCGAGCCTTCCGATGGCTGCCACCAACCATGTGACAGCCAGCCAAGCAGATAACAAGGCATGTATGCACATGCCCAACCATGCCCCCCTTTATTATTTGATAGCTTCATCCTGCAACAGACATGAGTTTAGGCCCTCTGACAAATAACAAATACAGATTTACTTCTTAGCGCTCCTTGGTTTCTAATGTGCAGTGACTGGGGATCTGATACTCTACCCACTGTCCGCAACAACCTTTGTATCACTACTGCAATCTACTTACACAAGGCCGTCACGACAACATTGTGACATTTGACGTTCCTTTACCCAAGACTAGCCTAAGGAAGAAAGAAATATCACAATAGGCCTGACAACTTAAGCCTTAACATTAACATGGCCTAACATTAAAAAAAAGAAGAAAAAAATAAAGAAATGTTTTACACTTCCAAGGCAAAGTGCCTTTGATGACTCACATTATCTTCACCATGCAAATGTGGTTTTATGGTTCACGCCACCACGCGTTTAACAATGTAACTATTCCAACGGCGGTATGCAAGTTTACGTGTCCTTTAAACACTGCCTCCCTGTGGATAGAGTGAAGTATAACAGTTCATGTGCAGAACAAATACTAAAATCTTGAAATGGGCCCTTCTCCATCAAGGATCGGCTGGCCTTGCTGCTAGACGAACTCACCGTGGACCAGAAGCTGGACTTCCTTTCCTTGATCACGTAGCCCAAAGCTCCCGCAATACCCCAGCAATAAAAGTAATTAACAATATATTGTAGGCTTATACAAATTCATAAAATCATTACATTTGGAGAATTTAGAAACGTAACACATCCAACCTATCACGACATTCAGTTTGGCTGGTTCCCCGTCGCAAATGAAACTAAATATTGCAACATCCGCAGAGATGCATGCAGGCTTCCTGCCACCACCAATGCGTATTTGTCAGCCAGCCAACAAGATAACAAGGCATGTATGCACATGCTCAACCATGGCCCAATTTTATATTTGATCGTTTTAGCCCGCAACAAGCATGTGTTCAGGGCCATTGAATGGCACAAATGAAACGGACGGATTTAATATATTTGGTTCTTTGTGTCTGATGCAGTGCAGTGACTGGGGATCTGATTCCTAATCCCACTGTCCACAATAGGTGAAATGCAACCTGGTCTACCAGGAATCCGTGAAATGACCACGGGCGCTTACCTCAAAATCTGTGGTATTTACATTTACATTTAGGGCATTTAGCAGACGCTTTTATCCAAAGCGACTTACAATAAGTACATTTGTCATAAGAAGTGCATCAATATATCGCTGTCGGTACAGAAAGGATGTTCATAGAACCAAGTGCAAGTAACAATCGCTAGGCTAACCAATTCCCCGTGTTACAGCAATAATAGCAGCTACTAAAGTTGCTACACAGTTAAGTACTATAATACAATACAATACAATCGGCACAATACAATGCAGTGTACAATGGTGGCCAGAAGGGGGAGGGTGGCTATGCAGTGTCGAGGTGGACTCTGAACAGGTGAGTCTTGAGTATCCTCACGGAAACACTCCAATTTCCGTGATATAGCCACGGATTTTGCTCCAATGCAAGTTAACGACAATCATATTCCATGGCACAAACACAGATCCCCATCTTAATGGCTGAGTCCACCACGGGCGCTTATCTCAAAATCTGTGCTGGCCTCACAGAATCACTTAAATTGTCAGTGATATTCCAATGGATTTGGCTCCAATGCAACTCGTATTCCGTGGAACACACACAGATCCCTGTTTTAACGAACGAGTCAACCTGGTCTCACAGTGATCCGTGAAATGACGTATTATATATATATATTAGTGCTGTCAAGCGATTAAAATATTTAATTGCGATTCATCAAATTAATGTAATTTTAACTCGCGATTAATCGCAATTTTTTTTCTATTCTAAATATCCCTTGATTTCGTGCTGCAAGCCTTTTAGATAGATCAGAGAGTGTTGAGAAGGACAGTAAGAAGAGAGACCCGCAGTGAATTCAACCCGGGTAGGTACATGACATTGGTAGGCCTACCGTAAAACTTCAATAGCCCAGGCTTTAATTTGTTTCAATCACTGAACTCTCGAACAAAACTCTTGCTCAGCAAAGATTGGAAACACTATAACATTTATTATTTAAACCAGTAAGAATATTCCAACCGTACGTAGGCCAATAGAGTGGCGAAGTCACGCCCCTTCCGGTAGAGCTCATGGGACCTATGAGATCGAAAAATATGAATGGGTGTCAATGGAGAGAAAATAATTATTTTCTGGTCCCAGTCTTTATATGCCCTGGATTACACATATGTTGTTTGTGGATTTAAATGATAATTTTTCATGCAAAGAAAACTAAAAAACTTCGGGAAGAAGTTTGATAATTTTAGGTTTTATGTGAGGCCGCTTTGTGAACTACAGCTCTTCGATGCTCTCGACGCACATGATATACGTCACCACACCCGCACTTGGAACTTGGCACAGAGATGGCACGAGATGGCACATAACTAAAACTCTCCACATGCACCGACTTATAGTGGTTTTCACCTCTTTCTATGCTTTTATCGCCTTGAAAAAAAGTGGTGAATTGGAGCAGAGAGATCGCCATCTCTGTGCCGAGTTCCAAGTGCGGGTGTGGTGACGTATATCATATGCGTCGAGAGCAGCGAAGAGCTGTAGTTCACAAAGCGGCCTCACATAAAACCTAAAATTATCAAACTTCTTCACAAACATTTGTAGTTTTCTTTGCATGAAAAATTATCATTTAAATCCACAAACAACATATGTGTAATCCAGGGCATATAAAGACTGGGACCAGAAAATAATTATCTTCTCTCCATTGACACCCATTCATATTTTTCGATCTCATAGGTCCCATGAGCTCTACCGGAAGGGGCGTGACTTCGCCACTCCATAACGCCCACACACACTCACACACGCACACTCACACACGCACACACACACAGGGCCGACGGACTGCGGGGGAAAGTGAGGCAGTCCAGGGGGGGCCCAAGGCAGAGGGGGGGCCCATGGCAAAAAAAAGAAAAAGAAAAAAGTTTTTTATTTATTTTGAATTATCCACCAGCCCATAGTATTAGGAATCGCACACGGCCACGTCTCCCCCCCCCCCCCCCCCCCCCCTTCAACAATTGTTCTCTACCCCCCCCCCCCCCTCAACAATTCAGCGCAGGGGGCTGGTAGGGGGAATTCGGGGGGGGGGCCATCAGTACCTCTTGTATACAGGGCCCAGGATTTGGTGCCACGGCCCTGCACACACACACACACACACACACACACACACACACACACACACACACACACACACACACACACACACACACACACACACACACACACACACACACACACACACACACAGTGGTGGAGTGGCAATCGAGAGAGTCGGGAGAATTCCCAGTGGGCCGTTAACGTTTCGGGGCTGTCGGGCTGATTACTGCGGGATAACAATATTGCGTTTATCAAAGTGCCTTGCAGCGCCGTCCGGCAGCCTGAGCTGGGCGCCCGCAACATCTCACTCACTCAACAGACGCAACACTCACAAACTGTCAACATCGCAGCCAAGTCGATTTTTTTCTAGAGGGGAGTAACTGAGCGGCCCCTCCCGAAGTGGTACAGCCCAGGGGTCTCATTTATAAAACTGTGCGTGGGATCGTGACTAAAAGTGTACGTACGCCCAAAAGCCAAGTTTTGCGTGCGCCAAAAAATATTCGGATTTATAAAACCCTGCGTACGCACACCGTACGCAATCTTTGCTTTATAAATCACAGAGTGCGTACAAGTGCGCGCAGCTGAATCATTTTCACGTTCCGCCCTGTACACGCCCCTTTTTAACCATAAATGGTCAATGCAAATTACCTCATGAATGCGATCTGCATATAAAACAGACTCAGATGCAAGTATTATGACTTGTCGGAAACAATGGCAGAAGTACTGAGAAAAGCAAAAAAGTGAAAATTCACGGAGGTTGAAGTGGAGACACTTGTGGGTGAGATGGAGGCCCGAAAAGTAGTTTTGTTCGGCGGTCACGGGATTGGGATAGCCAACAACAAAAAGCAGAGTGAGTGGCTGCAGCAGTGAACAGTGATTAGGATTTAACGCATGATACGGGTTGAAATTAAATTTATGAAGGGCGATGATAAAACATAATCGTTCTCCTCACTCTACAATTCTTCAGTCTGACTTCAGTTCACCAACACACCATCTGTGTCGCCAATTCTCCTTTTCCTCCAAACCATGCGTACGCATGGGTCAGAGTTTGCTTAGGGCTGCGCACATTTTCTCGTCAAGTTGGTTTTTTATAGATCACAACCTTGCCGTGGAAAGTCACGTACGCCAATTTCAGCCCCTTTTTGTGCGTACGCAACGGTTATAAATGAGACCCCAGATGAGCCTTGAACTGCGATTTGTCAGAAAGACGTGATAGCTAATAACAACATTGAAGCCTTGTGCAGGCTCGAACAGAGTGACACACAAACACACACACACTTTTAAGGAGTTTTCCTTAAAGTTCTTGCGGCGTGCTGTTGTTTTGTTTCCGGTGTATCTCTGGTATGGTGTTGTAGTTTTTCTAACGTGACTAGTTGTTGCTAGGCAGCAGGTGAAAAAACGACAACGTTTGCCAAGCCAAAATAGCGTTAATCGCACGATAAAAAAATTAACGCTGTTTGCGTTAACACCGTTAATAACGCGTTAAACTGACAGCACATATATATATATATATATATATATATATATATAAATAAGTATGTATATGTATACTATGTATATATATATATATATATATATACACATACATATTTAAATGTATTTATTTTGTTAAATATATATTTATTTATTATATACGGAGAACACCAGACCTCCTCGAAGCAACGAAAATGGTAAAAAAAATGGTATTGGTTCAAGATGGCTGCATGGGCGAGAATAGGGACATACCGTCAATATGAATTTCATTCATATATTATATATATATATATGGTAATTTCATGGATCCCTGTGAGACCAGGGGCCTCTACGAATAGTAAAATCTCCTAACCTTTATGCCTCCTTTCCTTAACCTTTGTGGAATACGTCATCGGGTCGAGAGATGAAAAGGTGCTTCCTTTCGAACATAGGAAAAAGACAGCACTGTTTAAAATAAATTTGACTCCACTCTTCGTAACCGAAGTCATTGCGCGGCGGCGGGTATTGCGTCTCTGTAGCGCAGGGGTCAACCTTTTTGAACCTGAGAGCTACTTCATGGGCACTGAGTCATACGAAGGGCACCCAGTTCTATACACTCTTCTGGAATAACAAATTTGCTCAGTTTGCCTTTAGTTATATATTACTATTAATGATTAATGATACTCATCTATGTGAAGACATGTTAATTAATTAAGTCATGTTAATGATTTCTCACAATAATTATCAACAATGACTTAAAAAAGGTGGGAAAGAGTTGTCCAAGAATGAGTAGTGCTATTTTTAGAACAGGCCTGCGGGCGCCTCATGTGTTCCTTGCGGGCACCATGGTGCCCGCGGGCACCGTGTTGGTGACCCCTGCTCTAGCGTCTCTAGTGTGAAACTATAATTTTCTGAAGATTGACTAAAACAAGTGCTCTTTGATCCATGCATTCTTGTCGTATCGATTCAATTTTTTTTATTGCCAACTGTGAAAATAACTTAGGTCGGACTTGGCCAACGGGAAGAATGCCACTTGAATTCCATTTCACATGTGAAAAAAAAGAGGCTAAACTTGTGTTGATGTTGAAATTAACTGCCCCCAGTAGTCTTTCTTAAATGTGAAGTTGCCATTTTCTTTTCTTATGGGCTATTTTCTGCTTACTAAGCAGCAATAAATGAATTCATTTATAATCAAATAATGTTTCTGGAATTGGTATCCATTATTATCAGTTGTATTTTCTTCTCTTCTATTCTTCTGCTTTACCGCGTCTCTCATGCATCTTCGCGTAGTATCGGTAAACTTTGACGGTGGCATGTCCCTTTAAATATTGCCGCCGTAAAGGATTATGGGATACCACTATCTCCTTTCCTTTCGCATAGGAAGCTCAGGATTAGCCTATGCTAAAGGAGGGTTAAAGGAAGCATCAAGGCTCCTTTTCTAAGCATTTTTAGAATTCAAACCACCTTTCCTCCAAGCACTTCCGGGTCATCTCCATAAGAAAGGAAATTTCCGTTGCAAAAAAGAGAATTCGTAGAGGCCCCAGGAGTAACCTATGCTAAAGGAGGGTTAAAGGAAGCATCGAGGCTCCTTTCCTAAGCATTTTAAGAATTCAAACCACCTTTCCCCCAAGCACTTCTGGGTCATCTCCATAGGAAAGTAAATTTCCTATTGGAAAAAAAAGAGAATTCGTAGAGGCCCCTGGTTTTTAAAACAGGCATCTGTGTGTGTGCCACGGAAAATTAGTGTCATTGACTTGCAATGGAGCGAATTCCAATGGAATATCACAGACAATTTAAGAGATTCTGTGAGGCCAGCACAGATTTTGAGATAAGCGCCCGTGGTCGACTCGGTCGTTGAGACGGGGGATCTGTGTGTGTGCCATGGAATACGAGTGTCATTAACTTGCATTGGAGCAAAATCCGTGGCCATATCACAGAAATTGGCGGGATTCCGTGGGGATACCACGGATTTTGAGTTAAGCACCCGTGGTCATTTCACGGCGACCAGGTTGGTGAAATGTTTGTATCACTACTGCAATCTACTTCGACTAGGCCGTCACAACAACATTGTGAGATTTGATTTGCGGTCCTTTACCCAAGACTAGCCTAATGAATAAAGTGCCTTGGATTACTCACATTCTTCACCATGCAATTTTGGTGGTTTGGTTATTGGGCAGGTTTTATGGCTAGACTTCATGACAGGGTCTATCATTTTCCACAGTCCTAAATAACTATATGGTACCACCATAATATAACCAAAGTAATCCATCAACTATGCCACCACGCGTTTAACAATGGAACTATTTCAACGGCAGTATTACAATTGCCTATAAACACTGCCTCCCTGTGGACAGAGTGGAGTATATCAGTTAATGGTAAAATCAAATAATTGCAAAAATAGTGCGAAGTTGAAGGTTTGGGGGGAAACTCCAGACTTTATTGAACAGGAAAAAAACATGTACGTGTTTCAGTTTATATATAAATGTCAACATAGCAACATCAGATTAAATTATTTATTATACTTAATCACACTACAGAGGTTAATCTCCAAGAAACAGAAAGTCTTGAAGTGGAAGGTGGAAGTAGAGAGTCGGCGGGCCATTTCAGATCCTTCCGGGGAAACTTCCTGCCTCTATCTGCTCATCCCATTTGCCAACCTGAAGGAGACATTGACCAAGTCTGTTAAAGTCCCAATGTATAAGCCACTGTATTAAGCGTCTCCCAGTCAGTAGGCGGGAGACTATCAGAATACAAAATAACACTCTAAAACATTGTTGTGTCCACTCTAGCTGCCTGTGCCAGTGTGTTATGTGAACCAGCTTACCTCGGCTGGCATCGGTGGTAGGGATAATGTCTTTACTAGTACGATTCTCAACAAAAAAGGTATGTGATACAAATATTTTTATACCGTTTCATATAGCAGTTATAGGATTTTATAGATAACATTGAAATCCCATCAATCCGCATTGACTCAAGATATATCAAGGTCATTTACAGCCAGGGCCGTCGATAAGGGGTGAAAGGTGATGACGATTCTAGGGGCCCACAGCCCAGGAGAGGGCCCACAAAAAAAAAAAAAAAAAAAGATTTTTTTTTTATTTTACTACCAGCCCATAGTACTACCATAGCGCCCCCCCGTCAACAATTTCTCCCTCGTCAACAATTGCTCCTTCCACCCCCCCCCCCCGTCAACAATTGCTCCTTACACCCCCCCCCCCCCCCGTCAACAATTCAGCGCAGGGGGGCCCCATCAGTAAATCTTGTCTAGGGGCCCAGGAATCGTAGCAACGGCCCTGTTTACAGCTATAGGTGAATTGTTACGTGTAGCTACCTCACACATTGGTGTAATTCAACATAATTGAGACTCAAAATTATAATGATTTGATACCAATACTGTGTGTTGTACAGAGTTGTATTGGCAACTAAAGAGATGAGCATGTTCAATGTCGTTTATAGCTTATGAATCCTTTTTGAATGAATCCTGAGGCACTAGTCTCATTGGAAATGCATGCTCACCCAGCTCATGGGGCAGAGGCTCTTGTAGACCCTCTGGTACCACTGACACGGAGAGATATCCTGGCCTTTCTCCGTCAGCGCCTTGTTGCATCGGTGAAAGTCTGGAAACAATGACACAAAACACTGAATAATAATTTTTACTATGAACCATTGTAGTGTTGAACTTCAGAGTAGGATTATCTAGAAGGTTTTTGTGCTCCATAATGTGTAATCAAGGATTATGCAGCACTCTATTGCTAAAGAACTTTTATGTGTCCAACACAGGAGGATAGTGGGGGAATACGAGAGGTGTTGACACCTAGACGCTTTGCGTCAGAAATACCTTTTGATTAATGGAAAATTGTGAAAGCAGGCTTTTGAAATCATTACATTTTCAGATATATGCCAGTCTGACCCATGTCCCCATATGTGCCATGTCCCCGAGGGTTCTTCACAATTTAAGAAACACATTGGCAATTTTCTCTGTTTATAAAGATATTTGTCTTATATTTTAGGGACTTGATTGGATGTCGATTTGGCCAGGCATCTAAAAATATAGCATGTGAATATCAACCCATGTGCTGATTACAACTATAGTCCTACGGATTGCGTTTAACCTCATACAGAGGTAACATTACACATGGTAAAATGATCAGCCAGTTAGCGAATGATCGCCACCCACTCGTCATATTACCAGTAGTATGCATGTTAGTACCACAGTAAGTATCTACCCAAGTAGTTCTGGAAGCAGTTTCGTGTCTGGTTGGTGTTGGGGAACCGGGCATCAAATGGAGCCGTCCTGTAGTTCTTGATCTTCTCTTCCATCTCTGCCATCTTGATCAGCTCTAATCAATGCAAAGTCAAAGATTTAAAAAACTCGTTGCTTATCTAAATCAGCGGTGCTCTTGTAAGTCAAAGTGCATCACATTGAGTTCAGCGGCTATATTCAGCCCGGACATTAGCATCGTTAATCAAGATACAATCAATGCCGAAATACCATAAAACAGTGGGTGTCCATACAGCATTTGATCATCTCGATGTATCGTTAGCCTTATTGCATGTTAAAGACAAAGAACGGATTTGTGTTTCTAATATCATCTAATGTCATGCAGCTCCGACAGGCGTTAGTTAGCCTCGTCCCTTAGCCTTGACAGCAGTTAGCCTTAGCCCGGAGGACAAGCTAAGGTCAATATCAGATCACATTAACATAACTAAATCCATATACTGCAAACCCATTCGATTCTATCAACATTGTTAATTAACACTATGATATGATCGTTTAAAAGCAAAGACAACGGGACAACCTTGGTAGCTTGTATGTCCTTTCTTGAACTGCAGACCTCCGCTTCTTCCGCTCAGACGCGCAGTGAACTCTGGGACATCGTAGGATGTGACGTGAAAGCGACGCGCTGAAGCTGCGTTTGGTTGATTTTGATTTGTCCTTCCATGTTGTTTCTGCATAACGTGATTGTTAGATTCGTTTTTAGTTTATTTATCTACTAATATGTGTATTATTTTTAGCAAGTAATTGTAATTACAAGGACCGGCAACATTCACACATTTACAATGTCAGTTATTTTACAAAAATGTGTCAATAGGATACCTAAAATGCATTGGATTTCCTAATTGGATAAATTATGTAATTTCAACATGGATGGGGAATGCGCTCATCGGCATGCTGCAAGCCCACTAACCAACTAGTGCCGATAGGGCTTGTACATTTCAATGCATCATGGAATTCTTTGTTGCCATATTAGGACTCAAGAGAGTTGTAGCACTGTAAAATCCTAAATCAAGATGAACAGGGGTTAATTTGAATACTAGGTTTCCACATCTTGCATGAGAAACCCTGTGGAACTTTCAAACAGAACAATGTCTACCGATTATAACAAATAATTTCATGATCACTAATGACCAACAAACAGTTACTACTCACACAATACCTAATATTCTAAGGCTCCTATGCTTCCAAAAATAATGAACATTGCTTTGCAACGTTGGGATAAACAATCCGTATGGGATTAAGATACCTAAACCGCATTGGATTATGGAATACATGATGTATACATGGGAATGTTCTCCATAACATACTGAGAGCAAACATTATACATTTACATTTCGTGCATTTAGCAGACACATTTATCCAAAGTGACTTACAACGTTTAATACACACATTGACACACCGACGGTGGAGTCAACCATGCAAGGCAACAGCCATCTCGTCAGGAGCAGTAAGGCAATCTGCTCAGGGACACATCAACACTCAGCTAGAAGGAGCCGGGGATCGAACAGCAACCTTACTAAAAGCAAACCAACCAACTAGTGCCCATATCAGGCAGATGGATTTTCCAAATGTTGCCCAGCTTCATTTCTTGATTGCTCATTACGGCCGAATAAGAGCTGTACATTTTAAGCCAATTTATGTGGTCCTTATGGGGTATTCTCTAGAATCCCTGCATTTTTTTATATTCCCTGCTTGAGCTGCTGCTCCCCCCGCGACCCAACCTCGGATAAGTGGATGAAGATGAGATGAGATGAGAAAGTTAAAGCTACAGAGATGGTTTTTCTAATCAAGTATCGAGTGTATCTTTCTGTTGCTGAATGCAACCATTTTGTTCTTTAAGTCTTTCTTACTCTATTTTCCTGTTATAGAACAGGCCAAAGGTCGCACATGTTTCTCCCCTAACTTCCTTTGTCCCAGTTTCCTTCTTCCTCCTTTCAGCAAAACCCCTCAAACTCAAACAGTTTCAAACCTCAGAAACCACAGAATGCTGCTCGATGCTCTGTGGAAACTATGTACGCACACTGAGAGAATATCCTAGCTCTGCCTTACCAATCACACATTTGTAAACTTCTAAACTTGAGAAAATGGGCAGACAAAAAGATCGATATAGATATAACTATATATATAAATCGATAGATAGCATAATAGATAGATATAATAATCAAATAATTGATTTATCTATGTCTACTTCCTACAATATTTCCAATATGGCCTTGAGGATCTGAACACGGCTGTCGATTTCCCCTTCTCCTAGTCCGGACCAAACCTTCTCTCTCTCTCTCTCTCTCTCTCTCTCACTCAGGATATAGGTGTTGTCCACTGCGAAGGAAGGAAATTCTGTCACTCAGAACAATGGGCCTGTTTCTCTATCTATAGACCAGTGAAGCTGAGACCCGGACTGAGAGGCAGCCATTTTCGGGTCTAGATAAAAGAAAACAGAAATATCGAGGTAAGCTAGATCTACAACGGAACAAAGTAACAGACATTTGTAAATTACTGAAGGTTGGGTTGAACATCGACCAAGTGAAGGCTTTTGCAAAATGGAGTTTTTATTTGGCGGGAACGCAAGAATCCAAAATAACTGAGCTGCGATCGGTCGCATATTTGCATTCATGCAAGGAGAAGGTCTATCTTGAAGGATTTAATTGAAACGATCAAGGGATCAGCACTGGAAGTAGGTAAGTGTTTACTTTTTATTTGAATGTATTTTTCTTTTTGTACACTTTTTTTCAATTGGGTCTGGTAGGAATCTTAATAAATCAGTCAATGGAGACTCAAACAACACATCCTGTTGAGGGAAACAAAATGATCATATTGAGGCCTTACTTTCTTTTAATTAGAATGTTTTTAGTTTTTGGTTAGGAAGGTTCATATGCAAGGAGAGGATTTTCCTGAGGGGAACTATTGCTTCCTCCACAATCCAGTGATTCACCTGTTGAAGACTATCCAAAGTCCCCAAATCCTGAAATCTGGTGGTAATTCACATAGTCAGTGAGCCAGTAACCCTTAGAGTGGGCATTTCCCTTTAGTTGCAACAGCTCAACCTGCGTCCAACAAAAGATGCTTCCTGTTTGGGGAATGACAAATTGCACACACACACACACACACACACACACACACACACACACACACACACACACACACACACACACACACACACACACACACACACACACACACACACACACACACACACACACACACACTTGCACATGCACAAAAACACAAAGAAACACACACATACACACACGCACACACACAAATAAAAACACACATACACACAAATCTTTCGGAGATTTGCTAATGCTTGGTCTATCAGCTTTGTTTCTATGCAACATGTTGACATCCCACTGCAATGTTGGTATTTCTTGCTGATGATATCATCCCATTGTCTGGTTATTCTTCCTTAGATTTTCTTCGCACACATTCCTCACAACAAGGTGGGGAAAGATGAAAGGAAATTGGCTAATTATTTGGCGAAAAAAAATATCATTCTTTAGGGGTTCAAACACCATCTGGGCTCTCCCACCGTAAACCTTCTGTCCTCCTTTGCCGTCAGATGGAGGAGTCGGGCAGTCCTCGCTTCAGAAAACTAAATTTCCCAGTAGGCCTGTGGATCCACTCTCCCAGGAAACATTTTGCCAAGCTTGGTGGCCGCTGGCCCAGTGCAGTCTCCGTGAAGTGAGTTTGTAGCTCTATCAAATGTCCTTTTTATCCTGTGCTTGTACTTCCTGTAGGCTGGTTCACCTTTGTCGGTTGGTTGGTTATGTTCGAAGTTAAACCCTTTTGAAAACGGGCGTCATTACTAGTTCATCAAGCTGTCACAGTGTTTACTGAGCCCCGGAGCTTTGGCATGCTTGTTATTTTAGGCGACATTGCTTGTCTACCTTTATTCTGTCATCATTTACAGCTGGCCAGTCCTTTCCTTTCCACTTCCTCTGGGCTCCATCCTTCTTCCCCTGGCCTAACCCTGCCTGTTATTCCCAGGTCCACCACTAGCTCCGACGCGGCCTCCCTGTACGAGGCCCCGACAGCACCTTGCTCCTCCCTCTCGGCCTCCACCCCCTCGCTGGCTTCCCCCGCCCCATCCCCGTCTCCCTCCCCGGCCTTCCTGCGACCCCGGCCGGCCGGGCCCCAGTCCCGGGCCAAGCGCCTCTCGCACCTCTTCCTGCGAGGGCGCTCCAACAGCGACCGGGACCGCGCGGTGGGGGAGAGGGAGCGGGAGCGCTGGGCGCACTCCGACGCCCCCTCGTCACACCACTACCTGCCCCCGCCCTCCTCCACCACCCCGGGCCTGGTCAAGATCTACGGGGATGCTCTCTCCAGCGGGGCCAACTACCGCTCCCTGCTGGCCAACGTGCACTCCACGGCGCAGCAGCTCATCGCCCAGGTCATCACGCGCTACACTGAGCGCGAGCGCGAGGAGACGGAGGACGCAGGTGGGCACTGAGGGAGGGGAGCGGCAGGAGAGGGGGGGGGGGGGATATTTATTTTCTTGTTCGTTTTCTCTTTTTTTTCACCCTAGCCTTTAATCCAAAACAGGGAAGAGTTTGTTCAAAAAGCAAATATGAATGATGTCATATAAACAACAGCAGTGTTTTGGAAAAAGAATGACACCCCCTCCCCAACTTCCTCCATTACCTTCCAGTTCTACAGAAATACAGCCCAGAGGACTTCCTGCTGTGTGATGTCATTGGAAAGCCCATCCAAAGGCCAGATGGGACCGTCCAATGGGAGACCGAGTGCCGGAGGGGCGTGGCTTCCTGGGAATGTCCCCTGTTGTTGGTGGACATGTGGCGGCCCAAGGAAGGGTTTGAGCGGCGTTTTGAAATGCAAAGAAAGGAAGACTATGAGAGAGAGGAGAAGGAAAGGGAAAAGGAGCGAGAGAGGGAGGCAGAGAACTGCCAAGGTACAAATAGGAAAATATACGTAGGTCATGTAAGTCTTTACCATCATCGACATGTGATGGTAACCGTGTGTGTGTGTGTGCGTGTGCGTGTGCGTGTGTGTGTGAGTGGGTGCCTGCTTGTGTGTATGTATGTGTGAGTGTGTGCCTGTGTGTGTTTGTCTGTGCGTGTGCGTGTGTCCGTGCGTCTGTGGAGGGACATGCCTGTGTGTGTGTATTTGTGTATGTATGTGTGTGTGTATGCGTGTGTGTGCCTATGTGTGTGTATGCATGCATGCATGTGTGAGTGCGTACCTGTGTGTGTGTGTGCGTGTGTGTGTGTGTGTGTGTGTCTATGCGTGCGTGCGTGTCATGGTCAACAGGTGTGCGCTTGAGGCGGAGCAGAATATCCTCGGGGGGAGGGTCAGAGGAGGGAGAGCGAGGTCATCGCTCGAGAAACTCCGAGCTCAGGCGGAGCATCAGCGACATGAACCTCAGCCTGCGCCGTCGCCAAGGCAACCATGTCCCAAACGACCCGCGTCTCGCCACTAACGCCCTTAGCAACAGTGGCGCAGAAGACAGGAAAAACACCATGAGCATGATGGTCCCAAAGGGGGGAGAGGTGAGCGGGGTCCGGGGGAGGTTTGAAGAGTTCAAATGAGTTCAGTATTGCTGTTCTTTTGGGGGGTGTTTCCAACAAGACATCTTCTTCATGCCTGCTTTTCTAGACAAGGGGGTCAAAGGTCACCAGTAGAGCTGCGTGGACAAACCAGACGCAGGAGGAAGACAAGGACTACTCCAGCTGTGACCTGGAAGTGATGTCACAGAGCTTGATCCTCCCGCCCACCGACAGGCCCTATTTCCTGCTGCTGCAAGGTTACAATCAGAGCAAGGCAAGACATCATCTCCCCTGCCCCCCTCCCCCCTCTCCCTCAGATGTGTCATTCAGATGGAGAGGATGCGTGGAGATTACGCACAAACACTAACAACACTTAGGATATAAACATGCACAGGGCTGCATGTCATCGTTGATGACATCATGCCTGCATGTCCCTACTAATCGCCACATACCATCAGTCATTTCCATTCCCTCTGCAACCCTCTCCCATTCAAAACAAACTCGGTAGCAACAAACAACCTCACAGCAGGGACAATAGCACAACAAGCCCCTCTGTGTAAGCCACTCCAGGGCTCTGAATGACTCACACAGGTGGCCATTGTAGCGACCTGGGACACACTTCATATGCTTATCTGGATTCAATTCAACGTCTGAATAGTGTCTGTCTTCAGTGATGTGTTGTGTGATACAAAAACCCAAACACTTAAAGGATAACAGACCTCCCTGACTCTCTCTCTATCTCTTTCTCTATCTCTCTCCCTCTCTGTTGTGCTCCCTCCTTGTGCTCTCTGTCTCTCGCTCTTTGTTTTGGTTTGGTGCAGGACTTTGTTTTGTATATCATGGCGGGGCACACCCATGTGTTTGGGAGGAAGCCCACAATGAAGGAGCGAGAGAAGGACAGAGAGAGGGAGAGGAAGGGCAAGAGGCCGCTGAAGGTCGACACCTTCCTCTCGGCGCCCGACGTGCTCGCCAGACACTTACTGGTTAGGAGGGACTCCGCTGTTCCCGGGACCCCTCCTGGACAAGGTGCGTACCCCTCTGTCTGCCCCCCGCTTAACAGTATACTGAGGAAGGATTCCTTCTCAAGGTTTCCTCCCTGGGATTTAGGAAGTTGTTCTTGCCCTTAGTTAGGAGGGGGTGTCAGCCGTGACTTGGCCATGTCTACGCCCCCCTGCTGGGTTCATGACACCGGACATTCGTCCTGCTCTGTCCACAGCTCTGATGCGGCCCTTCAGAGGAGGGGCCGTCACACACAACGGCCTGGCCCTGTACCGCGAGGCCGCCCTGAAGCCAGGGGACGTGGTGGGTCTGGGGGGCCACTTTATCTTCCTCTACCGTGACCCCCGCGTAACCCCCGCTCCCCCGCTGGCACTGGCCCTGCCCTGGCAGGCGGACGGCGGGCCCTCCACCTGCTGCCCCTCCGGGCTGCTCGACCGGCAGGAGGCGCTGAGGACCTACCTGGGGTCGCCCGAGGCCCTGCTGAGGTTCCACCCCCGCCACGCCGACAGCCTGCTCCAGGTAGAGTCACAGAGGGGACGACCGTCTTCTGAAAACCAGGAAACAACCCCCACCGGAATGGGACCGTGATTCATGTTTGTGTGTTCGCTGTCCCTCGTAGGAGATCATCTCAAAGAACTCGTCCCCTGACTCAGGAGGGGGGCCCCTAGCCCCGGCCTACCTCCTGTCCATCATGATCGACCACGCCTCCAAGCACCTCGACCCCGCCCTCACACCTCAAATACTGCTCAAGGCTGCCAATCTGATCAAAGGAATCGTCTGGGTGAGTAAACCTATCACAGCTTCGGCCCCGGCGCTGCAAAACCCCTCTGTGCGAGCCCCTCTTTCCATCCTCCAGTTGTCATATCACAGCCCTTATCGTTATTGCTAGGAACTCAAATCAAAATCCCATTTATAATACAAGAAAACACTAAAAGATAGGCTTCTTGGAGCCCAAGAGGATTACGGTTAGGGAGTAGTGTTAATAATATTTATACATTACGCCCTAAGTACAACACATTAGCAAATGGATGGAAGTCGATTCGCATCATCACATCATCCCCTCCTTCGTCATGACTGCAATCACCGACCTCCCACCCGCTCAAATGAGATTTGATTAAGAAAATAGGAAAAGGAGTCCAGATGAGCGTAATAACCCGGTCATACGGGGAGACAGACAGACCGGACATGTGCACCACTCCACTGTGGCCTGTTAGCTTGTAGACGGCAACATGGATGATCTGAAGTCACTTCCCTCCTGCTGGAAAATGTGCTGTAATTGTTTTTGGCTGTGAGTCCAGACTTCAACCCCCCCCCGTTCCCCTTCATCCACCCAGCTCTAAATGGAGACCTTACTCTTTCTCCTCTCTTCTGTCGCCAATTCTTTTCACAGGATAACATCAAGGAATTTGGGGATAAGCATCCCACGCAAAAGTAAGATACTTTTTGTTACGTCACGTTTCCTCTGTTTAGAGATTTGTTCTACTACCGCTGAATGATTCACGATATGTTTGTCGTTTTTGCTGTTATGGCGCAAGCGAAATCTGCACCAAGGTGGAGTGGGCTCATAAAAACGTTTACGAACGCAGTTGCTTCTCCTCACAGTGTTTATCCGCTAACATAACACTAGAAAACAGGAACTTGGTGTTCTCCAGCAGCATGTAATGGCTGACATTATGGATTGTGTCGTGTCCAGCTCTACAGAACCAGAGAGTGAGCTCTGTGCCCCAAATGTCCAGAAGCTCTCCTCTGACCTTCGACCTCTGATGTTCTGGATGTCCAACGCCACAGAGCTTCTTAACTTCTTCCAAGTAAAAGTCGAGACCATGGAGAAAGAATGGGAGTTTGAGGGTAAACAAAATCATTGAAATCTCCAGGTTGTTATCTTTTATGATCAATTTAGCAAGACGTTGGGCCTCACAAAAACAACAACTATCTGATACAGTGCACGTTAAAAAGTACAACACAGGCCCTTATCCAATGGGTTAGCAATACTGATTCATCCAAATCATTGTGTCCTCAAAGCACCCGGTGATCCGGTGCTCTCAGCGGACATGGACGTCTGCTCAGAGGCCCTGGCGCAGCTTGATGATGTCATCATGCACACCTTCCAGCAGTGTGTGTACCACCTCACCAAGGTAAACCATAAACAGAACCAGCATCCCTATTCAGTATCTCCTTCCTTCATTCTGACCTCAACCCTTTCTCAGTACCCAACCTCTCCCTCGACTCATGGTGCATCGCATCTGAAGTGACATAAAAACCCATTGATGGCGAATTACCGTGTGTGTGTCTCCTTTCTCTCTCTGCAAAGACCCTCTACTCGCTGCTCCCAGCCCTCCTGGACACCAACCCCTTCTCCAGAGAGGAGAAGGACAAGGAGAGGGATGGAGCGAGGGCTGCGGAGAGCGGGGACCCCGCGGGGGGCGAGGGCGAGGTGGACGACGTGTCCGCCCTGCCGCCCACCGTGGCCGGGCTGGTGGAGGTTTACCGCTGCTCCCTCACGCTGTCCCGCGAGGCCTGCCTCTCCCCCCCGCTCACCTCGCAAACGTTCGGGTACCTCTTCTTCTTCACCAACACCTCCCTGCTCAATACGCTGCTGGAAAGAGGTGAGCTCTCCTCTTGTGCTCTGGTGCACACGGCCGTTGACGGATCTCATTGACTCTGCATGCGGCGCTCTTGAAATGCATTGTGGGTCCCTCCGTTCTGTCGGCTCTGTTGCCTGTGTCAAAAAGTTGAGAAATGTTCAACTTTTCAGGCAGTGACGGATCCGTCGGCCAATCAGATCGCGTCCCCGCAATGTCAGACACGCCCTCCAATATCCGTCGACGAACGTGTACATTGTGAACACGGCATTACCGGTAGTGCTCTGTGGTCGTTTGGTGGAGTGGTTAACCGACGCAACTAGCAGTGGAGTTTACTTTCCTCACCTTGATTCAAACACGTTGTTTGATTCCATATACATCAATATGAATCGAGATGGGGAGTTGGCTGGGTTAGCATTAACTTTCCGTTAGGCACCTCATTGACTTGCAGGGTTACAGTAGCCTAGCTGCTCTTTATGTGAGGGATCTTTTTCAAAGATTACACCCCAAATTGTATCTCCCTCTCAGGCAGGAGCTAGCCTAATTAAACTCTGCAAATCAATGGATCTGGGTAAGACAGGCAAATGCCAGTTTGCAGACATCTTCTCCCTTTAAGGAGCCGGTATAAGGATGCTCAAGGTGGCCTACAGGTAAAGCCCAGGACTTGGGCATTATACCCAGTATCGCAGGCTATGGCTGGGGTCAAACACCCTTACCAATACACTAATGTGCAAACAATATCCCTACACTTTACCATATCCCTATAATTTATCACAAATATGACTATGTTTTAATTTGTTCTGTTCATTCATCTTTCCAGACGGCCTGTTCTCCTGGTCCAGAGCAGTCCAGATCCGCACCAACCTGGACCTGGTCCTGGACTGGCTGCAAGGAGCCGGGCTAGGGGACATCGCGTCTGAGTTCCTGAAGAAACTATCAATCACTGTTAATTTCCTGTGTGTGCCCAAGACCCGCCTCATCCAGGTAATACACTGATATCATGTATGAATGGGCAAACTGTTCATCCAAGGGTGACATCTTCACCTGTGTGAAGGAGGAAGAGGCCATGTTTTATGTTATTCTGCATCTGTCTTGACTCTTGACAGTCTTCGTGGGGTAGCCTGCTGGAGGAGCACACCTTGTTGAGCCCGTCCCAGCTGCACCACCTCCTCACCCACTACAAGCTGGGGGCTGCCCGGGCTCCTCCAGCTGCCTGGGCACCTCCTCCGGGAGCAGAGCTGAGTGGAGGTACGAACACCAGCAACTTCATGAAAACATAACCTAGAACATAGTCCGTCGTCTTTTCATAAAAATTTGACCTCTCGGCCTCTTATTGACCTATCCCAGATATCTTTGAGAGCTTCCTGGACCACCCGCCTCTCATCCTCCCCAACGAGACCCCCCGACTGAACCTCTCCCAGGCGATCCCGAGCCCTGAGCTCCAGAAGGAAGTGACACGTCTCCGGACCTTCCTGTGGGGACTTGACCAAGATGAGCTCCCAGCCAATCAGAGAACTCGGCTTTAAACAAGTCAAGATATGTCATATATTTCATATATATATATTTCAATGTAAGAGACAATGTATTGTCACTGATATGGCTTCATAGAATTTATTTTATGATGGGTTATTTTAATATTAAAAACCACCTTGTGTTTATTTTACCGCTAGTCTTCAGCTTTACTTGACTGACATGCATGTTTTGCGTTTCCATGGTTTTAATAAAAATGAAGGAATTCCTGCCCCCAAAAAAACGTGTTCGGTCTTGACGTGATCCCTGACGGTCCTGGTTTTCCCCCCAAAGGGTCTCTGGGTCTTGGCAGACCCCAGTGCTTTCTGAGCGATGGGAGAAAGGTCCACAAGGTGGCGATGCAAGACCCACTGGGCGCCGACGTGAAGTGATGAGTTTGCAGATAGGCTGGGCTAAATAAGTAGGGGATACAATTATATTGCTCTTTGAGCCTGGGGCACAATCTCATGGTTTCCTGTAATAATGGCTGCGTTTGGCGCACAGCGGTGACTCAAAGAGCGCAGCCGACCACACACGCACACAGTCGAGGAGGGGAAGGCTGCGTTTAAGGTCAAGACAGGTGACTGAAGTGTGCCCTGGGAATTTTTCATTTCTGTCCCGGAGGCAGCAGGGACCTACGCAAATGGCCGGCCTGCTTGGATTTCCCAGGTCATTGAAGTGGTGCGGCATCATGCTCTTTACACAGAAGTTCATGACTTACTTAGTGAGTAGTACTTTTGGGGACAGATGATGATGTCATTAAGTGAAGTGAGCAACATCTGTTTGCGTGTGTG
>NC_079422.1:5638886-5643886 GCF_026213295.1 Gadus chalcogrammus
GGTGGTGGTGGTGGTGGTGGTGGTGTTGGTTTTGGTGGTGGTGGTGGTGTTGGTTTTGGTGATGCTGGTGCTGGTGGTGCTGGTGTTGGTGGTGTTGGTGGTGTTGTTGGTGGTGGTGGTGGTGGTGGTGGTGGTGGTGATGGTGGTGGTGGTGTTGGTGTTGGTGGTGGTTTTGGTGATGCTGGTGGTGGTGGTGTTGGTGGTGGTGCTGGTGGTGGTGCTGGTGGTGGTGGTGGTGGTGGGGGAGCTTGTGGTGCTGGCGGAGCTGGTGGTGCTAATGGTGCTGGTGGTGTTGGTGCTGGTGGTGTTGGTGCTGGTGGTGGTGGAGCTTGTGGTGCTGATAGTGCTGGTGGGGGTGGTGGTGGTGGAGGTGGTGGTGGCGGTGGTGGTGGCGGTGGTGGTGGTAGAGCCTGTGGTGCTGGCAGTGGTGGCGTTGCCGGTGGTGGTGGTGGCGGCGATGCTGGTGGTGGTGGTGCTGGTCCTGTGTGGCCCAACGGACCACACCGATGGCCTGCATTGTAACCCCCGCCAGAATGCTCTGGGGGAGCCGGTGGGGGAGGCAGAAACCGCCGGCGACGGCAGCGAGTCGAGGAACAGTATCTATTTGTGATCTGGGACCACTTTTACCTGCCCTGCGTCATCCAAAGGCTGCAGCATGGGGAGGTTGGCAAGCAGTGCGTCAGGGAAAAGAGGGCAGAAAACTCAGAAGACTGTACTGCAGGGCAACGGAGGCTCTGAAGCACACTATCAGGGCATCAAAAGGGGAAAGTGTAAGTGGCCCTCAGTTCAAAGTGCGCAGAAGCCTGGTTTTCTAAAGTACAGGGCTTGCCGGATATGAAGGTCGCTGGGATATTCTGCTCTGGTCCTCATGTGGTGAGTGAGGAGCAATGTGTTTTATAGGAGTGGCTCCCGGGAAGTAAAAACATAAAAACATTTGCCAGACAAAGGGCAACTCCAGACTAAAACAATGTTAGAGTGGAACATCGGAGTCCTCCACATGAGTCCAGGAAACCGGGGGGCGGGGATCCCGTAGGAGCGCTCAGACGGGAGGACAGACCGGGGGTGTAGGAATCTGTGTGAGGTTGGAGATGGGAGGGGAAAAAGAGACAGGGGTGCAGAGGGGAAACCAGGGGAACGCAGCCAGCAGCGGCCAGGACGCACGGCGGGGGGAATGGAGTGAGGAAGAAGCATGCTGGAGGATGGAATGGATGGGATGGCTGTGCATGGAAGCAGTGGCTGTACATGGAAGTCATGAAGGGTGGATTCTCAGCAGGGTGAACCAAAGGCCAGAAGAAAGGCCTGGTTTGCTCCTCGGGGGGAGGGAGGAGGGGGACGGGGACGGATGTGTTTATTCTCGGGGTTACGTCACCCCATATATGAACAGATAAACACACAGAAGCATGCATGCACAGGCAGCCATATAAAGGACGCCCTGTGAGGTCAGATCTGGCCGAACAAGAATGAGGCTAGCCACTGTGAGGACTAGCGTGGCCTCATGGCATCACGGACGGTTATGGCCTCCACCGCCGACCACGGAGCCCGGCCTTCCACGGCTTTTCCTCCCCTAGGGGCTGGCTACCCTCGCTCTCTCTGTGGAGAATAGTATGTATGTACGTGTGTGTTTGTGTGTTGTGTTGTGTTCTTGGACTTGTTGAGCCTCGCCAAATTGGCCGTGGTGGTCTTTTCCTGGTTTTCCAAAATGTTGGCATGGGCACCTTTTCCTTGCTTTTACTCTCCCTTCCCGTGTGTTTTCCTGCCTCTCTCCCTTTCTGTCTCATTGGTTCTCTCTCTGTCTTTCTCAGGTCGGGGGGGCGGGGGGGGATGGGGGGGGGGGGTCTCTGTGGTTCTGTGGGTTGGTGGGTATGGGGCCTCATTCCATCAGCCTAGGGCTTCTGTCGGAGGCTTGTTCCATTTTGCGTCATGGTGTTGACTGAGCGGACCCCACACTTAACTTCCATAGAGCCGCTGGGGCTGAGGGGTGGGGGGGGGCCGTGGGGCCGGGGGGCAGGGGGGGCCCGGGGGGGCAGGGCCAAAGCGCTCCGGCTAAAACGTAGTCCCGTGTTCGGCGCGGTAATCTGATGGCCGTGTTTATTTTATGTAGCTCCCCTTTGATGGTGCAGAAGAAGTCTTTGGGCTTTTTGTTGCAGCACCCTTGCTGCCAGGTCAGAGGTGCTTGCTGCGGTTACGCTCAGGAAGAATAATATTGGCCCTCATATTCGTTCCAAACAGGCTTCTTTCCATATTAGTGTCAGGGATACTCTCGGGCTGTTTCTGCCTTCCACAGGTTCTACACATTTGGGCGAAGGGTGGCGTTGGTGGTGGTGGTGGAGGCGATGGTGGTGGTGGAGGTGGTGGTGGTGGTGTCGGGGCAAACTGTACCTTAACAGTATCTCTCCGTATAGGAGCAGAGAGCAGGGAAGGAGGAGCGGCAGCACGGGCAATGTTATGGATATCCCCCCTCAGAGCTTTTCCATGAACCCCATCACACTCCGCAGAGGGCATGGGAGGTGGAGACCCGGTGGTGGGGTGTATATATATAAGGCCCAGTAGTGAAGGAAAACCCTGGGTGTAAACACAGAATAACATGTTCCCTCCCGCTCGGCCGCCTTGCCTTCCACCTCAGCTGTGTCAGGACTCCTTCCCAGGGATTCTTTAAAAAAAACAGAAAGACAGACAAGATTGGTGGTAGAGGTACCTCCCATTCCTCGCTCTGTGCGCCCTGTGCCGGCCTCGCCTCGCCGGGGAGAGCGAACACTCACACACCCACCTCTCTTGCCTTGTGTCAGCTGTTTCAGATGGGTCAAAAAGCCAGGAAAATGACACTACGCCATTTTGTGAGGCCGCCCTCACCCTCCCCTATTGAAGAAGTTAGATGGCTGAATGCTGATGGGGAATTGACAGCAGAGGTCAGAGAGGAGGATTTATTTGTGTTGCTCATCAGTTCTGTTTGTTGCTAATCTACACCAAAATTACCATTACGTTTTTTGAAATCAACCTTTGATCTCTGTATCTTCCTCAAAACATAACACAGAAACGTGTTGGATTAGATTCCAACCCATACTAATCATTCAAGTTCTAGGGCCTTGATCTATTTTAAGACATCCTCTTAAAATCCTCTCCCCCACAAGGATTCTGAATGGGAGGGGGAATATCTGTGTCTTGTTATTTTTGCATACTTCACTAACATACTTCCCTTAAGTACTTCCGTTACATATTTCACTTAGATCCGTCACTTTCATACTTCACTTAAATCCTTCACTTACATGCTTCCCTTAAATACTTCCCTCAGATCCTTCACTTACATACTTCACTTAGATCCTTCACTTACATACGTCCCTTAAATTCTTAACTTAGATCCTTCTCTTACGCACCACCCTTAAATACTTCCCTTAGATCCTTCACTGACATACTTCCCTTAGATCCTTAACTTACACACTTCCCTTAGATCCTTCATTTACACACTTCCCTTAGATCCTTCACTGACATACTTCCCTTATGTCACATTGCTGAAGTGATAAGAACTTGCTTCGTCATGCAGCATTGCACAAAGGCGCCTTCACAGTGAGTGGAGGGCATTTATTGCTTGTGAGATCCGCCAGCTTAATTGCATCCAGAATTGTGTTTATAATTTTTCTTCTATGCGATCATATATATATTGGCCCAGAGCTGTGATATCATCATGGAGCCAGAAGATATCATCATGGAGCCAGAGGATATCAATCATTTGATACGAGTTGCGACTCTTGATATGAATATGAACATAAATCAGACTTACGCATGACCACAATTATGAATCCCCAACCTCACTCTAGCCCTAACCTGAACCCACTCATGCCCACGCAAACGCATGCAAATACACACACACACACACACACACACACACACACACACACACACACACACACACACACACACACACACACACACACACACACACACACACACACACACACACACACACACACACACACACACACACACACACACACACACACACATACACACATACACACATACAAACACACACAAATGCATACATACGCATGTTTCATACACTCAAGCACCTGCGAGTGTGGTCATCTCCCCCCCCCCACCTCCCCCCACCCACACAGACTGTAAATCCATTTGAGTGAAAGCATTTGAGGACACCTACGCAAACACAGACTGACTCAGGCAGTCAGCCAGTCAGACGTACATACATGCAGGCAGAGAGAAAGAAAGCCAGACAGGCAGACAGACAAGCTGACTAACGGACTTACTGACAAATTGAGTGACAGACACATACACAAACACACACACACACACTGTCTGACACTTGAGATCCACAGTCACGGTCCCCCCCACCCCTCTCGTCTCGCGTTGTGTACCAGCGCAGGGGGAGATCAAACTGTATGCAGATGACAGATTGTATTCCCTTCCCTCATCCTCGAGCCTCCACACTTCCCCTCCTGTCTGTTGAAACTCGTTAGCTGCGTTCCGGGGCCCCTGTGTGATGCCGAGGTATGTGCTTGCTCATGGATGAAGGAGCCTGAGCGCTGATGTAATCCACGAGAAATCTGGGGGAAGCACCCTGGTGGTGAAGCAATCCAATCCCTCCCCCGGGCTATTGAGCAGCTTAAAACGATTACCAACGTTAGCAGGGGCATGAGAGGCCGCCAGACAGAAGGCCTCTGAGACCGGACACGGCCGCCCGACGTCGGATGAGGTGGTCCTTGATATGACGGCGTCATAGAGTACGCAGGCGACAGATCAGCCCGAAAACATGCGTTTGCCTCACTCTTTTCCCCCGGTGTCGCACTACAATGGGGACGGGCGGTAGGCACAAAGCACGGCGGGTCCGGTGAGTCACAGAGAGGGGCTCAGCCAGAGGAGACTCTCCCTGCAGGAATCACCATGGGAGGCGTGGGGGGCCTCCTCCCTTCCTCCTCACTTTCAGCCTACCCCCGAATCAGGGGGCCATAATGGTTTGTCCCTCCGGTTGCAACACCACTATCAGTAAC
>NC_079422.1:5656386-5782179 GCF_026213295.1 Gadus chalcogrammus
TGCTGGACTCCTCCTCGTCTCTCCTTTTCTCGCTACTATTGGCTCAGCTGCCCGTGTTCTCGTCGGCCTCTCCGGTCCAGCAACGGAAGCTCCAGCCCCAAGATCTTGATAGATTGTCCAATCAGACCAAAAATCTACTGAAACTCACGCAAGACCTGCTGGTAAGTAGCCGTGATGTCACGGTGAGGGCTAATTGTTGCTGTTGGTCGGGGACTAACAAGATCACTCATTGAGGCTAATCGAAGAGGAAGTGTGGAGTGTGGAGGATGATGCTGGAGACTGGTGCATCAGTCCACCTTGATTGTTATTAGTGTTGCCTGTTGGAAAATGTCAGCTTTACAATTCCCCAAATAGTTTTTTTTGCATCATGCTGTGGTACAAGAGAGAGCGTTGCTGAGAGCGCTGCCTGCTTCTTATTAAGCAGATTTCAGTGACGAGGGCACAGCACAGCAGAGCCGAAGGCTACCTTCGAGATGTGATCAGAGCAGCAGAGGCTAAGGAGGGTGATCTCACGTTTAATCCTCACGGGATACAAGAGAGGACAAATTATTTGAGGCTTACTCAGCACCTCCTGGTCATGAAACTGACCTCATTGGTTCAAATCGAATTATAGACCTAATGGGCATTCAATTGGGGTACACCCTAACACTTGGGTTGTATATGTAAAAACTATTAGTTGTTATTGATTCAAGCAGAAAAGTATTTCATGTTAGTGGATAATAGACCAACAAGGCAAAGGAGGCATAAGATTGGAATGTTATTTATCCTGGGTCATAAAGGATTCATCCATCCTTTACTTATTATCACAGAACATGGCTCTGCCAAGCATACCATCTGCAGGATGAAAGCAAAGTATATCATGTGCCTGTTGATATACAAACA
This sequence comes from Gadus chalcogrammus, assembly GCF_026213295.1. NCBI lineage: Eukaryota > Metazoa > Chordata > Actinopteri > Gadiformes > Gadidae > Gadus > Gadus chalcogrammus. The sequence continues at coordinate 5,657,269 of NC_079422.1, forward strand.
TGTTTACCCCTAAAGAGACAAGAGAACATTTCAATGTTTCTCTCTAATTTGAAATGCAATACATAGGCTTGTTCTTTTATTCTGGCAAGTATTTGTGTTGTTGATGGTAAGGTGGGCCAGGGAATCAATTGTTAGACCTCTGGCAATGGTTTTTCTGAGCGGGCGATCGTGTATCACACTGTGTTTTAACAGGTGAGAAGAACGTGAAATCATATCTGTGGATCTTTGGCTACACATGACTGAGGCAGAATCTATTTTTGCGATATGCAAATCCTAATTCTTTTGTACAAGGGCTTGAAATCCAAAATAGCTTCATACTCTCTAGTCTTGTTGATTTGTATAGTGTGTGTGTGTGTGTGTGTGTGTGTGTGTGTGTGTGTGTGTGTGTGTGTGTGTGTGTGTGTGTGTGTGTGTGTGTGTGTGTGTGTGTGTGTGTGTGTGTGTGTGTGTGTGTGTGTGTTTCATGTGTCTGTTGATATAAGATAAGCAGTGCTACGCTATCGGTAGCTTTGTATCTGGATCTTTTAGGATAGCTAAATGAGGGCCCAATGCAAGAAAGCAATATAATCGCCAATATTCAGAGGCAGCAAGAAACATGAGATGTTAAAGAAAGAAATAACAAATAAAAAAAACATTTATATGGCATGCAAGTCCTTATTTTGTTCAATATTTGAATGTATACATATGCATATGCTGACATTGGTGTGCATACTTGTAGGTGCAAGTGAGCACCTTCACGGGTCAAACTTATATCCAATCGCGGTAGTGTGGATGCAGTGCTTGGTGTTTGCCTTTTCTGTCGCCACAGCAGAATGACCTGATACAAATCTGAAAGATTTATCACATTCCTGCATTTGCATTCAGGAAGAAATTGTTTGGTGAGGTAATGATCCATGATAAAAAGAGCCCAAAAGAAACAGGATAGAAAGAGCCCAAAAGAAACAGGATAAAAGACCCAATTAGAGGCTGGGAAAGACGAGGGGAAACAACCCACAGGAGATGAAAAGGTCCCAGAAAGAGAGAGGATTAGACGGGAAAAAAAGAGGATGGGAGGAGAGTTGAGCCTTGGGAGAACACAAAAGGAAGAGACCGGACCACAGAGATAAGTGAGCACTTACGTCTGTGAGTGAGATGCGAGACAACGCATCAGGGATAAAGAAAGCATGATGGACTCAGGAGGCTTAGGGAGCCCACATGACCCACCTCTTATTACACAGGTGGACTGCATCATGCCGTTGCATTGTCTTCACACACACACACCTCATATCAATCCTCACTGTTTACTCTCATCCCTATTGAATCTGTCCTTATTTAATAAACCTGTTGTTCACTTCAGAGTAGGTACACTACAACTCAGGAATGTGCAGTCAGGTAGCCTAACGCCCTCTAGTGGGGACAGAGAGTAGCCTTAGTCTGGGAGTACAGTATGTAGGCGCTCGTACAGCTGGTCAGTGGCACTGCGTCATCATAGCTTTTTATAGGCTTTGATCCTGGAGTTTCCCTGCTGCCCACTGTTGTCTATCCCAGCCCTTTGCTCTCTTAGTCACGGCATATGTTGTTCTGCTCTGTCTGTCTGTCTGTCTGTCTGTCTGTCTGTCTGTCTGTCTGTCTGTCTGTCTGTCTGTCTGTCTGTCTGTCTGTCTGTCTGTCTGTCTGTCTGTCTGTCTGTCTGTCTGTCTCTGTCTCTGTCTCTGTCTCTGTCTCTGTCTCTCTGTCTGTCTCTCTGTCTCTCTGTCTCTCTGTCTCTGTCTCTGTGTGTCTCTTTCTTGCTCTCCCTGTAGAAAACATTCTGTGTGTTCAGCTCATTGGTCCTTATTGTTGATGTTTGGGGAGGCTAGATGTGGTTGAATTCACACTGACCCGGTTAACTGCACATTCGCGAAAGTTAGCATCTTTCTCCAACACAGAGAGTGGAAATCCGATCCAGGCGCTGAATTAATACTTGTTCCCCTGGCTTATTTCAGAGTTCAAACATTGTGCTGATGAACACTATTGACCGGGGGCTTTGTGTTGTCTCCTTTCTCTCAGAGGGAGCATGCGTTTGATGCAGACTTGGAGCCCCACCGATTCAGGACCCTGCCAGCCATGAGCCAGAGAGCAGCCAGCGACCTCCAGAACCTTGAGGTAAACACTCAACTCCTATTGGCTCTTGGCTTGAAGGACACTCTTATTGCTCCCTCCACCCCCGAGCCCACACACACTAAGCAATAGTAGGCCTACGTGTGTTTATATGGTGTAGATAAGTGAATGTATGGATGTGCCAGTCAATCCAATAATATGATGACACTCTCACAGACTCAAACACATGCATTCAAAATATCTAAGTCTCTGTTCTCGCTCCTCTCCAGTTGAAGCCCACTCTGTCCAAGCTGCATGCTGACCTGAAGCTGTTTGAGCACCACTTTGAGTGGTTGAACCGAGTGTCCAAGAAGCACCAACATCCGTCACTGCCCAAATTGGCAGAGATCATCAGAGAGATGAAAAACTTGATGAACCTCCTCAACCGTCAGGTGATTGTTGATCCCTCAAAAAAAAACCTGTATATGATATTAGTGTATCGGCGTCCCCTAGAGTCTGAAATGCTCCATCCTGTAGTTACGTTGTGAACTAACGGGTCCCTGTGTTGTCTCTCCTGTAGATCGTGACTGCGGGCGCCTCAAGGCTACCCCACGTGGCTCCCTCTCTCCCAACCAGCCTCCCGTACCAGTTTGATGTTCTACAGTCATCCCATGAGCTCCTCCAGCAGTTTAAACTGTTCTGTGATTGGGCATACCGGGCATTCATCAGCCTTAAACCCAAGGCTTCTGCTGCACCTTAAGGTTCGCTGGACTACTTTTATGGTTTCAGAACCATCATGGATGCTTGGATCCCACACATCAGGCAAAGGGCTATCGAGATCATGTCAATGGGCACTGTAGCCACTAGCAACCATGAGAAGTCCAAACTTCAAGACAGAAAATTTATATTGGGGAACGAGTCATTCCACCAGAGCCTAAATGGATGCCCCATACGACACAGAGATGAGGCTTTCAAAGATTTGCCTTAAGGGGAACTGCCAATTGTTTTTAGATGAAATGTTCAAGTTTTCAAATAATATTTCTTGAATGCATTGTTCATGACCACATTATTTATGTATTTATTTATTTATTGTTAAATTATTTAATATTATTTATTAAATTTTGTACTGATTTGCTCTTAACTTTATGTCTTTATAAACATGGTCTATATCTCTAGATTTTTAATCCTTTATCGCGATCTAATCGAACCCTTAAAAAGCATTACCAGCACCCACAGAAGCATTTCCTTAACATAGCCTCACTGCAACCCTTAGTAGTAGAAAACATTTAGAATAGTCAAGTATTTTCGGTCTCTCTTCCTTCTACTATCTATCAAAGTGCTACACACTTTTCAAATAAACATTTCAAGGGTTAATATATTTGCACCTTATTCATGGTGGTGTTAAATGATGGCTTCAGAAATCACATTTATCTAGGATGGCACTCAGAAATCAGAGGAGTTATTTTGTACCGTGGGTTGAAATATGTGTTTACAGTGGCTGTTCCTCCGAATCTGAGTGAGGAGGAGCATATCTAACATTGTGGTCAAGTGAATGTGCCCTTTTGTTGAGCACTGATGGATCTGATTAGAAACTTTGCACAAACTTGTTAGCATGAGCCTATTGGATGAATGGGATGATTTTGAAACTGTGCCTTAGGGTGGAGAATGAATACGTAATTATTTTGTTTTATTTTTATAACTGACACCACCACATACAACTTGCACCCAAAGCCTTAAAATACCATGTATTGTGATACCCTGGTTCTGCAGTTGTACACAAATGTACAAGAATGTCAATTGTTGCATACAATGTTGTTTATTATTAATTGTATATTATATTGTTTTATATAACATAATTTAGAATACCGTTAATAATATACCTATCATTTTGTCCATTTTAATATTATTCTATTTTAGTATTTGTTACCGTGTTGCCTATTTATTTAAGTTACTTTAGTGGAACTATTTATTTTTGCGCTGAACAGGAGCGAGTCTCCTCTGTTTTTGTACTTTTATACTATTTTTAATCTTATTTACAATTGTACAATCATGTTTAAATTATTGCTGTAACACAATTATGACTTCAACATACTGATTGGCCTCAATGTGAAATATTCAAATCAAGCAAAATAAAATAAAATAAAAAATGAGCACAAGAGAGTATGTGTTGAATTCAATTGAATAACATTACATGGATGATTTCTACCTGATTAGAAACTCGTTCAACAAAGGAGTTCAGGTCAGATTGCAAAATAATACTACATTACCCATAAAGCCCTTCTACAAGTTGAAAATATTTCATTGTACAGATCAAGACGATTGCAAATTGTTTTCCAGTTGAAAGGACAATTTATATAGAATTTTAATAGAATTCACGATTTCTTTCCAATTTCAAGATAATAAACAGTTGATAATCATGTCAAAAAGGTTATCATTGCAAGCCGTACTGTTCTTAGCGCTCGTCCAATAGGAGTCGTTCATTTGTTGTCCGTCTCGTCCAATAGCAATCGCTGTTCTTAGAAGGCGGCATCTGGTGGACAACAGCTAGTTAGTTTGAGCTGGGTTTATTGTTAAGGTTGTGTGGATTAGCACTGCGGAACCAGAATGCACTAAAATATGAACAATGTAGTCGGCCAATTACCTAATGTATAAAGGTGAGTGTTTCACTCTTTTTGATGCAAAATAGATTGCAGTTATTAATCGCCGCTGCTCGCCGTTGACGAGGGCTTGGTTAAATCTGCAGGCCAGGTTTGTTTTGGTAGTTAAATCAATAATGTTTCCCTATACGTGTTTAACTGTTTTCTAACATAGCGGCTTGTACGTGGAAGGTATTTTATTATTGGCTGTTGGCATTGTTTATGTCCTCCTTTACACCGCACTGCGGGGACTGTTATAAACAGGATGGAGGAAAAGACAACTGAGAGGGAATGTTTAAACATCGGAGGGAGGGGTAACTCTGGAGAGAGGATGGAATTTAAAGGGGGCGGCGTTACACTGCCTCGATATTAAGTTTCCTGCTGAGTCCACGTTTTCCAATAGGCAATTCTATTTCTAATATGTTTTTATTCATGTTTTGCCTCAACAGAATATCAAACTGCTATTTGGAACTACAGCTGGTTTCTGCAGACATTTAATGCCAAACAGAAGGAGGGAAAGAAGAAGCAATGCTCCTGCTGAAGGAATAACCCTAAGCCTCATTACTGGTTCCAGCGTGTCGTGCTCCACATGGGCATCTGAGGGGGGATGGCTAATTCTGTGACCACCTTGGTGGACCAAACAGAGCTCTTACCTGGCCAGTCCAATACCTCTCTCTCTCACTTCCCCTCCCTGCTGGGCTCGGGGGAGGACGGTGAGGAAGAGGGTGATCCAGGGGTACTGGTGGAGGGAGAGAAGGAGGTGGTGGAGGGCGGCGCGGAGGTGGTCCTGGAGATGGTGACGTCGTCATCGGTGTCGGGGTCGACCCAGCACCAGGAGCAGGACCATCCCTTCCAGTGTCTGGTCTGTGGCAAGAGCTTCCGCTGGTCATCACGGCTGACGCACCACCAGCGTAGCCACAACAACGAGAGGCCGTACCGCTGCAACCTCTGCCCCAAGGCCTTCAAGGGCTCCTCGGCGCTGCTCTACCACCAGAGGTGCTTCCTTAATGGGTTGCTTCTGTGCCATTTTACTGTGAAGAAACAGGGAGTTAATGGATGGGTGGCATTAAGCTCTGATGTATTATTACTTACGTTCATGCTAATACGTTCATGCAACAAAATCTGTTTTGTTGTAGAGCATCCCGCAAACCAGTACATGGTAGATGAGGTGTGGGATGGACACACACACACACACACAGACAGACACACAGACACACAGACAGACAGACAGACTGTGAAGCACTTTTAGAATTGCAATTAATTAGAATTATAATGTTGTGTAAATGCGTAGGGATATTGACCTGCATGCTGTCATCCTAAAGTCCTCTATACCATTCTCTCAGGTCTCATTCGGGTGAGAAGCCGTACCCATGTGGGGAATGCGGCAAAGCCTTCAAGCGCTCCTCTCTGCTGCAGGTGAGACCAAACACTCCCCTGGTCATCATCACAATACATTGTTTGAACAAAAAGTCACTGATACGACAATCCAGTCCCAATGAGTCTTGTGTGTCGTTTGTTCCACCAGGTCCACCAGAGCGTGCACACCGGCCTGCGCACCTTCCTGTGCCCGTACTGCCCGCTGACGTTCAAGTGGAGCTCACACTACCAGTACCACCTGCGGCAGCACACGGGCGAGTGCCCGTACCCATGCGACAGCTGCCCGAAGGCCTTCAAGAACTCCAGCAGCCTGCGGCGGCACAAGAATGTGCACCTTGGCCTCAAGCCGTACACGTGCAGCGTCTGCAACAAGGCGTTCACGCAGTCGACCAACCTGCGACAGCACATGCGCATACACACTGGGGAGCGGCCCTACGCGTGCAGCGACTGCGGCCGCCGGTTCACCCACTCATCCAACCTGGCGCTGCACAAGAACTCCCACGCCGCCGGCGGTGCCGGGGCGGCAAAGGAGGGCAAGATGGGTGCGCCGGTCAGAGAACCCGCCGCACAGATGGTGGAGATGGTGGTGGAGCCGGGGGAGGTGACGTCGTCCATGCTGACGGACATGGTGGGCTTCGTCAGTCCCGAGGGGACGGTCGGCGTAGGGATGGAGGAGGTGTTCATGTCGGCCGCCTCCTCCGGCGGCCAGAACCTCCCCCAGCTGACCCTCTCCTCCTCGGGGCAGGAGGTGTGCGCGCCCCGGGCCATCGGGACGGAGGTGCACCTGAGTACGGACACGGGGGCCAGCGTGCTGCTGTACAGCTGCGGGACCTGCAGCCAGACGTTCGGCACGCGCACAGAGCTGGAGGAGCACCAGGCGCACCACATGGGTCCCAACGGACACCGGGGAGGGGGGGAGGCCGGCCATGGGGGGGACTCGGCCATGGTGGGTGTGGGGCTGGTGGGAGCGGGTCACCTGCTGGCGGACTTTGAGGAGGTGGTGGAGACCACTACGGTGGGGGAGAATGGACACACTGCCGAAGAACTCCTAGGGCTGACCGAGGGGGGCGATGGGGATAACACGGTACGTGATCAAGTCATGGCAAAATTGGATTATGAAGTTATTATAAGTATGTTATAAACTGTTGGCATAATCATTTTGATCCCTATAATTGCCGATGTCCATACTTCTAATATAGATTATATAAACTATGGCATCGGCTACAAAGTCTGTGACTATGCAATGTCACAATCAAATCCAAGGCTCAACCTTTTGAAAAGTATTGTTCCTTTATGTGTTTCCTTCCACGTGTCCACAGAACGTGGGAACCACCCAGGCTCAGTACGACCTGCTGCACAGCTTCACCGAGGTGTCACCGGCCTCAGAGACGGTCCAAACAGACTCCAGGAACCCCGTGGCCGGCCTGCAGTGCAACTACTGCAGCAAGGCTTTCAAGACCAGCGGAGGCCTCAACAGACATGTCTCGCTGGTGCGAGTGGCTTTTAACCGTCTAAATAAAATAAAATAACATGTTATTAATAAAATAACATGTTATTTTATTAATGTTGGGTGTCACAGCACTTGTGAATTAACGGTGGCCTGTGAAGCCCTTTGAGGCTGTAATTGTAATTAAGGGCCATACAATGAAGATATATTTGACTGACCGCTGCACACACAGGACAGTAGTAAATTTAAAAAGAAAGATTAAATTAATAATGTATGAATAACTACAGAAAAGCTGTCTCCAAAATATCGGATATAGTCATGATGTATGCAGGGTGTCCGCGCATCCTTAAAAAAATCATGTTTCTAAATTTAAGGCCTTAAAAAGTCTTAAATTCGTTACAAATGTCATATGCCGGTCTTAAATACTGTAACTCAAGGTCTTAAATTTGTCGGGGCAGGACTATTTATTTTTCTCGTGGGACTTTTCAGGAAGGACATGTAGAGAGGCTTCTTTCTTGCTAGCTGCATATATAAACGATTATCTACGTGCTTGCTAGCTAGTCTGCGACAATGGGTAGGTGCAAATTCAAGGACAGTTGGTTGGAAGACGTCCGTTTCCGAAGTTGGCTCACGTCTGTTGCCAACCCCCACCATCGAGTGGTTTAGGTCTTAAATCTCATTCAAGGTGGTATTAAAAAATGTCTTGAGTCTTAAATTTGACTTGCTGAAACCTGCAGATACCCTGATGCTTGTGTGTTTATAAATGTGGTGTGTTCATGTGTTGCAGATGCACTCTCTTTCGTCCCAGTCCCGCTCCCAGTTCAGCTGCTCGGCCTGCGACCGCTCCTTCCCCCTCCTGTCCTCGCTGCTCACCCACCAGCACTCCCACACCCCTGAGCAGAGGCTGCTGGCCGAGGCGGAGGCTGAGATCGTGTGCCCGCCTTCGCTGTCCCTGTCTCTGCCCATGCCCTCATCCCCCGGCCAGGGGGACAAGCAGCAGGAAGAGGGCCAGAGGGAGATCCACGTCAACATCCTCACTGTCGGCGAGGAGCCTGAGGAGCAGGCGCCCAAGTCAGCCAAGGCGGCCAAGAGGACGGCGGCCGGCAAGCCACCGCCGGCTGGAGGTAACAGACTGTCTCCTCCAGTGAATCAATATTACATTTTTAAATGGCACAATCTCAATTAGATAATAATATAGGTTTTGGTGGTAACATTGTGGGCATGATCCTACGTTTATAATTGATTTGTTAATTCATGGGTTTCCTCTGTAATAAGATAGTAATGACATGGTAATAGTAGTATAGTAATGTTTCAGATCAAACAACGTATTGCTTTATTAGCATCACTTTATTAAATCCCAAAATTTCGAAGTGGGGCTTTGTTTCTTGATTTTAATAATTGTCAAGGAAGCAAGCACTCTGGCCATTCTACCCAGTTCCCTTACCGTTCTTTTATATAGTTTATTTTGGTCCAGCCAAACAATCTGTACAAAGCGTCACCATGTGTAATGAATGGTTTCACCTCTCCACATGTGGTGCACAGAGAGACCTTACCGCTGCAGTGAGTGTGGTAAAGCCTTTAAGGGCTCGTCGGGCCTGAAGTACCACATGAGGGACCACACTGGGGAAAGACCCTATCGCTGTACCGAGTGTGGGAAGACCTTCAAGAGGTCCTCGCTCCTCTCCATCCACCAGAGGGTAAGAGGCCAACACTAGAACAACATTATCTCCTCCGCAGCCACGATTCATAGCCGTCTTTAGATCTCATAATCTGACACTTTAATTGGGTTTACCATTATATAACCATCTGTTTTTAGCATTGCAGCTAAGTTGTCTCTGTGAATGGAGGGTTCATCACGAATAGTTCATCCAATATATAACTGATTAGGCAGGACATTGTAGTGGGCTAAGGGTTTACTCCGGGTTCAATCCCCAATTCCCCCAGCGAACATCTTTGGGCAGTATGTGACTGTGATGAATAAAATAATATAAATAACTAGGAACTTAAATATAACCTCCCACTCTAGGTGCATACAGGTGTACGGGCCTTCCAGTGCCCACATTGCCCGCTGACGTTCAAGTGGAGCTCCCATTACCAGTACCACCTGCGGCAGCACACGGGCGAGCGGCCGTACGTGTGTAAGGAGTGTGGAAAGTCCTTCAAAAACACCAGCTGCCTTCGCAGGCACAGCCAGATGCACTCTGGGCTGCGGCCTCACACCTGCTCAGTCTGTTCCAAGTCTTTCTCCCAGACGTCAAACCTCAAACAGGTGGGTTGAGTTTAATTCCATATATTATTGACGATGGCAAAAATACCTTTGGATCTGATATTGTTATATTGTCTTATATAGTCTTTATTGGACCATGACCACATTTTTAACAATCATTTTGTAATTTTTCTTCTGTGTGGTGGATAGTCTGAAAATGCATGCTGTGCCAGTCTCTCTTGAGTCACATTTTGAACGAGGTTTAAGGATGGCCATAAAAAAAGAACGGGAACCAATTTGTTTTAATGACTGAATCCTAAATGTCTTCCTCACTGTCCGCAGCATGAGCGCACCCATTCTGGCGAGCGGCCCTTCCAGTGCACCCACTGCAACAAAACCTTCACACACTCCTCCAACCTCCAGCTACACCTCCGCACACACTCCTCGCGCAAAGACTTCAAGTGCCCCTACTGCTTCAAGGAGTTTGTCATGCACTCCTACCTACAGCGGCACATCCGCACACACGGCACTGGGGCCTCCCTGCTGGGCCCCGGCGGGGCCCCTAAAGACGGGGTGGCGGTGAAGGCTAGCGTCGGGGGAGTGACCACCACCACCACCCTGCTCAACCCCATCACCCTGGAATCCTCAGGAAACAATGGCAGCCTGATCGTGTCCCAACCGGCGCTGGACATCCCCCCCAACACCTCCCAGAACTACTTCATGATCCAGACGGCCAGTGGCCTGCAGCTCATTCCCCTGTCGGCCCCGGCGCCCCCCCTGCCCCCTCCTCCTCCCCCACCCCCGCCTCCCCCTCCTCAGACCCAGAGCTACCTCCTCCTACAGTGCCCTTCCTCCAACGGCGGCCAGCCGAGCTTGATTCTGGTCCCTACTGCAAACAGCCACCTGGCAGGCCCGGAGCCTCAGACCCTCCCATTGGTCCAGACCGTCAAAGGGCTCCAACCTGTGTTGAGTCCCCCCCAGAGCCAGGGGCCACAGTTTTCAGCGATGTCCCAGCAGCAGCAGCAGACCAGGATAATAATCACTAACAATAATCATGCAAACACTTCCGTTGCCCCGGCAACACACACCACAGCACTCAGTAAATCTCTCCTCACCAGGCCCATTCTGGGGAGGAGCACTCGCACCGCCAGGGGCCGACGGGGACACAAGACCAAAGCCGCAATACAGGAATCCAAACCGGCCGCCGGCATCCACGCGGAGATGGAACCTGTACACTCTAATGCACCAGTTGTCATGGCAACCAGCAGCACGGATGCCACCACCCCCACCTCCACCACAGGACATGCGTCGTTACCTGCGGTGTTCTCCAGCGCGCCTTCCTGCGGCTCCGACCAAACCGGTGTGTGTGGCCCTGGGCCGCTCCCCACCGCAGCTACCTCAGGAACCCCGTCGCCGGCTCCTCCACAGAAGCACCACGCCGCCACATCCCACGGCCCCCCCTCCCCTGCTGCTCTGGGGGACACGCACTCCCTGAGGGGAGAGGGCGAGGCGGGGAAGCAGCTTGTGTTGTGTTTTGATGACGAGCTGAGCCACGAGGTGATGAAGAGCGACAACGGGAGCCAGGGTTCCTACGTGTTCCAGTTGGAAGGGGCGGGAGAGGGGGCGGGGGGCCGAGAGGGGAAGTCGTTTGTGCTGCAGTTCAAGACCAAGGAGCAGAGGGAGGGAGAGGCGGGGGACGATAAGGGAGGGATGGTCTCGCTGCTGCAGGAGTGGGACGGGGGGAAGCAGGAGTTGAGCCGGACAGGGGGGAGCGGTGAGGAGGAGGAGGAGGTTGGGCAGGGGGAGTCGTTTGTTCTTCACTTCAAGTCTGACACACAAGAAAAGGACCTAGCATCGGACTCTAGCTACAGCCAAAGTGCGGGCGACCGGCTCGAACTGTCCTGCACACCTAGCCGCGGTCTGGAGCCTCTGGACGGGCAGGAAGTGGTGTTTGAACTGGGGGGCGAGAACAAGATGCAGCAGGAAGCAGGGGAGGGCATGCAAATGATCGCGCTGATCGAGCGGGAGGGTGGCGCGGCAGGAGAGGGGTGCGGCGGTGGTTCGGAGAGCGGGAGGATGGGGCAGAACGGGACTGCCATGGAAGGTATTTTTCAGTTGGAAGGAGGGGAGGGTATCGTTATCATAGAGGTCACAAGCCTATCAGAAGAGGGTACTGATAGGCGAAGGGAGGGGCAGGTGTTGGAGATGACCGAAGCGAAGGAAGGAAGTTTCAAAATGGAACAAAACGACATATGTGGAAACGAATGTAATTCTGCAGAGAACACAAATGGACAGATAACTTTAACTGCCAAAACTGTTTGAAATGGACCTAACGGGAGCGTGTCTATGTTCCCCGGGTCCTATGTTCCCCGGGTCCTATGTTCCCCTCTTTGTATGAGACTGGGGAACATAGGACCCTTTTTTGAAAAAAGGGTCCTATGTTCCCAGCTTTTCCCAATGAGGGTCCTATGTTCCCTGATATGTATGTGACCGGGGAAAATAGGACCCTGTTTCAAATAAAGGTTCCTATGTTCCCCGGTCTGTTACTTTTTCCACCATTACTGCCAAATTCCGGCCGAGATAACCACCATTGCATGTCTTTACCTTTTGTGGAAGAGGGAGAGACATCGGAGAACCCGACGCAGTCTATTCATAATATTGTAATGACCACGGAAGAGGCAGTGAATGAAGTATTGATTAGACAGATTTATTAGATAGGCCTACCTAATAAACCGTTGGAACACACAAGACCGGAAACCATAGCAACGCCGGTAGACAAACTCCGAGAAGCCCAATCCCTACGAGAGCTCCCCGCGCTACGGCCATCCGGAGGCGCACAAAGCTTTTGGCCGTGATATTATATTTCTCCTCCATGCTGCAGTTCACCCCGGACTGCACTGCACTGAGTTGGCCGGTTGAACGCTGATTGGCTGTCATCACGCGAATGTCGCGTCTAAGTTTAAATATTTTTAAAGATTGATAGATTGCGGGGAACATAGGACAATTTACCCAGAAAAGGGTTCTATGTTCGCCGCAACAGTGGGGAGCATAGGACCTTTTTTCAGAAAAAGGGTCCTATGCTCCCCGGTATGTAATGCTACACACGGGAACATAGGACCCTTTTTGGGAAAAACGGGGACCCGGGGAACATAGGGATGACCCCGACCCAACTACACCTGACACTCAAGAAATGCCATTTTCCAAGTGATTAAAATCAGATGGGTTTAAGAGTGTGTGTATGTGCGTGTGTGTGTGTGCGTTTAGGTATGTAGTGTGTGTGCTCTTTAACCAGTTCACCTTAGAACTCAAAGAGAAAACGCTTCAAGACAATTGCTACTGTGCTTAATGCCGTGGTGCGGTCTCGGTTTATAGACCTACTCTATGGAGTAGGCCTACATAAGCTATTTGTGTAATACAGCTCACCCTCACAAGAAATACTAGTCATAATTAATAAAACTCTTGATACATTGTAACCTTATTTGAATTATTCATTGAGTCAGGGTTTTTGTAAAATATTGAACAGCGGGAGAGTATAGGCGATGGTGTTTTTTCTTTTCTTATTTACGTTCCGTTTCCCATCGTCTGTTTTAAAACTCCGAGAAACTATCCAATAATTATCTATGTTTTTAATCACGCTTACGTTGTAACCCTTACATATAACTGCTTAACTATTAAGTAGAATATATTCGAATATATTGTCTATAAATTAATAATACGACGTGGGGAACCCATCCCCAAGTCTTGACTCCCCGGTGGGGAATTAAACGATTTCCGAGTTGTTCCGAACGCATCTTACTGTTCTAGTCCCATCCATCGTACGGAGTTATAATTATGCCTACGAAAATGGCGTAAATGGATGCACTTAGGATGTGTGGCTGCACTTAGATCTGGTATTCCAGATCCTTTATTTGACACGACTTGGAAGTCATACAATCCCAAGTTGGGACAACCAATTGCTTCAGTACAACAAACAGTGGATACAGATATTGTTACGTCCACTTTGAACACTACTCGTCACAACCGCAAACGGTAAGCGAGGTTCGCATTTCGGTTGCGCCGGTTTAAATAGCCACTCATGGCCCTTAACCATATATGGTTTTCAATGCGTTCGCTGCAGATTGCTAGTGTTGCAGTGCAAAGATATGTAGCCTGTGGTGATGCCCACGTAAAGAGAATTCATACTGTGCAGATCTGCGCTCCAAATCCTTTCAATAATCCCTGATCTGTCTTTGTAGCGAATTTGAACAAATGGGTTATTGCGTAGATACAATCAAAATGTAGCGTAAGCCTACACTGTGAACCTGAGGTAACGCATTTCATAAAAATAGACTGCGATGTGTATTCTAGGACCACTTTGTTTCGTAAATGTACACAGTTTAACAGCATTCCAACCGTTTGTGTACTCATTCTTTCCGACGCTTTTTGAACGTCACACTGTTTGTGCTTCTTGTGACCCATTGGAATGGTGTGACAGAGCCCCTGTATGAATTCAACGCATAAACATGGTGAAGTTGGAGCTGGATCAAGTGGTGGTACGGAGGATGAAGGAGGATGACATAGACACTGTCAAAGCACTCATCAAGGTATGTAGGTAAACGACACATGCACAGATGATGTAGTCATGCAGCTACTTCGAAGCCTCCTAACCCATCTTGCTCCCACATTCCAGGAAGGAGGTGAAGGAACGGAGAACCGCCTCATCCTCCACGTCCTCACCCGTCCTCTGTGTCTCTTCGTCCTCGCTATCATTTCCTCAGTGCTCCGCTGCGTCGTCCACTCCTTCATCTTGGCACTGGCCATACCCGTCTTCCTGCTCATCGTCTTCCTGAAGATCACCATGCCGAGGGCCACGGGGGTCCTGGGCACCAGCCGGCCCTGCTGGGACTACGTGGGCAGCAGCCTCAGGGGGGCCGGGGACGATATCCTGGAGAACCCCTACACCAGGATCAGCGGCAAGACAGCAACCACACAAAAGGTGTGTCGTCTTCGCCTCGTTGGTTACAGTTCTTTGAGGGTGGCAGGACGGTCAGGGGATTGTGTTCTAACCTTCTGCCGCGAGGTCCCAGGCTCCAACCCCAAAGTCCATCGCCTGCTCACAAGCGAACAAAAAACGGGCTTTGAATAAGAGCGTCTGCCAAAATGACTTAATAGCTACGTTGTGTTTTACTGTACAAGTGCAAGCGCTACAAAGGATCTCACCGTCATCTTACTGTTTGATTCCCAGCCAAAGCGGAGGATGAAACCCAAGACCACGGAGGAGGCGTCCGCCCCGTCGGAGAGGATCGACCCTGACCGGGAGGAGGCGGCGGGCCAGGTGTGGCTGGCCGACTGCGACGGCGAGATCGCCGGCTGCGTGTGCCGGGAGAGTGAGAAGCGCCCGGGGACCAGGAGGATCTGCAGGGTGGTGGTGGGCTCCTGGTACCGTAGGGAGGGCCTTGGTCGCCTCCTGGTCCAGAGCCTGGAGCACAGGGAGCGGGAGGCCGGGGTCTGCAGGCTCTACGCCCACGTGCCGTTCCCGTCCACGCTTGGGGAGGTGTTCTTCAGGAAGCTGGGCTACCGGCCGCTGGGAGAGCGGACCGGAGAAGAAGGCGAGGTGGAGGATGAGGAGGTGAAGGTGGAGAGGCCAGAAAGGGGATTCCTGGGTTTCCCCCTAACCAAGGTGTATTTCAAAGACCTCTGAGGACGTTCAGGTAGCCTCTAGAAGAACTACACGTGGGAAATGTTGAGGGACTAAAGAGAAAAGACTAAATTTGGCAATCAAGTGTACATGTATACTTCAGAGACCAGTGTAACTACATCAGCTATTTGCGTCTGTTTCATTATTTATTTGAATCCCTTTGTTATTTATAATCAGTATTTATTCATGGTGTCTTGTTCTTATTTTGTTGCTAATTTTCTAAGGAGAGTGGAAATGTTTGGATTCTTGTTTGTGATGAAGTAAAATACTTTATGGAAAAGTGTTTCAAATATTTTTCTGTGTGTGTGCATGTGTCTGTTGATGTGGCTTTGCATATGTGGCCACTTGCGGTTTGTGTGTGCTTCAGCAGGTACCTTAAGGAACTGGTGATAAGCAGATTCATCACATTTACACTTCAGCCACCTGTGTTCATTGTATATATTTGGTTAGATAACACTTTTTTTCTTATCTCAATTTCTCAGTGAAGTTGTCAATATATATTAGATTAGAATGTCTATATGTATGTGTGTGTGTGTGTGTGTATATATGTATATATATATATATATATATACATGCATACAAATAATTTAATAAATGTGTGTGTGTGTGTGTAGATATGTATCTCTACAAATGATTTGGTCTTGTACTGGCCATAACCTTGTGTTTCAGCAGGTTTTGCAGGTGTACTTCACGTTTCAGCGCAGCACATTCAATTTGGGGAGGTAGAAGTCATCTTCCACCTGCTTGGTTTGCAGGTAAACCGCAGGTCTCTGAATTTTGGTCCGCTCCTGTTATATTCTCTTTGTCTGGTAAAGCTCCAGGCCCAAGCCACTGCTGCATTCACACAGGATGTTTGTTCTCACCTAACCCCCACCTGGCTTTCACCCCACAACTAAAGTGCAGTCTTTACGCCACACATAATGCCCCTCATTGGGTCCGTGAGCAGGTCCTTTTCATGCTGCTCTGTGTAGGCCTCCTGGTCCGCAACGGGTCCTTCTCTACATGACAGAGAGAAGACACCTGCGAGCGGGGTCTCAACCCAAGCCATCACTAACTATTATTGTTGTCAGGAAACAGATGTGAGTTCACACCACTGGAAATGAGGCCTGTTTGTGACTGTGGTCGTGTGTCTGCACGTTATGTGTGTGTGTGTGTGTATGTGTGTGTGTCTGTGTGTGTGTGTGTGTGCACGTGTGTGTTAGAGAGAAAAGGGTGTGGGCGGGTGGGTTTCGGAAAATATGACTTGGCATTTCCTGCTGTCATTTTTTTCTTCTCAAATGTCTGGGAGTCCTGTACTACTTGACCGCACACAAACAGAATGTGCACGAGAGGAGTGGCACTGCACGTGAGCGTTCATGTGTGACCGTGGGATGACCTTGGTCAGCTGTGGTCGGGAGCCAGGGTTTGGGAAGTGGTTAGTTTATTCTACAATTGAAAGCAGTCCAGAAATGGTAGCACACACAGGCTAATGGCAGCCGTTTATACATTGTCGGAATAGTCACAGTTGATATCTAGTTGTTCTCTCATGCAGACACACAAACACGTAGACACCGATCAGCTAAAGAGCACCACAGCATAATAGTTTAAATGAAAAAAATGTGCTCCAGATGATGCCCAACAAGTAGACGGTGTTAAGGACACCCTGAACCACACGGTTGACACACACTACACTACACACACACACACGCACGCACACACACACACACACACACACACACACACACACACACACACACACACACACACACACACACACACACACACACACAGACAGACAGACACACAGACACACAGACACACACACACAAGCTCACACACAGATTATCTCCAAAAACAGCCATCCTGGGAAACGGTGAATTCCCCAAACCACAGAGGGCAAGAGGGGCGTCATGGCAACGCACGGCGGCTGCACACAGCAAAGCAACACTTGGCCAGCAGAGAGAGAGTAAGCTCCGGTTAAACAGGACAGGAGCAGAGAGAGAGAGATGAAGAGTAGAACAACAACATCCTGACTAGGCGGAGGAGGAGAACTGCAGGGTCTGACGGTTCAGAGCTGGCGTGTGAAGTGCTGTCCACAACACCGCGGTTGGTCAGCAGGTTGGAAGGACCATTAGACATACTGCGGAAAAGGGAGGAAGGGTGAAGTTCCCAGACTAGGAGTGTATTGTGGGGGAAGGACCAGAATGGGCCCAGGGTCACGAGGGCTCTTGACACCTATATAGGCTAACCTCCCCCCCCCCCATTTTAAAATAAAAGTGTGCGGTGTGTCGGCGAGTGACTGGAAAGGTTGAGGGGGCTGAGGGGTGGGGGTGGTTCAGTAGAGCCTAGATCAAGGCGGGAAGGTATCTGGAGGATTTAATGATCTGGGAAAACAAATGTGGAGAGGCTGGGGACTGCGTGAGCTTTTAGGGTGTGGAAAGTTCCAGTCAGTTGGTAGAGTTTATGGACGTATGTGAGAAACTCCAAAGGCTGCAAATCAAGACCAAAAAAGCCCCTCATGTGTGGTCGCTCTGATTGTATTCCGATTAATTCTTCATTGTGTCATGTTTCCCCAATAAAAAATATTTTATTGCCTCGGATTATACAACCATAATGGTTTCTTTTCAACTGTGCAATAAAGACATTTTACCACACGCGCTCACGCCTCGCTTCACTGAGAGACATAAACAAATAGTAAATACAAAAGTGAGCAACCAAACAGCCTGACTTGGAATAAGTTGCTGGTGCCAGCCTGGACTGAATTTTTAAATATTCTGTCATCCAACCAGAAGCGTTCTTTAAACCGCGCAAGCTGTTTATGTATAGTAATATATGCAGTCAGCACCCCTCCCCCAGAATATGAATACACAAACACACACACACACACACACACACACACACACACACACACACACACACACACACACACACACACACACACACACACACACACACACACACACACACACACACCACACAAACACAAACACACCCCCTCTGGTTTAAATTCATGTAATCGGTTCATTGATTGTGAGCGAAGTCGACTTTCAAAATGATTAGTAAGCTAGACAGGTGAGCCATATCTCTTCTGCTATATGTTTATTTCTGTTTGATGCATAATGTCGAATTAATTGCTTTAACGTCTACAAATAATAATATTATAAAGGTATTTGTGAATATATATATTCATATATAATAATTCAGGCATGACTATGATATTATTTGTAGTGACATTTGTTAAAATATCTGAATAGAGGTCATCAAAACTATTTATCTGTCTATCACTCATCTCCCAAGCTGGCTTGTCAGAAAGCAATGATGTAAAACCACTTTCTCCTGGTTTCGCAAAAAGTTGTCTGACTGAAACTGAGAGCGAAAGAAATACACTCAATGCGATACTTGTGCGATGTGAATGGTTGATGATTACAGATCCTAACCGCAGGGGTTTACTGAAACAAGCTCTCAGCTTCTCTCCTATGTCTCAGTGTGCTCTTGGCCCAGAAAAAATTCATCTACAATTACAAGAACATGCGATGGGCAAAAGGCCGCAACGAGACCTATCTCTGCTTCGTAGTGAAGAGAAGGCTTGGACCTGATTCCCTCTCTTTCGACTTCGGACACCTACGCAATCGCACTGGCTGCCACGCAGAGGTGAGAAATTAATAGTGTTTTAAACCAATACCATGACTTCTCATACGAGTAGAACTACCTTCCTCCAATGGATCATAATAATTACTGACCGTCTCTAGACCTTATCAACCCTTACACCTTAGACAAAGTCTCTTACTCTTGTACTACACTCATCTCCTCCATGATGCCCCTGCACTGTACCCTCTCCCTCCTCCACCTCCCTGCAGCTGCTGTTCCTGAGCTACCTGGGGGCGCTGTGCCCGGGCCTCTGGGGCTGCGCAGACGACAGAAACCGAAGACTGAGCTACTCCGTCACCTGGTTCTGCTCCTGGTCGCCCTGTGCCAACTGTGCGACCACGCTGACCCGGTTCCTGAGGCAGACACCCAACCTGCGACTCAGGATCTTCGTGTCTCGCCTCTACTTCTGTGACCTGGAGGGCAGTCCGCATGTAGAGGGCTTGAGGGACCTGAGGAGGGCAGGGGTCCAGGTCAAAGTGATGAGCTACAAAGGTTAGCCACTGTGTGTGTGTGTGTGTGTGTGTGTGTGTGTGTGTGTGTGTGTGTGTGTGTGTGTGTGTGTGTGTGTGTGTGTGTGTGTGTGGGTGTGTGTGTGTGTGTGTGTGTTTGTGTGTGTGTGTGTGTGTTTGTGTGAGAGAGAGTGTGTGTGCGTCAGAGGGAGAGAGAGAGAGCGAGAGAGAGAGAGAGAGTGTGAACATACTTTATTATAATGTTTAGAAGTCTATTGCCAATGGCCATCTGCCATTTCCTTTCCTTTCCTTCCCAGACTACTTCTACTGCTGGCAGACCTTTGTAGCTCACAGGCTGAGCCGCTTCAAGGCCTGGGAAGGGCTGCATACCAATTATGTGCGTCTGTCAAGAAAACTAAACCGCATCCTCCAGGTAAAACCTGAATAAATAAACGCTTTAGTTCACTTAACATCAGCGATTGGAACAGCGAATCTACGTTTCCAAAATAAACAGTTGCTCCACCCAAGCTGTCTGATCCAGGAACTACGTGACATAATTTTTCGTTCCTTCCTTTACAGCCATGTGAAACAGAAGATTTAAGAGATGTTTTCAGACTTTTTGGACTGTTAACCTGACAGTCTCGCCTTTCTCTGGAGCCGTCATGCTGGTCAGCGGACTTTTCAATGAGGAGCTATTTTTAGTGGTTGATTAAGTAAATACATAGCAAACTGTAAAACTTTGTGAAACCGCCTATGTAGTCCAAAAAATGCTAATTTGTAATAAAGTACAATTAATGTAGTCATTTTTTCTTCATTTTACATGAAAATAACCTATCTAGTTATTGGTATTTTAATAAAAGTGATGTTCAATTAGTGCGCACAGTGAAGTACGACAGCGTCCCCCTAGTACCTTCGCGCATCGCCACTCATCGACCCACTGATTAAATTAAAGGCAAGATGGCGACCGAGGGTGCGTACGAGTCGATCCTCTGTGTTAAACCTGATGTCAATGTTTACCGAATCCCACCGAGAGCATCAAACCGGGGTGTACGGTGAGTTGTGACGGGCATCCACATAATTTAGCCAATCATTTATACAAAGCCTCTTTCATTGATGCTGCGAGAGAACATTACATCATCACAGGCAACCCTAACGTCCTCCAAGTCATCTTTACCTAGGTACCATTTGTTTTGTTCAGTGTTGTCGCCTTTAATAAGGTTGGGGGAATATCTCATTGTTATTATATCCAGTTTAGAAGTATTGTCAACGTTCATGTGCAACTATACTGCTCAGCTATGCACCTGTCAATATGACATTAGTACCCGCTTATCCAGCATTTGGTAAGCAGATAGCAGCTATAGCGCGTAGGCACCGATGTGCTGCTGTTAAAACAACTGACAGAATTGGAAATCATGGATATGTTTTTTTTTTTTAGGCTAATCTGTTTCATCGTATATTATAAGGCATAGTACTTCCCTTGCCTTCATTAGCAAGTCGTGCGATGTGAGTAAAAAGGATGTGTTTGCCTGTGGTGGTGCTGGCGCTGTGAGCTAGTGCAGTGCAGCTGTATCCCGTATGGACAACAGTAGCCTGGGCCGGGTATTCCTCACCATCAGGACTGGTTTACCACAGAACCACACGATACCCCGAGTCCGCTTTGTGAATCACTTAGTAACTGCGGTGATACATGTAATATCCCAGCCGTAGGCCAGGGTGAGATGTCGAGTATAATCGCTTGAGTCACGTTTCTTTGGTATTATGAAGCTGTTGCACCAAGACGCACGCATACACAGACCACTCACACACTCTCTAAACCCCATCTGTTTGTTCATGTCTGACGTCCATTCTCTTGAGTACTAGCCTCACCATTGTTTCTGAACTGTATTGTCCGTCAGGGCAGCCGACTGGAAGCTGGACTCCCCAGACTGGACTGGACGTATGCGGGTAACAGCACGGGGGAAAGTAGCCTACATTAAACTGGAGGATAAGATCTCTGGTACGTGGGTGAGATTGGACACAACAACCACTAGTTCAACTTCCATTGGCGCTGCAGTTATTTATCTGCTGCCTTTATGTCACCACCATCCCCCTTTAGTAACTATCACCTCAAGGTGACCGATTCTCCTCCAACTAAATATACAACATCCCCTAGCACTAATAATACAATAATAAGCAAACATGTCTTTATACTAAGTTGGCAGAAGAAACTACAATAATTTTAGTTTGAATTGGGTTACATCATTCATATGCCCTCAAATCCTTTGATTTCCTTAGTATACACAACAGATCGAACCAGACTGCAATCCCCTAGTGCTGTATTTAATTAACCTGATGCACCAGATGGTTTCTTACACAGAGCCATCATCCTTAGAAACTGTTCGGATAGGGGTACATTAAAAAAATACTTGGCCGGTGATTGGATGCACCATCTGTCCATCAGGTATCAAGTAGATCACGTAGTTCCTCATAGGATGCTGACACAAAGGCATAACTTGATGCCTGGCAAGTGGGATTCCCGCAGGATCGTAAAAAACTCACACGGTGAGTATTTAATAGTAGCACCCAGTGTAATTGGGGACATGCAATCAACGATTACATGGTGGTGTTATAGGACAACAGTTGGATATAGTATAGCGTGTATATCCATAAATCACCACGATGGAGCTTTCTGTTCACTTTCAAGACAAGGACACATTGATAACCGCAGTGCCAAAGTACCAGCTGGCTGATATTTCATCCACATCCCGGAGACCTCGTCGGCGCTCTTCACCCGCTGCTGTTCCCTCTTCTCTTTCTGCAGGGGAGCTGTTCGCTCAGGCCCCCATCGACGAGTTCCCCGGCATCGCTGTGGAAACCGTCAGCGACTCCAGCCGCTACTTTGTACTGCGCATACAGGACGATAGCGGTACGTTGTGTGTGTTGTGTGATGGCTCGCTGGTGGTCATGCAGGATGTGGATGTTGGGAGAATGTGCGAATACCAACTGGTGTTCTTGGAATTATGGTTGATTATGGTATGGTAGTAAAGTTTGAATTATGTATTTTTGCCGGTTTCAAAATAGGTATCAGGCCTACAGTGAACTGATCACAGGATGGCGTGCAGAAAGGAAATCTGTTTGTTCATTTCATTATTAATGACTATAACTTTAGTTGTTGTTATTATTAGAAATAGTTCACGCTAGTGCTTTTAACTATATCTATATTTATAACATTGAATATTTATATATGTGTATATATATATATATATCAATTGAGCAATGCAGTCCCGTGTGTAGTGTGATTAGGTGAACGTGGCATGACCCATTGAAAAGGGACGCAATAGATGTATATGTAACGGGACAAACACAATGTTTATTCTTTTTATATGATTTATTTATTTCCCCTCCACTATGGAGGTACTACTATTTATTCACTAGGCTTGGCAAAGATTTTTTATCTGCCATATGTCTAGTATGGGCTGATGGTGTGTGTGTGTGTGAGTGTGTGTGTGTGTGTGTGTGTGTGTGCGTGTTTGTCATTGTGTGTACCTTTGGGTATGGACACACCCTGCTGCTCCTCCACATGTGAAGTTGTGAACGGAATAATAAAGTTATTTGAATTGAATTCAAACTGAGGACTGTGTCAGCACTGAGCCTGTGTGTCAGCTGGATCACGCTGATCTTGTTCTGGTGCTCCAGGGCGCAGCGCCTTCATCGGCATCGGCTTCGGGGACCGAGGGGACTCCTTTGACTTCAACGTGGCCCTGCAGGACCACTTCAAGTAGGTACTGCCCAGCGCTGGCATCTGGATGCCCTGATGTATTCAGTGCTACCATGAAGCTCATGGATTCTCTCTCTCATACCTCTTATCTGTTTTGTCCCAGGTGGGTGAAACAAGAGGACGAAATCAGCAAACAGGCACAGACGCCCGACAACACTCCAAAGCTAGACCTGGGCTTTAAAGAAGGACAAACCATCACGCTTAATATCGGGGTTACTACTGTTTATATGCAGATATTTAATTACTGAATAACATCTACGTTTGTAATTTTTCTGAGATGCAGTGAATTTGCTGTTTGTTTTGTAGCAGTCCAGAAAGAGGGAGAAGGCCCGCCCACAGGGCTCAGGGGGCTTTGGGCTCCTCCCCCCGCCTCCTGCAGGAAAACTTGCCCCACCCCCTTCTAAATCGGACAATCAGAACACGCAACCTGCTGTGGAAGAAGGTGACATGGGTAGGTTACTGTACCTTGACGACCCACAACTAAAAAGGTTTTGATTTCATTAAATCATTTCCTTTTTAAGATAAGATCAGGTGATACTTTATTAATCGCAGACAAGAAATTTGTGAAATTATTTAAATCCTAAATTATATAAATGGTTGGTATAATACATTTAAAATAATATTGTGGAATGTTTTTATTGTGATGAAAATCCAAATTGACAAGTGTGTAATATTCTTGTCTGTTCTTTTCATCCCAGGCTGTCTGCTGGATCTGGACTCCACTAATGACAACTCTGTAGATGCTCCGATCTCCAACACCACCGCAACCTCTGACCTGTGGGGAGATTTCGACTCAGTAACCCAGAAGTGAAGGAAGGACTTTCTTCCTTCCACTAGTTCCCTTTTTCTTTACACTGGCTTACATTATGTTGTTTTTTATTATTTATTATCTATTTCAGTTTTTGACCCCCTCTTCAAACAGGACAGTTCCTTAATCAAGATGCAGTTTCAGGTCAGAATTGGGTATAAGTACTCCCTAAGCCTCGTTTCCTACTCTTCCATTCATCTGTCCCCTGTGTTCTGTTCCCATTGTATCGTCATGACTTTCTCCTCCTCCTCCTCCTCCTCCTCTTCCTCCTCTATTACACTTCTACAATGGAATATCTCCCACTGATGCATAAGGACAAGGGAGATATTTCAATAGGGACTAACTTATTAATTGATATTATGTACAGAGAGTTATGTAGATATATATTGTCAGTAGTTTGCAATTATTGTCATTCGTTATTCGTGTGTAGCTTACTTACTTTTAAATCCTCCCCCCCCCAACCCCCCCTCGAATATGCACTGACGGACCGTCTACCACGCTGTCTGTTGAGTTGATCATCAGCAAAGTCTTAGCATTTCAATGCAAGGACTGTTCTAATAATAGACTAAAGCTACAGGCAAAGCTTTACCAGGCCTCTTTGAAGAAAACCGCCAGGCTGTAGCCATCCCATCTGTCGTACATGTGCTCTCCGCCGCCCTCTAGTGGGACGCCATCGGCCCTGCAGACCGACTCAGGCATCTAGTTTGGGAACTTATATGTTTTGAAAAGACACAGATGTTTACGTTTTAACACAAGAAGTTGATCCTTGGCACAGAGTGCAAATGCATTGAAAAGAACACTGATTAATATCAATAATGAGAAAAACGGTCTGGAAGATGGAAGGAAGAACCATGCGTTTTTCACCTCTGAGCAGAGAGGAATGAATTAGTCTGTGTGTTGTGTCATCTCTACCCTACAGAGCTGGCATGGCCGGGGCCGGGTGATTCACACGGATCGTGACCTCCTGGCCCAATGAATAGTCCTGTGTGTGTGTGTATGCGCGTGTCCGCACCACTCTGCCAGTTACTATGGTGTTCTAGATGATATTCTACCTGATGCTTTATGAGAACAGCTGCAATTAAGCTAAGCAAGGCAAACTCTAGCACGGAGCGCTACTCCTGTCACACTCAACGTGTACACGTTTCGTATGAAACAGTTCTCAGCCCATCATGAGTATTTCTATACATTTTTTGAAAAATTATCTGTCTCATCGTATTCTGATGCTAACAAGCAGGACTGGGCTAATGCTTGCCCGATGCCATGTCCTGTGTGTACAATTTACGCTTGTACGTGAGGAGGTGAAACGATGAGAGACTTGTGGTGATGTATGCACGACGTCATGAACTTGTCATTGATGTATGTTGGTTACACAGTGAACGCGTGAGGGGCAAGTGCATAAGCCCGCTAAATATTATGTCAATATTTGTTCATTGTACAACTGAATAAGAATTTATTTCAATCCGTAATTGTTAATTACACTGTTTGTGTATGTACATGTGTATGTAAACGGAAAAAATATATAAAGATATCCTGCAAAGACCACACACTTTAATTTGTTATTTTTTAATAAAGTTGATGGCATGGGAAGGAGTGGTAGCCCGTGGAGGAGAACATCAGCTATTTAGTGATAGTTGCAGCAATAGGGTTGATTATACTTTTAATGGTGCACAACTTGATTTGCAGTTAGTACCTAGCAGGTAATCACAGCACAGGTTTGTACAACCTTCAGAATAAAAGGATGTTGCTATATAGCACCTAGCTGATTCTAGTTATTCTATGTAATCAATCAACAGAAAACAGCAGATCACATCATCCTTGTCTAGAATCATTATTATAATGTGCTAACATAAACATAGTATGGTGTAGGAGAGAGAGAGAGAGAGAGAAAGACACCATCAGGTGTTGAGAAGTGGATTTATAGTGTTATGGGTTGTTTTTATGACTACGCCCCTGGGTTGTGTCTCTAAGGACCTGCAGTCCCGCATGTGGTGCATGCCACCATGTTGGCCCCATCAAGGCTTGTTTGCCCAGGTTTTGAGGTTGCCACGGTGATCCTGACAGCGTTTCTGATTGGTTGACCTCTGAAGGCGCTTCGGCCATCCGGCCTGCTCCCGGCACCGCTCCGCTGGAATAGTTTTAAGGCATACAGATGTTAATACTATGCTAAGAGTGTGTGTGTGTGTGTGTTTGTTTGTGTTAGATAATGTGTCACCTTGAAGAAACTCGTCGTCGTCACAGAGGATTCTGGTGCAGATCTCTTTGTTGATGAGATAGACGCGAGGCAAGCTGAGGGAGAAGCAGAACACAGCACAACAATCACAGAACACAGTGAATGCACCCGGCCATTACAGTTCAACTTTGGACCTGATGCAATGCCTGCAATGGGGGAGGTCACACTCAGATTTCACTATGGAAGCCATTTGAGGACATGTACGTCTTCCAATATTTGCATACCATTCATGAACAAAAACATGCAACAACAAGAACATAGGCATGGGGGAGATGGGAGATAAAGTACAAAGAAAGATATGGTTGTACAATAGGCCATTAAACTTTTAAACGCGTGTGTGAGTGTCTGCAAATAAAGTCTACACCATATCTCACCTGTAGAAGCACATGGAACCAACACACTTCTTCATGGGCCGCTGAACTGAGTACATCCTGGTGCATGGATACTTCTGCTCACTGCAGTCTTCATCCACAGAGAGACAGGGTCAGCATGATAAAACCAGCCATCGCACACAACAAAATGCAGTGGACATCAACACACAGACAAGACCAAATGTCATGAGTTCAGACTCCATAGGTACGTTGTGGGTCACCTGCATGGCCCTGCTCCGTTTTCTGGTTAATTAGTCAGCAACAAGTCGGGGAGGTTCACATCTATGTTAATTTTGTAAGAAACATCTTCCTTCACATTATAAAGATCACCAGGTGCCACTTTAGTTGTAACTTTTGCCAATCTTTTCGGGTGTCTGTGATTATTTTAAGAATCTGAATCACCGAAACAGAATAATTAATACTAGCCCTGGCGTTGTAGAGGCCCACGTTGTTCCAATACGAAAAACGTGTCGCTCATTCTCCCCAGTTACACTCACTGGGTGGCAGGAGGGGGATGACAGATGTCCCAGGAGCCTCTATAGAAAGCCAAACAAGAAACAGAAAGAAAAAGAAAAACACGATTAGGATTGGGAAAAAACTCTGTCCCCGCTGACCCGGGGCAGTGAGTCAGGCGATGGCACAGGTCGCGTGACGTAATTAGCGTCTTGATCTGAAGTGTAAATGATGAGATGGACGCTATTACCAGTTTGCTGGGCCTGGACGACAGCTGTGAACGCTGCGGAACGAGAAACCACATGAGGGGAGTGTTTCGCCGTGCAAAAACAAACACGCCAGCGACTCAAATGCAATTAAACGCCTTGATTTGTGTGTGCTGTTTGGCAGGGTTACCGTGGAAACTGCAGAGGAGCAGGACCACTGGAAGGCCGCCCATTCCTAGAGCTTGTAAGAGGCGAGTCTTTTTTACGAGCTGAAGGAAACGGTTGAGGAAACAGGTCCGGGTGATTTCACACTGAGGAACTGTTCAATATCTCCACTGTACCCTTTTTTTTTGGCCATTGAATTTTTCCCCATAATCTGCTAGTGCCTCGCATGGGAATTTTTGGCAATTGCTTCTGAGTCTTTAGGATACCACAAGGTTTTCCGCAGGTTATGACAGCAGGCATCATTGCTATCATGTTATTCAGATCTTTTTAAAATGTTTTTTGTTTTAATATGGTCTGAAACTCGACAAAAGATGGGTGGAAGTGAAGCACTGAGGCATGAGAAAACACAATTAAGTTAAAAAATTCCACTCCTGCTGCAGTCACTTATGCAGTTTTCTTTTAAAAAATATTTTGCCCTCCCTCTGTGTGTGTCACTCTCTCTCTCCGTCTCTCTCTCACGCTCACTGTTTCTCTCGAACTCTCTCGCCCCCCCGCCCCTCCCCTACTCTCTCTCTTGCTCTGTTTCATTCTCTATCTCCCTTGCTCTCTCTCCATCTCTCTCTCAGAGTCTTGGGAGACCAAGACATGAGTTCTCTCTAAAGAATGTGGTTTTCTTTTTACCATATTTGAACAGCCCCACGACCCCTCCTTTCTGTTACAGTCACACGTTATTTCCTTCTTTACTTTTATATTTCCCTATAACCTCCCTATAACTGTCACACTCTGGACATGTTGACTATAAGAGGTAAAGGAATGCCTTTACGTACATGCCAGTCCTGCACTGGTTATTTTCCAGTCTGGACCTCCTGTGTCTCTGGGAGTCTTGTTCCCATGCCAAACAGGTTTTGCTGAGGAGGTTAATCCGTTTAAACAGGTCGTGTGCCTCTATTCTGCATACAGGCAAACCAAAAGTCTTTTCCATTATTATAACCTCTATACAACTTCTCAAAAAAATATCAAATATATTCAGCTGAAATGTTGTTTTAAAAGCCACAAACGTTCAAATTAGTGTATCAACTAGAAATACATGCATTATGGTAATATGAAAGGCATATGAATTGTTTACTTACAAGTTTCTAGTCGTGTCGAACCCTTGTTAGTTTAACAAATGTTTTCCTCTTATTTCCCCTCCTTTTCTCCTTTCTCATTATTCCTTCCCCCTCCTACACCCATTGTCTTGCCTTTCATCATAGCTCTCTCTCTCTCTCTCTCTCTCTCTCTCTCTCTCTCTCTCTCTCTCTCTCTCTCTCTCTCTCTCTCTCTCTCTCTCTCTCTCTCTCCTCTCAAAATCTGGGAAAAAACAATCTGCTCCTGTTGCACTTTGAGAGATCGAAGGGTTATATTTTGTAACTATTTTGACCAATGTTGTTCTAATGTTATTGTCGCTATTTTTCTAATCCTACAAAAATGAAGTCAACATAAGGATTTCATATGCTCATTTACAAAAGAGATTTAGCAGTCAAACGGCCAAATCTAACTCTTCACTGGGCACTGTAAAGTCTTTATAGAAAAACACAGAAGCTGTATAATACATGGCTGTTGGCACCGTTGGTATCCTTTGCAAGGAGCTATCCTGTAGGCCGGCATGGTTCCAGACACAAGTAACACAAATAACCATATAATGACCGGACATTAACAAAATAATTGTAGGTATCACCTAACCCTCCATTGCTTACTGATTATAAAGGAGACTATAAATTGAATGATTATTAAGAGAGATATAAAAGCAATACAACAGGATCTTCTTATGACCCATTCCATATATATATATATTTATTATCAGTCCCAGTAAATGTCTAATAATATTCAAATAACTTTAAAGGAAGGAATAGACCACTGCACCAGAGGCTGACATTTCTGCTGAAACACTCAAAAGTGACCAGCAGGTGGCAGAGCAGATGTTACAGTTTCTCTCGGTCGCTTTGGTACATTTCTCAGATCAGAATAGAAATTTGCAAAACAGTAAGTGCATTTCTCAAAACAATTCGTACAAATAGCAAAACAACATGGATTTCATGCAAAAGCCAGTCTCTTACTCAAAATCCTTAGTTCGTTTCTCAAAAGTAAATATCTGTGTCAATGAACATGTCAGTGCCATCAAAATGACAAGTCCATGTTTCATTGTGTACGGATAAGACTTGCTTAGTCATGTTGTCAATATAACAGTGTACTCTGGAGGGATGCTCTGATGTAAACTATGGCTAAAGTTTTGAATGCAATTATTGTAAATTGTAAGTTACACCTGTATGTGGAGATTGATTGCAAGAGACTGGACAAGTTCGCATTTACGCTTTGACTGTTGGTACTGTAATTTGTTGACAGACCATGTCATTTGAACATAGGAAAATCTCCTTAGGGTAAACTGTACAGGCGTTGCTCTATGAATTACAGTGCAGTCTTCCTACACCTCCTGACGTTCCTGTCTGTTGGGCCACAAATTCCATTGTCAAACAATGTAACATTGTGTTCTGCTCCAGCTCTTGCCAGTTCATGGTTCAGGAGATGCAACTTTGAGCTATTTCAGTAAACTGGTTGATCGTTGGTTGATCTAACACTTCACACATTTCCCTTCTTTAGAGAAAGTCAAGATTCACCTGGTAGCAATTTACCAATTCAGGACAGATTTAGAAAAAAGTCTAATGGAAATGTATAGAAATATGCTTGACATATTATGACAACTTGTTCAACCATTTTGCATGTAAAGACTTATGCAATGAACTAATGGCTAAATGTTGTGGGGGTGAGACTATTCAATAGAGACCCATTGCAATACATTTTGATAAACATGACACGAGCAATTGATAATGTAGGAAAGAGCAGAGAATTGTGCATAATCGTTTGCATGAATGTACCAAAGTATTGGCAACTTGTTCAAAGAAATGAGAAACTACTTTGTTGATGTGCACAAGTGACACCATGATGTGAGGATTGAACAGGTAGTTTTGAGAATTTCAATTCTGATCTGAGAAATGTACCAAAGCGACTGAGAAAAACTGTCATAATAATGTCCCTGGGTATAAGTCATTATGAATAAGTGACAATATATGAAAGACAAATTATATATTTGTCAATTTATTTGCCATAATTGTCCATGGCAAATTCCGAGGGCAAAAATAGTTCTACAAAGTTGTTTGTTCCTTGTGTTATAATGCTTTAATTTCAAAGATAAATATTTACTGTGCCGGCCTTAATTAATAGCTGAAAATACAAATAATTGTTCCTTGCCGTAATTATGGATAAAAAGGATTCACCAAAAGCACCACACGTGAATATCAATATGCCTTTGTGCCGTTTGATTAGGATTCAATGTATTCAATATATATATATAAATATTGAATACATTGAATCCTAATCAAACAGCACAAAGGCATATTGATGGGAACAAAATGTGTTGTGGGAACAAAATGCGTGATTATAACCTTCAAAATAATAAATAAATTAAGCATTGGCATATGTTAATGTGGTTGTTGTTGCTTTATGCTTAAAAGTCCAAAGCGACTGGTGGTCATTCTACATGAAAGTGCTGAGCGAAGGAGAAGCTCCCCTGGCATGGCTGTTAAAGGGGACCCTATGTTGTCAAATAGGTGGACTTACACTGGTACCACTGTGGCTGAAACCTGAAGCTCCTCAGGCATCCCTGAGCCTGCCCAACATACATTTTACCAGCATACCCCTGGAGCCACATCCATCCCTCCCCAATACGCACACATACACACACACACACACACACACACACACACACACACACACACACACACACACACACACACACACACACACACACACACACACACACACACACACACACACACACACACACACACACACACACACACACACGCACACACACACACACACTGTTTGGGCCTCTGAAGGTGTGTGTGTGGGGGGGACGACGACACACATCTTCATGGCATATCGGACGGGGGGGGTTACAAGCATTCGGAGGTCAGTGCGTGCGTGGGGGCTGCCCTAACAAGGCCCGCTCGATGAGGCCGATGACAACTTGACAGATGTAGGTGCAGTGCAATCGGATGGGAGGGAGGGAGGTGGGGGGGGGCGGGGGGTATCAGGTGATCAGGTACTTGATGTTCAGTGCACTCTGCTTATTTGTTGTTGAGGAAGGTGAGGAGGTGAGGAGGAGGAGGAGAGGAGCAGGAGGGGGGGGGGGGGGGGGAGCGGGAGAATTGACGAGGCCAGGGAACGAGGGGGTGGTGGCTACCAGGAGCATGCCAGATAGTAAACACATGTTAATCTCTAGACCTGTTTATTGGTTGGAAGTGATTGCTACTCCCCCCCCCCCCCTTCCACCAGGCCTGCAGCCAAGCAGCCCCGCCCTGCTGGTAACCAGATCCACATGAACCCTGCCTCTCAAGTCCCCCCACCCCGCTCACTATTAAACCTTTACTCACTCATTCTATTGTTTGCTCTCCCTTTCTCTCTCGGCACTCTACACATTGCGTAGGCGTAAGGGATGTCTCTTCTCCTTGCGACATTCACACAATTTTCAAGTGATGCACTGCGTGGGGGGCAATGTGTTACGGAGTAACGGCACCCTGACACCCCCACACTGCGGGGTGAACCAGCTCAACTGGCATTTGGCGCATAAACTCCTAGCTGTGTGAAAGAGATGATTTAAGTTCTCAATGCGGATTGGGCTCTCTGATGCTGCTCTCTGTCCACTGTTGTGGTCAGAGGAATTGATTCCTGATGTAGCCAGCAACATCAGACACTAAGAGCTATACACCTCTCCTCTGTTTATCAAGAACCGAGCTGAGGTGTTTCTGGTGTTTTGGGCTAACGTAGCTGTGGATCAAGCCTGAACGACAGCATCTAAATTCTGTTTAAGCTGATGTATGTTTACGGATGTTTTCCGCTTTTCATTTTGCTTGGGATTTGTCCCTAATAAACGTTATAGTTTCAGAAATAACTTTTGAGTTAACTCTGCTGTCTGGAAAGGGATCAGTCAACTACCTTAATTCCTTATAGTGTACCATTTTTGGAGAAGGGCACATTTCTTTTGAATGGCCATGGTGACTAAGGGTTCAAAGCTGAGGTTCAAGTTCAACCTAAAAACTGAGAGTGTGAGCTATAGAGGGAGAGGAGGGCAAGCAGTCGTCTAACCATAGCTCTGGGTAGTTTGTCTTTGGCCCAGCGGGATACATTTCAGACATTTGGCAGGTTAAGCTCTTTATATTTCCCCATCTGGCCCTCCAGACATCTTCCACATATCACTATCTGTGCTATTCAATCCTTCGTCCTCAATAACACTCCATCCATCTGATTCGCTTTACACTTATCTGGCTTAATTACATGTCCACACTTGTATTTCCTCATCTGACGGGACATGTCGGAACTCACTTCTCTGTGTTCGAAGGGGCAGAGCGAGGGGATTTCTCCTTTCAAGGGATTACATGCGTGTCATTACTTTGACCTACAGCCCCCAACACCCCTCCCCCCGAAAACAAAACAAAAACAAACGTCTAATCTCTACACTGAGAGCTTGGATTAAAAAAATGTTCCTATGCAAATACCTGACCTATGTGGTTTACCAACTCTGAGTCAATCTGTTCACTTTCCCTAAGACTGCATGTTGGCTCTGTATATGGAAAGACCTTTCCTACACCAAGCCCCCCCCCCCTCCCACTATAGACACTGTAGCTTTCTTCTAATTGACTTCCATGCACAGGTGTCCAATGACCTGTCCTGGCCCTGTCCTCCCAGCGCTCTGTCCCTTTGCTTCTCCCTCATGGATTTGCGCCTTGATGAGCATCTTTGAACGGCCAATCTATTGTCCCCCCCAGGTGTTTCCATTGGTCACGAGCCGGACCACTCTTAACCCCCTCGTCTCGCCCTGTCACATGACTCCCCCCCCCCCCCCCCCCCCCCCTAACCCTAACCCCCGGCACCAGCACAAGCACAGGAACCACCACCCTGCGCCCCTCATGCCCCCCCCGGTTTCCAGGAATACAGTTCATTGCATAACGGCAGAAAGCCCTTAGCCCTTTGTGAGTGTTAACGTAAATGGAACACGTAGCATGTGGTGCAGTGGTGGAGGGCTGGGGTGTTCCCAGGCTCTGGCGTAGGCACTGACCCCTCTGAACACAAGTGCTCTGTAGAGGGAGGCAAGGCCCAAATAGATAGATGGGTAGAGAGAGGGAGAGAGATAGTGGGAGAGAGAGACAGAGAGCGAGAGAGAGAGAGAGAGAGAGAGAGAGAGAGAGAGAGAGAGAGAGAGAGAGAGAGAGAGAGAGAGAGAGAGAGAGAGAGAGAGAGAGGTAGTGAGAGAGAGAGAGAGAGCGTGGGAGGGTGGGGAAAGGAGAGGGAATAAGGAGATTGTGGGAGTAAGGGGTGTAGACAGTGAGAGCCAGAGAGACAGTGAAGAGGTGTAGACAGAGAGAGAGACAGGCAGTGAGGGGCTTCAAGACAGGGGAGATCAAAGGAGAAGTAAGTGACAAGGGAGGAGGAGAAATGGAGACAGAGAGAGAGGGAGAGAGATTGAGAGAGAAGGAGGTCAAGAACCAGCTGTCTCACAGTGTTCTGTGTGATTCCGCTGACCGGGCCGGCCAGTGCCAAGACAGAGTGAAGGTGGACTGGAGCTTGGGGGGGGGCATGCAGAAGCAACAAGCCTGGAGGGAGGTGATGATGAGCGCTGTGTGTAAATAGATGGGCCTGGAGTCTATTTATAAGGCCATCTGGAGTGGCCCTTAGCAGGGGTGAGCCCTCGCACACACTGCATTAGCAGCCTGCTACTAACAGGGCTCCAGGCCAACCCCTGGACCAACTGCAACACTAAAGTTTCCAGAAGTCATTGACGCCTTTATAATCTTTTTTTTCATTATTGTATTGCAAATGTGTCCATGTCTAGTTCAATCCAGTATTGGGCCTTATGCTAATGCCCATATGTAACAAATATTAGTATTTTCCCTGTGATTGGCAGTTAGTTGGCCAAGAATAGCGGTTCACATGCGATGGCCATGAATATTGAACGATTTATGAGCCTTTTCACAGCATCATATTCTATCTCGCTATTTAGCATTGGAAGGGCAAGCCCTCCACCGCTTTGTCAGTGTAAGCATAAGATACATCTCTGAGGTGCCAGTGGCTTGAAGGTCATCGTACAGTCCTCCTATTCTTCTTCATGACAGATCTAGGGCAGCGGCCAGCAGTATTCAGGTCAGGTATTCGTTGGTGAGCACCTAAAAAGATGTCAATCCTTTTGTAGTTTACAGTATTGGAGTTCTCTTTGAATGGTGGCGGCCCATGAAAAGAGGCCTTGGATTTGACTCCTCTCACTATTTCTCTCCACCATCACTGGTGTTGGCAGAAAGGCGAGAAGTAAAGGGCTATCAGGATCTCTATCAGGGTGTATTCTGGAGTCCAATTTTAGATGAAGCCGGTCCGCACCTGTTGCCTTGCCCACTCAGAAAGGCATCACTTTCCTCCATGATTAGCCGACAGCTATAAAACATTACACGTCTATGTAATTTCAAAGATTTATTTTCAGATATTTTATGAACTTCATCTATAAAATCTTAAGGTTTCATCCTAATCAGTTGAATCATCCTTCAACCGCCATCGCTTTTCAAACCTCACCGAAGAACACAGTCATGAACACAGTCATAATTTACACATTATGTAAAATGATAACTATAAAGAAATTATAGCCACTGTTCATAAACAAAGGAGTGGAATGGTTATTTAATTTGCCATATTTCCCCCATCCCTCATGGTAACATTCAGCTACCATAGTGCTGAATGTGTTGTGCTCCGAAAACTCTGGTAGCATGACATCATAGTAGATAGCACCAGTTTTCGTTTCAAAACATTTTCAATACATTTCTCATAAACTATACATTTCATTAATTCTATCCGCAAAATAATTGAAAAAGAAAATTCAACAGTATAATACAGCTTTTGATCAAAACATTATGATATTAGCTACTTTTTGGGGAACATATATTGATACATATACTATACATACCATAAACTCATACACTTGCACACAAACACACTTAGAAACATACAACATACATCATTATTATGGAGCAATTTACAAAAGAAGAATCAATAATCTACAGCAGCATCCAATCACACACTTTTTCCCAGTTATTTATTCTTTATATGAAAAAATATGAATATCAACGATTTACTAAAAATAAATGCCAACAAAAGTCTATCTCTCTGCCCGGCCCTCTCTCTCGGGTTCTTCCTCCACTCCTGCTCTCCCGCTTATGTTCCTGGCCTCCTTCTCGGCCTCCGCCTCCTTCCTCTCCTGCTGCTCCTCGTTCTCCTTCAGCCAGGGGCCTCCCAGGTAGCTGAGGATCTCCTCGGGGCTCCCCCGCTGCTCGGGCAGGGGGTGCAACAGTTCCTTGAAGAGAGCAATGACCAGCCGACTGAAGCCCTTGAACTGAGTGGGCAGAGGGTTGCTCCTCCTGTCCTCCCTCTCCTTCTCCTCCTCCTCCTCCTGGTACCTGTCCTCCCCGTCGCTGTCCCGCTCGGCCTCGCGCTCGAACCACTCCCTGAACCTGCGGTAGCCGGAGGCGTCGCGGGTGCTCTCCTCCCAGGGGAAGCAGCCGGTGAGCAGGCAGTAGCTGAGCACTCCCAGCGCCCAGCTGTCCACGCTGGGCTCCACTGTCATCCACAACGGCTCCACGGGCTCCGGGTCCCCGCTGAGCCGCCGCCGCGCGTTCTCCTGCTCCAGGGCCTTGACGGGCTCCACCTCAGGCGTGCAGAAGGGCGAGTCGTACCAAACGCCGCGCACACTGGTGCCGATGGGCCGGGCCAGGCCGAAGTCACCCAGCTTCACCCAGCGGCAGGCGGGGTCGCACAGGAAGATGTTCTCGGGTTTGATGTCACGGTGGACGAAGCCCAGGGAGTGCAGGTGGGTCACGGCGCCGCTGAGCTGCGCCATCACCCTCTGCACACACTCCTCCCCCACCCCCACCTGGGGAGAGAGGGACACAGGGATGGAGAGGATACATGGAGGGTTACAAAGTATAGACTGCAAGCACATGGAGTCAATATAACAATATATATCAGAGTGAAAAGATTGTTGCATGAATACGTTGATTTCTATTCTATTCAGTTGTTTTCTAGTATCTTCTCTTCCATTAATTTGCAGGGACTGGCCGGCCTGGTGACTTATCCAACCCTCTGTTATTGAAAGCAGGCTAGCTCTCACATTAATGCGTCAAATGTTCCTGGCAGAGACACAAACAGAGGAGGAGGCTTGGATGCGTTCCGCCTGTAATTTGTTGCATGCCTCGATTGGTTGTTGACAGAAATGAAGGTACAGCAACAAGATCACTACTAAATATGAACACAGCATTCTTTGTTCTATTAAGTTGAGACAGAATGGGATTGCATCTGATTCAAGTCTACTTGAAATAGATTTCACCACATCTCTCTTAGGGTGTTCCCAAGTGCTCTAGTTGGATAACTTGAACAAATGGTTGTGTGTTTGTAGATCCATATCAACTTTCTATCACACCTCTGACACGATGACATTGTAGAGGTCACCGTAGAGGCCGGCCTGCTGGGCAAAGACATAGTAGGAAGGTGTGGAATAGAAGATGCCCAGGGCTCGCGTCAGCGAGGGATGGGTGCAGAAGGAGAGGGAGAGGTGGTATTCGCGCAGAAAGGAGGCAAGGGAGGTTGACTTGCGTGGGAAGAACTTCAGAGCCATCGGAGTGCCTGAGGGCCAATGGTGAAAAGATGAGATGGTCACTGATCGCACACTGAGAGTTTAGTTCAAAAAAATCAATGATATGAAATATGCAATCCGTTAGGGCAGACAGTGTAAAAATATAACGTCCTCTCGGGATGGTCCCTGAGATCTAAACAGCAACCCGATCCTAGTGAATGTAGCAAAGCCCTCGATTACAGCAACAGCAGAAGGTTAAACCAGAACTATATAAAGACAACATCAGCCTTCCAGTTGAGCAGCACTAATGAGCCCCCAACACAATGTGTATAGAGGCTCAGCCTTGAGTGCATGTCTTGCTAGAGTGCAAGTATGGAAAGGTCCAATTTCAAACCAGTGGCGGTTGGCTGGCAGGCCAGCGAGTTCATTAAAAGGATTAATTCTACCCTAAGGGGGTTTCATTCATAAGTCCATTAAGTGAAAGCCTGAATTGAATCCAAATCAAATGGTCACAACATGTTCAATACTCAACTCTGACCCCCAGTCGCACACACACACACACACACACACACACACACACACACACACACACACACACACACACACACACACACACACACACACACACACACACACACACACACACACACACACACACACACACACACACACACACACACACACACACACACACATACTCACTCTTTTAAAACTATACCTCATTGCTGCTGCAACCTTTTTGTAATTCCTATTTGGTTTTAGTTTTATTGTCCGCGCCATTCCTCCCATTGGTCGTAGACGTCCTGTCGAAAGTGACTGTCAAATGCATTGCATAGTGTATGCACTTCAACCATGTGCTTCTTCTTCACGTCTTATTATATGTGCAGTGCAAGAGCCCTGAGCTCCACACCTCGGCCCGTCACCCACCTCTCTTCCTGTGCACGGCCAGCATCACCTTGCCGTAGGAGCCCTCTCCCAGCAGCTTGACGATCTGGAAGTGGTCTGAGGTCCTCAGGCTGGTCATGGACTGGGCCGTCAGGAAGCATAGCTCATCAAGCTGCTGAGCTTCTACAGCCTGCACCATACACACATAAAACCACACACACGCATACGCAGAAACACATATCTGTCAGTGTTTCTGGGAGACGGTCCTGTTGACAGGGGATGAGTGGATCACAGACAGGATTGGCGGACCGCTGACCGCCGGAACATGTTGATGCATGGGACGTATGCCTTCGCAGAAAGTAATCAGACCTGCTATTGACGTTCCATTACCTGAGCCCACCCCATGGCGTGTTGTGTCACCAGAACCTCAACCCTAGATCCCCTAAACAGCAAATATCTGTGTATATGGTATCAGTTAACCTTGTAAACGGATTTGGCCAGGTGAAAATATAGTGAGATTAACAAGTGAGGGTGGATGAGCGAGACATTGTCTGATGGATTGTCTGATCTAAGGTTATATCGCTGTGATGTCTTCTGGGGACAATCACAGCACTTGTTCCTGTCATTCATAGTCCTTGTGTCCTGTGTGCTTTCACATTCTCCTGAACTAGATCCTCTCCGTGAAGCCCACTAAATTAAGGGAGGCGTGAACATGTTCAAGGCAAGTAGACAAAGCTATCACAACACCTATGTATATTTCTGTTTTTGACCTTGCAGTCTTTTGATTGCATAACATTGTCATAGACGCCCATAATCCAAGTTTTGATTAAGTTACACATTGGAAAAGGTCTTAGAATTTCTCGTATGTGATTGTGTGATGTTGTGAAGTGTTATGTGTACCTCTCCGATAATATTTTCTATGGATTATGAAGTGGGACTGGTCACTCATGAGTCCACTCCATAATCAGTTATAATCAAATTGATCACATTGGTCTTCAGATAGTACCCTCAATTATCTGGATCATAAGCTATATGAGGATAAACAGCAGGATTTCAGCTGAGATAATATCAGAAGTCCGAGCTGCTTGGCCTGTCTCCCTTGTATAATGTCACCAAGGTTGGATTTAAATGCCAGGCATTATGCTTGATGACTGTATGTTATTGTATGTTTTTGTATGTTATGTATATTGTCTATATCAACTACACCTTTATGTCTATACATATGTTTATATGTAGACATTTCCATAAGTAAGCGTATCTGCTGAAACTTGAGATTGCCGGAAAACCTAAGACATCATAATTTACATTTGCTAATCACTGTGCATAAAGGTTGTGACAAATGTCATGTTTTATTTAGAGGTGGGAAGATAACAAGGATTATGCTTTAATCAAGACAACAAACAATTTTTTGTTATTATTAATGGACATGAAGAAAAATAGATAATCAGACACATAATTAGAAATTCCTGTTTTTTTCTTTACACTAAAATGTTTCTACATATCTACAAATGAAAATATCCTAGGATATTGCCTGTCAACCCAGCTTCATAATGCTTCATATGCCCTTTTATTTCAGTATATGTTACTTGTTAATATTTTTAAAAATATACTGGAAGGCAGCTGATTAACAAATTAACACGGAAATTACAATTATGTGATTTAAAAGACACTTTCATCCAAGCAATTTATATGTGAGGCTGTGAACAATCAAAGCAAATATCAATATGGGAGTAACTACAAAATATAATCAGGACTGCAATAAGACAATAGCTTAGACTCCAGTGAAATATTATGTGCATTTCAAAAAAGTAAGATAAGAACGAAATACAACACAAGTGGTATAACATAATGAGATGACTCTTGATTGTTCAATCAACTTTTAGAGTTATCAATGTGCTGCATACTTGTCTTTTTATTACTTAAATCAAATCAATCATCATGCCAATCAAGCATGTACACTTATTCAACAGGATTATTAACACGTGTGATAAATAATTGATTGTTAATCAATTATTGATCGATTACTGGAGGTGGTACATTGTCTTCCAAAAAAATACGTTGAAGGGCTATAGAATCATTTATTAATCATGGCTGCACCTCAGGCTTTTTTTATACAGCAAAGAAGCCTGGTTTCTCTTCATGCTGTATATGCACATGCAACACATTTTTGCTTTATGTATTTCAATAATAAACCTGATCAACCATCTGTTTAGTTTGCTATGAGCAATAATAATCAGTTATAATGCATTTATTCCGTATCAAATAGCAAAAGTAATGCAGACATAATGATTCACTTTTCAGGAATACTTAATATCCTTGAAATAGTTTGTACTCACTGCCATTTTCAGAGGTGGACGACTCTGCAGTACGACTGTATTCACTTTGTCTTGGTTCCGGTGCAATCAGAAAAAAAACCACACTGACATCCAGCAAGTGCTGTGATTTACAACCTGTTTCAAAACTGTCACGAATGTATCCTTGGTTAGGATGCTTTACTTCAACAGGGATCGGAGCCACTGCATGTGAGTCTCTTCTTTGCGGGGGTCAATACGACAGCTTTATATGGGGGACAGACAGACCCCTACCCTCCTCAGGGACCTGGAGCCTGACTTTGTACTTCCCCAACAAAAGCCCACGTCACGCCCCTGTCCCACCACTGTCCACTCCTTTCCTACACTGCTGCCAAATCCTCTGTGTCCCCTGAGGGTTTTGCTAGTAACTATGCATGTACCAACTGTGAGGCATTTCACCCCCCCACCTCGCTCTCTTTTCTGTGTGTGTGTGTGTGTGTGTGTGTGTGTGTGTGTGTGTGTGTGTGTGTGTGTGTGTGTGTGTGTGTGTGTGTGTGTGTGTGTGTGTGTGTGTGTGTGTGTGTGTGTGTGTGTGTGTGTGTGTGCGTGTGCGTGTGGGTGTGTGTGTGTGTGTATGTGTGCGTGTGCGTGGGTGTGGGTGTGTGTGTGTGTGTGTGGCACGGTTTCTCTCCTTCCCTCTGCAGTGTGGTGTTGATGCATCAGAGTTTCAGTAGGTTCAAGCCATCCAACTCTCTTTTTCTCTCTCTCTCTCTCTCTCTCTCTCTCTCTCTCTCTCTCTCTCTCTCTCTCTCTCTCTCTCTCTCTCTCTCTCTCTCTCTCTCTCTCTCTCTCTCTCTCCTACCTATCGCTTCCTCAGCTGCCACACAAGTCCCCTGCTTTCTAATGTCACTCACACCTTCACCTCCCAGCTCACCCTATCCCCCCTCCCCCTCTGTGTTTCTCCCCCCCCCCTGTCTCTGCCTATCTTAGTCAGTGGATCTTCTGCACAGCGTGGAATGCTTCACCCAATCAGTAGGTATGTAGACTGCATCCAAATAATCATCCAAATTATTGCTTACATACATACAAACATACATCCATGCAACAAAAATGTTTTTTACATTTTATATGTTTTATATCCTCTTGTCCTCATTTGGAAATAAACCATCCTATCTTAACGTTTTGCTAATCTCCTGAAACATTAAGACTCACGATGGCTTCAGACTAATGAGGGACTGAGTTAACAGCTGAATGCTTGTCGTACAGAACAGTCTCCCTGGGCTGTGTGCAGCCTATAGCAGACCTCAGTGCCAGCTGCCTTGTATTTTCCCCTCCATCTCTTTCAGCCTCGACACCCTCCTCTCCTTTCTATCTGCTCAGATCAATTTCCAATGATACTACATACTACGGTACTATTATTGCTGCCATGCAGCTCTCTCTTGGCTGCTGTTACGTAACAACAACACTGGCTGCTATCACAACTGACCGGCGACTCTCCGGTTACCACCGCCGTTGGTAATCCTGGGGTGGATGTGGCCGCTCTAAAGTTCCCCGTTGGTACGTACACACTGGGGGCTCGGGGGCCCTGCTGTGGAAACACGCTCTCCCCCAGGACAACTCAAACGCCACTTTCAACACTCCCACTTACTAGATGACCATGCACCCTTCTGCCTGCCACAGTTGTGATAAACACATAGTTTACACACAATTACATACCCCTCTGTACAGAGGGGCTTATTAAAGTGCGACGCAATCACATGTAGGTATAGTTATGTTTTCCCATTAGGTTTAATAGTAAGAGTTGTTGATTCATAATTATGTCCCAAACACAATATTGATTCCGACATGTTGTCATCAGATAATCAAGCATCCATTAACATCATTAACGCGTTTGCAGGTGCGTAACCAAAAGGGCTCTGACATGCAGGGATTCTAAGCTCTGATTGAGCTTCAGTTAAGCATATGTTGGCCGCTACCTGTTTGCATTGTATGCATGGGAATCCTGTCTGAAAGTGACTAGCCTAATTGTGAAAGAAAGGACATGATGCATGTGTGTATTCGATTTTTTCTATTATTAAACTTTACAATTTTGTAGTAATATGTAGCAATGAATGTCTATGACATAAAAAGTAATAGCCTACTTGGAACGTCCATCAACAACCATAACATATTAACGTGTGTATCTATTACGTAAAATCTATTATTGTTTTAGGTTTAGGTTTCACAGACATTGCAACATGCTTAAAAGAGTTGCGATGATAGTATCAGTAAGTGGACTCATTGCATAGTGTCACATTCCTTACTCAATTAACCGTTGATCTAATCACGATAATTACACATTTTACTCAAATTAAACGGATTAACTACAACATGATCTTTAAGAATGCAAAGAAAAATACAACAAGATGAACATATAAGCCCTGTTTAATTATTTAACTGCCATATAACTTGTTTGTTATCTGGGACCTGTTCCCATATAGTTGTTTTCTTCAGATACCCATCAATGTATCCTGCCTTTGAGGGAGAGATGGAAGAAAAAAGTTGTGTAGGATGAAAGGTTTTCTTGCATGTGGTCCACATGCAAGAAGCCAGCTGTTATTATATTTCTCTGAGGGTGGGGCTCAACATGTTTCATTTATGGTTTGCTGGAGGTTTGACTCTCTGTTGCACTCATTTTGCTTTCAGTGAGGACAAAATAGTTCAAGGTTGCCTCTTTGTGGAGGACTTATGCTACAACAATGCTGAGACCATAACACAGAAGTGTCTTGTGGCTGCTAAGGAGTTTGCTGTAATTAGTAGATAGAAGATAATGGACAATGTTGTAGGCCAATGTTTTTATTTATGTGTGCTTATATATCTTATGGTAATGTGGAATGAGTAATAATATTAAGTAAATAAAAAAATAATATTGCTGCATCTACTCAAGAAAAAAATGTGAAGGAAAAATAAAGAACAACCTGGCCATATAATTTAATTATTAAGCGTTATCTAATTTTCCTTCATCCAAGTTTATTTTGAATGAATTTTGTATACCCATAGTTTGGCTAAATTCATTCTGCAAATACTGACTATTTAGGCCTACTTGACTCATCGGACTAGATGCTGAATATTGGAAATAGATTTTTGAAGCATGAATAGATGCAGCATAATATGCAGATGGTAACTTGCACTGTATGCACGACTGCAGCCCTTTCCACAGGCAGCCCTCACCTATGCATGAGTTTGTGCGAGGGGGTGCGGTCTGCACTGTAATTGATTACGGAACCGGAAACTCGGCCATCTCCTTGTACACTCAAGCTACAACAGGGTCAGTACTGACTTGATATAGACATTTATCATGGTATTTTTTGGAAGTGGTGAGACGCTGTGGGTTGTAGAGTGAAAGTAGAAACCGTCGCATTTTCCGATATAGGGTACGTCGCCGATTCATACTTTACATCATAAGAATCGCATTCTGTTGTCAATTGTGAATTAGCTGTTGCTAGCTAGCTAACGTCAGATGTTAGCCTCCTCGGTAGCCCAGATAGCTGACTGTAGGCACACCGAGAGGGCTGATCCTATCGGTCCCTGCATGGTTATATATCTATATCTACACATACATGTGTAAATAGATAGATATATTATGATTCTGACGGACACGTCATCCCCATCCTGGTTTATGCCTGTGTTAATAGGCTTTGACCTAAATATCGTTCTGGGTTCGTTGTGAGTGGAAGTTCATAACGTTACTTATAATTAGCTAACTCCCGTAACTTGGCTCCCTGCCTCCACCACACCTTATCCCGGTTCGGGGACAACACACTGCACCTGACCCGCACCCTGACACTGAGGTGTCAGGGCTGGAGGACGATGTCCTGGTCAACATGTCCCTGACCG
Source organism: Gadus chalcogrammus (assembly GCF_026213295.1). NCBI lineage: Eukaryota > Metazoa > Chordata > Actinopteri > Gadiformes > Gadidae > Gadus > Gadus chalcogrammus. Next base: position 5,701,494 of record NC_079422.1, read on the forward strand.
AAGCTAATGTTGGTTAAACCCCCTGTGCGAAATTGTAGCTGTTGATGTGTATATTATTCAGTATAGAGGGGCTCAACCTCACCTGTATTGAGACTATGTCTACCGTGAACAGCGTGTGTGTGTGTGTGTGTGTGTGTGTGTGTGTGTGTGTGTGTGTGTGTGTGTGTGTGTGTGTGGGGGCGGGTCTAAAGTTGCATTGCTTACTGTCTGTAGAGAATGGCGCTAGGACTCATTGGTAACTAATTTAACGATCCCAGTTGGGTTGTAAGTATACACGTTATGTAAACATTTGTTACATTCATGATCATAAGTGTGAATGCTGCTGCTGCTGCTTGTCGCACTAAAACAACATGCAGGTACTTTAGTGGGGGGGTGTACAAGACATTATTGAGAATATGCCTTGGAAACTCATTCACGTTTAGCATTGTTTGCAACGTAAGGTTTTTCACAATGTAAGTACTTAAAAGTCTAGTGCTGTAAACGATTTATCAATGTAACATATCGGAAAGATTAATGTCGACATGTATCTGTTTAATGAGGGTACTAACCATCATAGTATGGAGTGTTTTGGGAATTATTTCCTAGTGTGTACACGTAAAATGTAATGGTTGTTTTGGGATGAGTGGTCCGAAGTACTGAATGCTTAAAGCCTAAACATACTTCTTATCACTGCCCGAATAGTCAAAAGATGTGATTGTGTGTGTTTGAACTTTGGAACAGTGCTTTTGGTTTTTCAAACTGACTTTTGGAATGCTTATCACCATATGTTGGCTTATACAGTTTAGGCAGTTATTAGTCTAGTGGGTAATGTTTAACAAACTACTTAAATTGTGACCGTTTTCTTTATTATTTTTAGTCTTCAAGCTTTACAAATAAAATAAAAATACATATTTGGCATTACACATTGAATACGATAATTATTAAATTTTGCATATACTTCTCTCAAACTGTCTAGCAAAAATCTTAACGATCTGGGCTCATTATTTTGTATAGTGATATGCTTTGTTAAAGAATTGTCATGAAAAGTGATCGCTCAATGTTGTTCGTTAACACAGCAATAAATTGTCTCGTTCTAAAACCCTGTGATACTACAGGGCTCCAGACTTATTTTTTTCACTAGGAGCACTGTGGCCCCTAACTGAACATTTTAGGGGTGCAACCAGAAATTTTAGGGGCACACACCGTTAATCAACATGCCAACCAAATATTCACATTTCTACTAATTTTCACTGTATTACTAAATATTTTGATAATAGATGCAGAAATTACAATGTGCTGTTTCAAATTCAGTGTCACATTTTATTGTGATTCTCATCTATCCCAACAGTTTCCAGGTTTGCGCATGCATGCGTTCGACAAGTACGGAAGCGACAGTTTCACGGGAGTGCGCCCGCTTGTTGTGCCGCTTGACAGGACGCTGAGCCTCCTCTCTGCCCGCTCGCCTCTCCATTGAGAATGCATTATCATGCCCGACAAACGCCTCCCGTGTGAAAAGCCCTTTATGGCACCTGAAGCAGAGTCCTGCACTGGTTTGGGTGACCCGCACAATTTGGATGAAACGAGTCGGGTCGGACGACTGAACAGCGCGGGTCGGGCGCGGGTTTTGCGATTGCGAGCGAGACTTCACAGGTGCTGGATACGTTAATCAGCAGCGGAGGAGTCAACTCAAGCCATCAAAAGTGGATGATGTGCTTATTTTGCACAACAATCTAAAGCACCAAGCCAAACACCAGATAGTGTAATTCCCATCTAATGTTTCTAATTTTTCATCGGGTACAGGTTGGGTGTCGATATCAATTTACAGCGGTTCTGGTCGGGCGACTGTCGGAACACGGGTCGGATGCGGTTTGAAGTATTGCGGGTACGGGCGGGTGCGGGGTTTGTAAAATAAGACCCGTTCAGGACTGACTTGCACTGGCACACTAGCCGTAGGTCAGAAGTACGAGTCAATCGTTTGCTTGCTCATTGTAAACGCACGTAGCAGGTTGTGAAATCGTTCTCCTTCGCACAGACGTTTACGCGCGCTCGATAACCTCTAGGACCCTCCACCCCGACGCATTAGCCACTTACAGTGGCCATTCCCTATCCTTCTTACACTCATTGGCCTGCTAAAGATTCCGGATTCACTGACGTGCCCCTTCGACGTAAAAAGTAAAAGGGCAAATTTACTGATGGAAAATTCGGTCGCACACTCACAAATTTTGGTGGCAGTCTGGAGCCCTGTACTATTAGGCTGTCTGGCTAGATTTCAGCTGTATTTTAAGTAGTGTAATTGGCTTATCAATTCAATGTCGACTATGTGAGAACTCTGTCTCTTGGGTGTAACTATTGTGAAACTTGCTTCTGGTAAATGCTAAATGTTATGCTTATTTTTAATCATGGCCTTTAGGTTATTTCCTCTTTTAAAACAGTTCCGGGTACGCCTTGCGCTATTTTTATTATGTGTTCTTCCTGTTAACTCCCACTATCTTAATGGCTGCAATGTAATGGTTGAGTTTCTCATTTCTCTTGTGTGTGAGAAATGCATCCAACACTTTCCTCTATGTGTATTGTTGTCACTGAATCTGTTTCTTGTTCCCTCCTTAAAGCTGTGATTTCTGGAACCCAAATGTCGTCCTGGGAAGAGACAGACAGGCTGAGACAGAGCTCTCCGTGACCGAATTGCACTGGAGGACAATAAACCCAAAGACATCAAGAGGAGAGCGCCACCCTTGCATTGCTCTTGCGTAACAGGTGTGCTTGGCACACATAGACACCAAGAAGAGACACCCTATAGAGCAGACCATATTATCTATCTAGCAGTCCACCCCCCTCTATCTTTCGCTCTCAATCATTGTAGCGGGCATGCTCTGTCATGTTAAATTCTCACATAACCCGCCCTTTGACTTTATTGACCTCTATTATACTACTTGAACTATTCACGCGTACAATGGATTAATAACGATGTTGTACCGTGTTTAGCGGTGTTGTCTGTTTAATGACCCCCTTCTTCACATTCTGCCCTTTAGATTACAGCAGAGCTTGACAGCCAGACGGTTGCCATGTCGACTTCATCGCTACGGCGACAAGTAAAGAACATTGTCCACAACTACTCAGAGGCTGAAATCAAGGTTGTTCCCAGCTACTTGCCCACCTTTCCTTCTCTTTGCTCAGCGCAGTATTGATTTATAGCTGTTAACCTGGAACTGCCCCTTATATGTAGACCGCATGCATGCCTTTGCGGTGTGTCACGCATCTCTGCAGCACATCTGACATCCTGTAGTTCTTATTCGGTCCCAACCACCTCGCCTAGACTTCAGATTTCATGCTAATGCAGTGATGATGATTGTTATCTGACATCCTTGTTGATGGTGGTTACAATAGCACCTCCGCTTCTTTCCCTCATCAGCGCAGCATAGCATCCTGTGTGTGTGTGTGTGTGTGTGTGTGTGTGTGTGTGTGTGTGTGTGTGTGTGTGTGTGTGTGTGTGTGTGTGTGTGTGTGTGTGTGTGTGTGTGTGTGTGTGTGTGTGTGTGTGTGTGTGTGTTGGGTCTCTCCAGTATGATAACTACTGTGTGTGGCTCCCCAGGTTAGAGAGGCCACCTCCAACGACCCATGGGGCCCCAGCAGTTCCCTCATGTCGGAGATTGCCGACCTCACCTATAACGTGGTGGCTTTCTCTGAGATCATGAGCATGGTGTGGAAGAGGCTCAACGACCACGGGAAGAACTGGAGACACGTATACAAGGTGCGTGTTTAGTTGTGTGTGAGACCTCCCAACGGTCGTTATTTTTCTCAATCTTAAACCTGCACTATGTAGCTGTTCTACTGAAGCTTCATACTCTATAAATAAATAAAAAATAAAAAATATATTAATCAATGCTAATTCTTATTTATTTTATGCCAACTTTTGCTGGCCCAATAGCGGGAAAATATTAGATAAATGACATGTCTATGACTGAATCGAAAACTGCAATAACTGTCTAACATAGTGCAAGAAACTGTGTAAGCTAACTGGTTGATGTTTTGTTTGTCTTTCCCGGAGCAGGCCATGACTCTCATGGAGTATCTGATCAAGACAGGTTCGGAGCGGGTGGCCCAGCAGTGCCGGGAGAACATCTACGCAGTTCAGACTCTTAAAGACTTCCAGTTCATAGACCGAGATGGCAAAGACCAGGTATGCGTTCACACCCTCCAAACCACACAGGGCTTACGCAATCGTTCCAGATGTGAGGCGCCGCTAACGGGCATTGTAAAGCGTGCTGCTTGGAATCCTTTCAAGGTTTTTTTACAATGCCCTCCGGATCTCGTGGGCAAACATTGGGACCGGCCAACAATAATGTTTTTATTGACTGGAAATTGGTCAACCTATGGCAAAAGGATAAGCCTTTTGACATAGGGATGTACCTGTACAGGTTTCTTACGGGACGATACTAGATCTTTGTGCACAGATTAAATATGTAGTTTGCATGATAGTGACAGTTATTGTTAATTTGTTGAGCTGATGGAAATGCGTTGTGTTCCTTTAAGATCCGACATGACAGCATGTAAACACAGATCACTGCAGAGTTTAGTTTGTAATAATGAAGAGTGAAGCCAAACTGTTTTCTGACGAAGTTGAAACGCATAAGTTACGAAATTGTTGAGACCACCAACATCCGTGTATACATGGGAAATGCTTGTAGTTGTTATTTTTGTCCCTTGTGAAGTGCTGTATACCTGTTGTCTAGATATGCAAATGCGTTGTACATTTAAAAGGCTGCAGGTCTCGTGTGTTATGATTTTAAGTGAGCGAACGCCTTAATGGTGGCATTTTTAGTAGTCAAACTGTCCAACCAGACAGAGCAAGGTAGGATATAGTTTTCATTCATCTTTTATTGGATTTCATTGAGAGAGTTTTGCACACATTGAAACAAGTTGGAAAAGTATATCATTGGGATAGATATTGAGCTAAAAGCACAATTCCAATATTGAACAACGTAAATAACACGTATGCAAATGAAGCATACAGACTTTCTGGCTACCTTTGCCACAACTATGAAATTTGAACAGTACTGTATTGGTATAACACATGGTTCAGTGACATCCATGCCCATGGATGGAGTGCTGTCTACGGCTAAACGCAGGAGCTCAGTCCATGGGTCCAGCTACTGCGCATAGTGCTTATCTATTCTAGGTTTCAAAAGCCTTGAAGCCTTGGCTTCACATTGTAGCAACTATGACATGAAGGTACTATGGCTACAATTGTCTGGCTTCGCTCTCTCTCATCTTCCATTCCACTTCCTTGTCCTATCAGGTCATTGATACTTCCGTAGTTTAAACTGACTACTTAAAGTTTAGGCCTACTATTTGTAGTGTGATCCTATATTAAAATATCAACAACAAAAACACGAGGAGAGTGAAGCCCAGTGAGCCCGAGATCAAAAAACAGGTACTTCTATGGTTGGGTCAAGCCTACCTTTTGTAGTCAGCGCAGTTTCGAGATGAATTATGTTAAAGCAGGATAACGTTAATTGTCTCAGTGACTGAACCTAATGAAGCTGCGTCTTGTGCGCTATCATCTTTGAGTCACGTGATCGGCTCCTCCAATCGGCAAATTTCAAGTTGATCGGCCATTCAATTTTTTTTGTCATAATATTTAAATAGATAATCGTTATTTGCTTTACAATGGTTTAAATGTTGTAAATGTAATAACATATTTATCTTCTGATCTTCTGGTTCTGATATACAACTACAACACACAATTAAATATGAACGGACTGCTAAGATGTATCATTATGCTCCTCCGTGCACTGTTGGTCCTGGTCATTTCATTTTGAATGGGGCTCGTTCCTATCGTCCCCAGGGGGTGAATGTACGAGAAAAGGCCAAGCAGCTGGTGACGCTGCTGAAGGACGAGGAGCGGCTTCGAGAGGAGAGAATCCATGCCCTCAAAACCAAAGAGAAGATGGCACAGACCTCCAGTGGTGAGGCCGACCATTACCATGGACATGGACCTCTGCAACATGCTGCGCAGCACAAGCCCAGTACATTGACATGTTCTGGGTCATTTAGCAGTCGCTTTTATCCCTAGTGAGGCTGAGCACAATCAAGGCGGACAGATGGAGCTACTGCACAGACTTCGAAGTGCAACGCAACCAAGTTTTAAAGGAATGGATATAGTGAGAGAATAGTATAGTACCCATAGGGATAGTAAGATAGTCGATTTAAAAAACAAACGTAAAAAACAAACGTCATAAGATGTTGCCTCTCAACAAAGTTACTTACTTCTCGGATAGACGCTCATCTCTGACCTTAGCAGTGTGGTGTATTCATTTCTCTCAGCCTCCTCTGCTCCCTCAGCGCCAGGCCTGGGGGGCAGTCTCTCGTTGGGCTCCCACTCTGGGGGGGCCGACCCTGAGCAAGCCTGGCCGCAGAGCTCAGGGGAGGAGGACCTGCAGCTCCAGCTGGCATTGGCCATGAGTAAAGAAGAGGCGGAGCAGGTAACATACAGCAGCCTATCAGAGGGCGCTAGAGGCGGGTCATACCTGTACTTGGCTATGAATTCTGACAGCAATAGGCAACCATGTGCCATGAGGAGCATATATCGTTTTCATACCCAGAAGCCACTGAACATGCCAGTTTAACAAAGCACAATCTCTTGCAAAGTAACAAGTGCAATTAGCCACTCAATCGTTTGCCCAAGAGCAACACAAGCTGAGCGAATGTTTGAGCTAGAGGGTCTATCAGCTTCTTCCTGGCAGGCGTTAGTGATCCATCAGGTTCTGCAAAACCAATGGAGGCAGCCCCTCGAGGGAGGCATCCTACTTTAGCACTGACTAAACGGTTGACCAACTGACCTGACCGGTCCGGTGAAAGGACTATTACTCGCCTCCGCTGTGTGATGCGTTTTGAGCGGCCGCCTGTGTAGGACACACTTATCTTGGTGTCTTGATTGCCGTGGTTAACTTTTGATGGGTACATATTGCCCATCAGCTGACCCACCAGAGCAGTGGACTGCCGTGGCAGGTGGGTATGAACTGCATATACCCTAGGGCCCTCCAGCGCTCATGGTTTCCTATTGCTAGTATGTGGCAATGACGCGTAGTGCAATGCTAAACCAAGACAGTACTAAACCTGCCAACAAGTTACCTTTTTTTAATAGTTTTTTTTTTCTTAGTTCGGATTCCAGCACGTGTGTGTACGCGGAGAGAGCGATGACGGATTATTTACGCCGTTGCCCACTCGGCTTTGCTCTCACCATTTGACCCCTGACCTCCCCCAGACTAGCACGGCCCCTCTGGAGGACGCAGAGCTCCGCTATGCACTCACACTCAGCAAGGACATGCTACAAAAGGTCAGGGGTTATAGGACTTGGTCACCTGACCGGTCAACTAACTACGACCTATCTTTCTGTCCGTTAGTACGCAATCTTTCTTTCAATTTGACTCTTATTGATCAATCAAAGAAACAAACTTCTCTAATTCGCTTGTTAAAGGATGAAAAGGTTTGATTTGGCCGTTCATCCCCTATATTGAAAACATATCTCTATAACAATAAACAATATAGTAAAATCTATTTGGGGGAATATAGCAGCTTTCCTGCTAAATATTAATATGTATTAAAAGCTGCACTATGGACATTAACCCTTCAAGCTAAGGACCGGAAATTATGTGATTTTGTAGCGTAATTGTGCATGGCATGACTTATTGGACTAAATTAACCCAGCAGTGACCAAGTGCTTTGCCCTCTCCCGTTTCCGTTTATCCAGAATGCATGGCTTAAATGAAGAATTCAACTCCTCCTTGCCTTCACATGTATTAACTCTGTGGGACTTCTCGATTTCTTTGGGGGGGATAGACATGTTGTGTATTTTTCTATTATCAGACCGATGTTTTTATATGCAGTAAATCTACGCTGAAGAAAGTTTAAACCTCATCAAGGTCTAACAAGCCTATCAGACCTAGGCTATCCTCTTTGGATGGTTTGTATAGCTGATAATTAGTTAACCTGTTGACTAATTCAGCCTTTGGAGTTATTTATTTTTTAGCTCATACAAACAGCTCACGGAGTCCCTGATGAAAAATCAACCTGTCCTTTCTCTCCACGGCAACGACACCAACACAAGCAAAATCGGGCCGCACCTTTTTGTACACGGGTTGGGGAACATTTTGACCGACTTGGTGCTTCGGGACGTATGAATGAGCGGTGGATGATATGAGTGCTTTCTTTCATTTTTCACTTTTAATTTGATTCCTTTTCCTTTCTGAAACTTCAGTTTCTTTTTCAGTTTCCGCCCTCCCTGGGGTCACACGTTAGTCCGTAGGGAAGGGTAAAGCCGCCCCCTGCGACCGCCTCGGTGTGACCTCTTTACGAAGGCGCCAGAGGGCCGCTGACCTCCCAGCTGTGTGTGTGTGTGCGTGGTTGGCAGGAGGAACGACTGCGCAGAGGTGACGACCTGAGACTGCAGATGGCCATCGAGGAGAGCAAGAGGGAGAAGCCAAAGCCAGAGGAGGTGTGTGTTGAATGTGCCTGTTTTCGCTACAGTGGGCACACACTCTTGAGCAAGTGCTGCTCTTTTCCTCTCTCGCTCTCCTGGCTTTACCTGCTCTAGCTGTGTCTCACCTGTGTGTGTGCGTTGGCGCGTGCGCGTGTGGGGAGGCACACTCAGCCGCACCTCAGTGAGGGCTGTCTGTGCCTCCTGGGGGTCTGCTTCATGGCGACTCGGTGAGGAGATGGCGGGTGTCTGCGTTAGGCCAATGACAACAAATCAAGCATTTTGCAATCAGATATTATTATTTTTTACGCTGCAGTCACATCAAAGTGGAGAGCTGGAAGCATGAGGATGAGGCGTGGGAGGAGTCAGACCAGGGGCGGAGCCGTGGCAGTGGGAGGGTAGCAGGCAGATTGGTTTATGGGAGGAGTCAGACCAGGGGCGGAGCCGTGGCAGTGGGAGGGTAACAGGCAGATTGGTTTATGGGAGGAGTCAGACCAGGGGCGGAGCCGTGGCAGTTGGAGGGTAGCAGGCAGATTGGTTTATGGGAGGAGTCAGTTTAGTCAGTATTTTCACGCTTCAACTCTGACTTCTGCCCTCAGCCGCCAGACTGCGTCATTTGAGGGTCGCCTCCATGTGTGTTTGGTTAGAAAATCTATTTCAGTTTGGCAGTGAGCCTCCAGGAAATAAAATATTCAGTTCCCTCTGAGAATATTCAAAGCATTCTTTTGGCTGGCTTTGAATATGCTCACCCAATGGTGAACCCTTTTGAGTTTGATTATCTGAACACTCCGCCATCTGAAAGGACATGCATGTTAGAGTTCTCTGTCCTCAGTGTTTGGCCCGTAAGTGTAGTTGATCTGAAAAGGTTTTTTATATGATGAGGGGATGACCTCATTAGATAAGGAAATGCCGAATATTTCCTTGTTTTCCATATGTGATGAGGTCATCCACTGCAGGCATTATGCGTGGCCTTTTTGTATGGAAGAATTATATTTTTTTATCATACCAACTAGTGGGGATTCTTTAGAATACATATTGCACTGCATATGACTTCAAATGCTAAATTCAAGAATCCACACCGTGTATCTGGCTTTGTAAGGTATGACATTTCTTCTTTTTCCTTAAACCTCTATGCATATTGTAAACTCTAATTCACTCCCCTTGAACACATTCTAACATTAATATTGAATCTTTATCTGTCGTTACAATCCTACTGAAATATGCTAAAAGATAATGCGTAATATTATAATCCAGAACCATTCTACAATAGTTTAAAGTGTCCTCTCCTCCTCATTACTTGTATGTATTTTAACTAACTCTCCTCTCCTCTTCCCCTGCAGTCAGCGTGTGTTGTGTGTGTTGAACCGTCTCTCAGCATAGCGGTGTGTTGTAACTCCCCACACTGTCCTGTCCAGGGCGCTCTCATGGAGCTGGGTGCTGTCGACCCCTGGGGAGCCGCCGCGGCCGCCGGGGCCTCTGCCGCCGCGGCCCCCGTGGGCTCCGCTGGCCCCTCCCCTCCACACACTGTCCCTCTCCCCTCGGCCTCCGGGCCGTGGGGCGCGGCGCCCGCCGACCCCTGGGGCGCGGCCTCCCCCGCCTCTCCCCAGAGTGCAGACCCCTGGGGCGGGGCCAGCCCCCCCACGGTAGCCCCTCCTCCTCCGGACCCGTGGGGCGAGACCACCAACCACAGGGCCAACAACGTGGATCCCTGGGGACCCACCGCAGGTGAGTGGCTTCCTGCTCCCGCGTACCGGCCAGGGGGATCAATACAGGGACGACCCAAGGGAACCCTCCGATGTCCTGGTCTTTGGAGGAAAACGACAAAAGCAAAAAATGTGCTCTGTTCCGCTGTCGTTGTACCGCAAGCTAACATAGAAGCCACTGCTCGTTTCCTTCTGTCATGTGTGTTTCCATGGTGACTATGGTTCTATTCATCATCCACTGTGGTGCTTTCATTTGGAAAGCCAGCATGCTGGAACCAGCCCCCACCCCTCCTCCCCCCAGTGTCTAAACCACAGAATGTTTCTTATCCTCTTGTCTCTACTCAGGACTCACTGTGGCCGTGAGACATCTCTCTCCCGCCATGCCCTTTTGATTTGATATGAGCTAGCCTGTTCTCCTCAGCGCCCACCACCCTGTTCCCCACCTGGTGCACGGGGGTTAGATGGGGGCGGTGAAGAAGCCTCGTGAAGCTGCTTCACCGCCCCGTCTAACACCCGTGGCGACGGGGGATGGGGGGTGTTCCAGAGGTCTTGGGGAGACCACCGCTGTTTATACTCCCAGCCATGCATGCTGCTTCCCTGTGTACTTTGGACGGTTCTTGTTCTGTTATTTTAGTTCTGTTAACCCCCCCCCCCCCTCCCCCTCCCCTACCCTCCCTCCTTCCGTCTCCCTACCCGCTGTAGCAGTGACCCCCCCAAGTGCCGATCCCTGGGGCTCCCCAGTGGCCCCCAGCAATTCTTCATCAGGGGGGCCGATAGACCCCTGGGCGGGGAACGGGGCCCTCCCGGCCTCTGACCTTAACAATTCTGACCTGTGGAGTGGCACCGCCAAACACCCTAACGGCACAGGTACATACGTCCACGGCTCCCTGGAGTCGTAACACACAGGTCGCGCTAAAACTATAGCGCGATAGGCAGTGTTGTGCCTAAACGCGTTCATTGAACGATAGTATAGACTGTTGCGATTCCCATTGAAACTAATGGCGCAGTGATTATTCTTCAAAACAAGAGCTGCTAAATTGTGAAAAATGAATTAAACTGTAATCAGACAAAGCGGTTTTATGCTATAGACCCTAGAGTATCTATGGTATAAAGGCTGGGACGAATTTCGAATTATAAATATGTACAATCCATAACGTTAGCTCTCTGGCTCGATCAGCGGACTAGAATACCTCCTGGAATCATTGCTTGTTGGCCGGAAACGGAAAGGGGGGCTGTGTACGTTTGGTTGTAGTCTTTTTGCTTGGTTCTCCGTCCCAACAGTAGGGCTAGAACTGAGCGAAAAGACTACAACCTAACGGGAACACCCCTCTCCCCCTTCCGTTTCCGGCCAACAAGCAATGAGTCTTCCAAAATAAATCAATGGGATTTACAAAATGCGCTAAATGTGCAATAAAACACGATAGAAACTGTATTTCGCTACGATACTTGATTCAACCACTCTATTTCATCCTAGACGTACCAGAAAGGGGGCTCAATTTTCAAAATACCGGAAAAATAATAATAGCTCACAGCAACATATTGAAAAAAATAACTATGAACTAGTTCATTTTTGGAACTGTGAACTTTGTTCAAGATTTTGAATTATGAACGTTTAACTGAACTACTTCATTTAAAAATTTGTGAACTGAACTTTGAACTAGTTCACGTAAAAAGTGAACTTTCCCAACACTGGTGACCAGTTAAACGCGTTATTAACGGCGTTAACGCAATCCAATTTTAACTGCGTTAATTTGTTTATCGCGCGATTAATGCAAATTCATATTAGATTTTTTATATTTTTTTTAGCTCAAAACAAAGAAGCAGTAGCCTGACTGCTAAGTTCAAGGCAGTATGTTTGTTTGTTCATCGTTTAATTGAACTATAGGCCTTTTTTTGTATCTCCCTGTTTTGATCAGTATATGCCAATGTTGTTATCAATAAAAAAAGCACAAGGCAAGCCGATGCATTTCTCCATGTTGATAAGAGCATTAAAATTAGAACAATTAATGGGACAAAGAAATCAAGGGATATTTAATATAGAAAAATGATTTTCGATTAATCGCGTATGACAATAATGCGATTAATCGCGATTAAACATTTTAATCGCTTGACAGCCCTAATATATATATATATATATATATATATATATATATATATATATATATATATATATATATATATATATATATACATACATACATACATACATATACATACATACATACATACACAAACAATTATTTGCCGAAGGTGAAGTGAATAGTGGGGAATAAAGACCCGAGACCGAAGGTCGCCTGAGGTGAATAATTGTTTTAGTATGAACTACACGTGAACACTCCAAAAATAAACAACTTACACATTTTTGCCAGGATTTATTTGCTTTTATTAGTTGTATATTTTTTTTATTAGCGTGACGAGATGACCTCTACGCCATGAAAACGATATCCTGAGTTTGAGATCTCAATCATGGGATATTGCCGAATATCCTGAGATAGCAAACCAATCAAATTGCGCCATCTTAGGAGGTTTACGTGTAGCATATACTAAATATATACGGATCAATATATATATCGGTACTCGCTGGGCAAAAGAAAATCATAACCCCATTATATACATTATTATTCATTAATTTGCATGCTACATCTCATTCTCCCTTGTGTGTTTGTGATAGTGGTTGATCTAGAAATGTATGAGTGCATTGCACTGTGCCCACGCGTCCCTCCTCCCCCCCCCCACACCGATACAACCCCCTCTGCCTGCGTCCCTCCCAGGCGACCCCGAGAGACGGGGCTCCTCGGCCACGGGGGGCGACAGCATGGGCTCGCCGGTGCCCTTCGACCTGTCCTCCCTCGGGACCACGCTGCCGGTCCGCAAGACCCCCGAGTCGTTCCTGGGTCCCAACGCGTCGCTGGTGGACCTCGACGCACTGGTGTCATCTAAACCCAGGGCCAAGCAGCCTCCGCCCCCCTCCATCTCCTCCTCTTCAGCGCACAACCCTTTCCTCCAGAGTACAGGTCAGTTTAGGCTCCGCCCCCGCATGGCCGCCTCTTCTTTCTCTCACTTGTTGAGCTGGGTAAAGCGGTTTCAGGCAGGGCATATAGGAGTCATTATTTGGTAGTGGCTCCTGATCCTCCACAAAAAGGGGTGCGACACCAAGTGCTTTTTAATGTTAATCAATAAAGTCCGATTTAAGTGTGATGATGATCCACAGTCTACCCTAATAACCAAATGGCCATTTTTCCAAGAGAGTATCTTAATATGTCAATTCTACAAAACATGAAAAAATGAACCTGATTACACGACTCTCAGCCTGTTGACTTGATTGGGTAGTTCAAGAATGAGCCTGCTTAGTATGCCTTCTCACACACTCATTGCATGTTGGTGCAATATACATGAAATGCACAATCTCTGAGACTGGGCAGGGGAATGACGATCGAGTAGAGGTAGCTTTTGTTAATGTTGTGAATCATGGTTTTTCACTCAATTACAAGGGTAGTGTTTACAAGTATTTTATTGCACCCCTAAAGCATTATATTGTTTGACGACCGGTGACCAATGGGTTAGGCACGTGACCGGGCCACGCTTCCTTGAGAGATCAGTTTTAATGACAACATATCTCTATCTTCAGTCTAGATTCAATATAGCGCAAACCACCTCTTAAGAGGTGGTTTGTCAAAAACTCTAAGCGGTTGTCAAAAACTCTCAAACAACAATTCCCGGCGGTTTAAACGGGTAAAACATCAGTCTTTTTTTAATTTGCGGTTTAGAACAAATTAAAAATGCTTGTACAAACAAGGTCAAGGTCAAGCAATCACACTTATTCGTTAATTGTGTCTTAAATTAAAGTAACCCAGGACGTGCAAGATTTCAGATTTCTGACTTGGAGATGGTTCAGGTTTTGAACTATCTCTAAACATGAAGAAGAAAGGGCCTTTTCTACTCTTCAACCTAACCCTGAGCTCTAATGAATTCTATCCTGAGGTCACAGAGCTATCCAGCATTCAAGGCTTTTGACCAATCGTTTATACATTAAACACACTACTTAGTTCCGTCTATAGCTGTGTAACACAATGGTAGCATTTTAGATTTAAACTATTTCCCCCTGTATCAATAAGAACTCAGATTGTAATGTTCCTCAGACCATCATTTTGAATTGTAAAACAAACCTTCACTTAAATGAACACTACGATGCCCTTAACAACCATTTAATCACCAAGATCCCATGCAGAAACTGTACCTGTCTCCATCTCCCAGGCTCGTCTCCCGCCCCCGGCATGGCAGTGACCCCCGGCAGCACCATCTCAAGCAGGGGCGTGTCGCCAGCACCTCCCTCCTGCTCCAACCCGTTCGGCGCCTCCATCTCACCACAGCCGTCGTCGCTGGGCCTGAGCGGCCTCCGCTCGAGCCCCGTGCCCCCCAACCCCATGCTAGGGATGGGGGGCATGGGGTCAATGGGCTCCATGGGCTCCATGGGTTCTATCGGCGTAGGCATGGGGTCTCCGGGAATGGGCCTGGGCATGATGCAGCCCAACCCCATGGGCATGCCCTACGGCGCTCTCTCGCCCATGGGGGCCACAGGCCCCTCCCTTTTCCTGGGTTCTGGAGGAGGGGTGCCTCCTCAACTGATTTTGGGGGGTCCCGGCGGAGCAGGGGGAATGATGGGGGCGGGGGGACCGATGGGAGGAGGGGGAGGCACGACGGGAGCCAGCACCAACCCTTTTCTTCTTTGAGAAAGTTTCACCACAGCTCCCCCTCATCAGTTTTCACCTCCCCCCGCCGTCTCCCTCTCTCTCCCCATCACCTCTCCCCCCAACACACACGCGCACACGCACACACACACACACACACACACACACACACACACACACACACACACACACACACACACACACACACACACACACACACACCCACACCCCCCCCCCCCCCCCCCCCCCCCCCGTTGGTCCTCCTTCAACACAGAACTGTTTGTGTCCAAAACAGAAATTGGTGTACATCTATATATTTAAAGAAAAGAATCATGTAACAAATTATGGTCATTTGTTTTCCATAGAGCGCTTTACAATTTCTACTGATGGAATATGTTCTTATCTGGTCACTTAATTTCGCAGTGGGTTTTCTTGGGTGGGAAATAGACATCTATTTATTTTGTTATAATCCTGTTTTAGTCCATGTATTGTTTCCGGTCCGGTCTGAGACCAGGTGGGTCTACGATGAGTAGTGTCTTCACTATTGTATACTAATACTGCACTGATAGAGAGGGAGCATGGCCACTAGAAAACAGAACAGAAACTAACTGTCCGACTCGTCTGTCCCTCTTTTCCCTCTGAAATGAAAAGCGTGCAAGAAGGATGATTTTATAACGAACTCCTGACTGGGACTTGGACTGGGAAGATTTTTAGCATTTCACAATACCAACGTTTTCACATTTTAATTTAATCTTACATTTTAATTTATTTCCTCCACTTTAGGGAAGACAAACACCTTGAAAATCGAGCTCAATGCCGTGATGAAGCTTTTTTCATAATTGTTGTAGAGATTTAATGGACGATCATTTATGATCTGATGGGGGAGACTGAATGTGTATTGAATGTTTGCCTCAATGTGTGAATGAAAAAAAATATGAACGCTTACGAGTATGGAAGTACGCAACATCGCAAGAATCTGTTTTAGTGTCAGTGTGTCATTCTGTCAACATCTTTTTTAGATTATATTTGTGAACCAATAAGCCAGATCCTGAATGTTAATAGTTTTGCTTGAAAAAAAAAATCACTTCTATCGATCGCTATTTAATGTTGGGACTTCAAATTTGGTAAAATATGGGTCACACATTTCGCCAATATTATTTCAATCTTTCTTTGCATTAATCAGAAGCATAGTTTATTTGTGGTCACATTTTCATCATGGGGTCCTTGGTGGACAGGGTCCCCAGAGCTCGGCTGTCCTTCATCTCATCCCTCGTTCCTGAGGGGAAGTTGCAGATGCTTGCTTAAAAAGACAATTACTTCAACAAATGAAAGAAGAAAAACAACTGGGACTTGGTGACATGCTCCATGCTGTTCTTTTAATTTAGTTTGAATTTATTTTATATCAGTGAAAAGAAAATCTTTTATCGGGTAAGATTTAACTATGTGTGGTGTTGACTGTGAACATTCACATTTGAAAAGTAAAATAAAAAAAAAAGATCAAAAGAAATTTATCAAATAAAAAGAAAAACACAAAGGATGTTTGATTGGCTCGTCTGGTTGTCTGGTGTTGGGGCAATGTGTCATGTAGGACTCGGGACTGTTCATGAAAAGTTTAGTGTTTAGGACCCCTGTAAATGATATTATGAAGCTCTTCAGCTTAGAGCTATGCTCTTTATGGTACACTCTTTCATAACTACCTCAAACGATCAACCAAGAAGACCGGTTCTTAATTTTTTGCTATTTACTAGCTTTAGATATTAACGTTGAGTTCAAACAAATAAAGGACAGGTTCAAATAGCAGCATTTTATTGCTTAGGTTATAAACAGTGTTTGATGACTGGTTGGATTCTCTACAGGGAGCTGAAGAACGCAAGCAGGCCAGTATCGGGAGAAGGTTGGGCCATCAGCTTTTGTATCTGTCAGTAAACAAAAATATAGATCAACACATAAGCAGGAATCTTGCGTAGGCTTTTCTTGCATATTTAATGAATATAAAAGGTGGTGCGGGTTTCTATTTAAAAAATAACAGCCATTAAAGAGACCGACCTCCCTGAATTTGGGGTGTTTGGCGTCTTGGACCAGCTGCAGCAGGACGGCCTCGGTGGTGGTGAGGAAAGCCCCACTCTGCCTCAGACGAGAGAGGGCGAACAGACGGTCCGTCTGGCTGCAGGGAGAGCACAGGCATGAGGCACAGTGAGTTGGAGCCCCAGTCTGCTGACGCGTGAACATAACCGAGGAGAATACAGGTACCTTCTGGAGGAGACGGCATCTGCCACGATGTGGACCTCTATTCCCTTCTCTAGAAGGTCAAAGGTTGTGCACTGGGGTAGAAGAATTAAAATATGATTACAACATATTTATTTAGAGGGTGAGGAGATGAATATGTAAGGCTAACATCAAATGGTCAAATGCTTTGAATTGGACACCTTATGGTATGGGAAAAGTTTTTAATATTGCTAACTTTATTGTAAATATTGAGGTCATCCTATCAGCTTCAATGGTTCACAGGACAATCACACTAGACTATGTTCATAAGTAAAATCATTGAGAAAGTTGTCCTCCAGCAACTTAATCACTTCCTGGCATCAACTGGTTGTTATGACACCTTCCAATCAGGATTTCGACCCCTGCACAGCACTGAGACCGCCCTCATTAAAGTTGTAAATGACATCCGTCTTAACACAGACTCTGGCAAAACCTCAATACTAATGCTACTAGACCTCAGTGCTGCATTCGACACTGTAGACCATACAATACTTTTGGACAGGTTAGAAAACTGGGTGGGGCTTTCAGGCACAGTCTTAAATTGGTTCAGATCCTACCTACAAAATAGGAACTACTTTGTTTCCATCGGCGACTTTGTATCAGAATCAACCAACGTGATCTTAGGACCCTCTTTATTCAACATCTACATGCTCCCACTAGGGCAAATCATGCATAATAACAATATTGACCATCATTGCTATGCTGATGACACGCAAATCTATGTATCGCTATCACCAAATGACTATCGGCCCATAGATCTGCTGTGCCAGTGCATTGAGCAAGTGAAAGACTGGATGTGCCGAAATTTCCTTCAGCTAAATGAGGATAAAACAGAGATAATTGTATTTGGTGCTAAAACGGAAAGGCTTAAACAGGGTATCTGCAGGTTTCAGCAAGTCAAATTTAAGACTTTTTAAGACCTTTTTAATACCACCTTGAATGAAATTTAAGACCTTAAACCCGCGATGGTGGGGGGGATCCCGCTGTATTACAACCCAAGCATAGCATGTGCGTCACTCAATGAGACTCATTCAAGTTTACTTTCTGTCTGTTTATTGAACATAAAGTGATACTCCAGGGCTCCAGACTAACTTTTTCCTTGGGTGCACTGGTGCGCCTAAATTTTTAATCTGGGTGCACCAGCACGTATTCATGGTGCACCCAAGTTGTAAATTGTTGAGAGGGGGGTGACAGAGTCTGGGCCCCCGGGCAGCTGCACCGGTTGCACCGTCGATATTTACGCCACTGATTAATAGTATTTTCACCATTAAATAAATGCCTTCAGTAAGACCTGGGGGTATACCACGAACCTCGTTGAACATACCCAGGCTTTCTTGGGAAAACCTGGCTCGACAGAGCCGCAACTCGCAATCACAGTTAAATGGTACCACGACGCTCACTTTAGATTCAATTAGTTGAACCAGGTTTTCCGCTTTAGGTTCAATGCGCGTTCACATAAAAGGGGAGTTTCTCGCGTCATTTGACTCACCCTGACTCACACCTGGGGGTTGACGTCCAGAATGCAGATGCAAATGTATTTCATCCAAGGCGAGCAATGTATTATTATGAACTCCTACGAGGAATTCAAAGTTCAAATCACAGCCAAGGGGAACACGGTTGCCCATAATATGGCTAGGGTGGCGTGCTGGCAAAAATAGCCGACCGTGTTAATTCGTAAGTGAAAAGATTCTGCATATTGTCTAAAAAATATTATGTATCATCATCCCTTTTACCCCCATATATGTGGGGCCCCATGAATTGCGAGCCCAAGTACCGGGAATGCACTCGATCTCCGACCCAATATCGGACGTGCACGTCAAGTTGCTTGCTTTTAGTGGCGTGGTTCAACGTCTCAAATATCAAAACAAAAGCCTTGTAGACGCTGCAGATTCGCTCGTTTCGGATGAAAGGCGCTGGTCCGAAGCGAGTTATATACGCCGTTTTGTCCCTTCCAGCAGTAAAGGTGTTCGCGATTTGAGAGTCAGGGAACATCAAACCGAAGAGATCTCCTATCCCCTCATTCGAGTTGTAGGACTGGTGCTTGACCACTGTGTTTAGAATCCACAACACCTCCGCTTTCAGTGTTGGTGTCGCACCAAATGCTACCCTCAGGTCAGTGCTAGCAGCGCGGACCGTCTGCGGCGGTGGCGCCGGGGCAGAGATGCAAAACGTAGAAATGGCTGGGGTCTGTGTGTGGCTCCTGGCAGAGGTTTTATGTTTTGGGTCTGCATATGGCCGACGACAGCCTTAATCCCCATGGTGCCGAGCTTGAATGTAGGCTACTTTTGCACGGAATGCATCTGGCCTGTTCTGGGTTGGCAACGGACGCTAGCCAACCTCGGAAACGGACGTCTTCCAGCCAACTGACGTTGAACTTGCATTTACCCATTGTTGCAGACTAGCTAGCAAGCGCGCAGACATCCGTTTATATATGCAGCTAGCAAAAAAGTAGCCCCTCGTACATCTCCTTCCCGAAAAGTCCTGCGAGAAAAATAAAAAATAAAATAACCCTGCCCCGACAAATTTAAGACCTCCGAGTTATAAATTTAAGACCAGCATATGACATTTTGACGAAATTAAGACTTTTTAAGGCCTTAAATTTAGAAAAATTAATTTAAGACTTTTTAAGACTTTTAAGACCTCCGCGGACACCCTGTTAAAGTAACCCAACACCTTCACTCTCTGTCCCTGAAAACCTCAATCAAAGCCAGAAATCTAGGGGTTATCATGGATTCTGATTTACATTTCGAAAGTCACATCAAATCAGTTACAAAATCTGCATATTATCACCTTAAAAATGTAGCAAGACTTAGAGGGCTCATGTCCACCGAAGACTTACAAAAACTTGTACATGCCTTTATCACTAGTAAGCTTGATTACTGCAATGGTCTCCTTACAGGTCTCCCAAAACAAACTCTAAGGAAGCTTCAGCTTGTTCAGAATGCTGCTGCTAGAGTTTTAACAAAGACCAAAAAATTTGAACATATTACACCAATTCTTAAATCGTTAGATTGGCTTCCTGTAGGTCAGAGAATTGATTTTAAAATCATGTTGCTAACCTATAAATCCCTACATGGTTTAGGCCCAAAATATTTAACTGATATGCTTCCACTACATAAGCCTTCTAGAACACTAAGATCTTCTGAGACCAATCTGTTAATTATCCCCAGAGTAAACACGAAACATGGGAAAGCAGGATTTAGTTACTATGCAACACATAGCTGGAATAAACTCCCTGAGGATTTAAGACTTGCCCCAACTCTGAGCACCTTTAAAACAAGATTGAAGACTTTTATGTTTGCTTTAGCTTTCTGCTAAATCTTAAATACTTTACCTTTATTTTACTAAAATGCCTTTTTAACTTTCCCTTTATTTTCTATTTTTACAAGAAAAATACATGATCTGATACCAGAGAGAAAGGATAAGGGTTAGAGTCCTGAGTTTTGTTGAATAAGGCCTTTGGTCTGGGCTAGAGTCCTAGAAGCTGGGTTAGAGTCCTAGAATATTGTCCTTTAGGTCGGGTTGTAGTCCCGACTTGGGTTCCAGAGAGACTGTTGATCTGATCTTAAATACATTGCACTTTCAATTTTAATTACTAAAAAGTCTTTTTAACTTTCAATTTAAATTTCTTAAATACATTGCACTTTCACTTTCAATTTTACTTACTAAAAAGCCTTTTTAACTTTCAATTTAATTTTCTATTTTTACCAGAAAGATACATGATCTGATACCAGAGAGAAAGGATAAGGGTTACTAGAATCCGGGTTGGAGTCCCAGAGAAAGTACCAAGTTCCTTTTAGGTCGGGTTGGAGTCCCGACGCAGATACCAGAGAGACTGTTGATCTGATCTTAAATACATTGCACTTTCTGTTTTACTCATTTCTTTGCATATGTTTTCTTTTACTTATCTATTATTTTATTTTATTGCATAACAATGTTTATATGTGAAGCACTTTGAGTCTGCCTTGTGTATGAAAAGTGCTATATAAATAAAGTTGCCTTGCCTTGCCTTGCCTATGTTGTTTATGCTCATTGGTAATAAAGCCCTGGTTCTCACCGCAATACACGCCTGGGTCTCGATCCCACAGAGGATGGCCTGCTTGGGGTTCCCCAGAGCGAGCATCTCCTTCTCCACCTCCTCCGTCATCATGGTGAACTTGGTCTTGGCATGTGCTGTGAGCCCTTCTGCACCGAGCTCTGGCACTGTGGGGCCCAAGCCCTTGGGGTACTGCTCAGTGACAATGGGGGGGATTCCCAGGATACGACTGGCCTAGAAGATGGGAGGGAAAGGTTAAATGTGTGTGTGTGTGTGTGTGTGTGTGTGTGTGTGTGTGTGTGTGTGTGTGTGTGTGTGTGTGTGTGTGTGTGTGTGTGTGTGTGTGTGTGTGTGTGTGTGTGTCCCACCTGAAGCAATCGTGCAGCATTGCTGACTATGTTGGTGAACTGGAAGATATTGGGCCTGAATTTCTCCTGCATGTCACACAGCAACAGCACCGAGCCGTTGGTAGAAAGCCTTCCAATACCTGACACTGATATTATAACACATTAAATAAACATCTTATTGCAATGTCTACTGAAGAAGATCATAACTTGAACTTTAGTTAGACATTTTGATTGTAGATTCGATTGTAGTCTTTCGATATCTATAATGAAAACAGCTGTCACTGTTATGATTTGTAAAAGAACACTGGAGGCAAATAACGAAGATCTGGAATTTGGACAATGCAATACCAATACATTCTCACAGCGATTTAGAAAGAGGTGCATCACTTACTGGTGTTGTGTCCTGATCTGTGGAGAGTTCAACTTGCAGTGGGTTAATGTTTACCCCCGAGAGTTCACGATGTCTACATTAGGAATAGACTAGTATCTTCATCCTGGTTGCAAAAATTACGTTTGTATGGAAATATAATTTCAGTGGCATTGTTGGTCGAAAACAACTAGTCTCTAAATGTGAAGACGTAAATAGGTATCTATTTTGAAGGTTGTGTTATTACCCTTACCTCTCCCGTTGCCCAACTTCCTTACAGTGAATCCCGCCCCCATGTTAGTGTTTAGCCAATAGGATGAGGCGTACCTGAACACTCGTGTATAATACTGTCGTTGGTTCGTCCGACTGAAACAGAAATTAACACATGAATCGAAGAACAAGTTTATAATATAAAATTAAGGAAATATCTTGATCATCAAAGAATAAAAGAGGTGAAGATGTTAAGATAAGCTAATTGTTCGTTTCAATATCTGTTCCCTGATTATACCCTTTCTTATAACATCTAGTGACCGTCTCTCAGTGCAAAAACTAAAACTCTATTAAAGGGGTAGTTCGGAATTTTGGACATAGGGCCTGATTCCGAAGTGAGCATTGGTATTCTATATCACTGGAGACAGTTTTCAACA
The DNA here is from genome assembly GCF_026213295.1 of Gadus chalcogrammus. NCBI lineage: Eukaryota > Metazoa > Chordata > Actinopteri > Gadiformes > Gadidae > Gadus > Gadus chalcogrammus. The sequence continues at coordinate 5,724,002 of NC_079422.1, forward strand.
CATTTCATTCAGTCTTTCTAGTTGCAGAGTTCGCTCGTGCTAGGCTAGCGCACGTCAACGGGCAATGCTAGCCTGCTATTAAAAACAGTCTTACCCACTCCACAGTACACCCGAGGTAAATCAATTATAACGACAGACTATAAATCTAAATGTCTTTTTACTCACACAAAATGAAAGATTACTCACACAAAATGAAAGTATTTTTTTAATTAAAACATGTGCTCTTTATTTTAGTTTATTAATCAACTTAACTTTATTCAACAAAAATACAAATTATTTGATTGGGTAAGGAGAAATTCTTGTGATGTTTTAGCTGTGAACGTTCACATTTCAAAAATAAAATGCCAAACATGAAGTCAAATGAAAAGAACAACAAAGATAAGTGTGTTTGGCTTGTTTCATTTCCTTTTGATCTTTTACCAGGTAAAAGATGGAAATTCTCAGTATTTACGTATTTATTTATTTATTTATACACAATAACAAATACTCACCTCATGGCTGCCTGAAAAAGCCTTTATGAACCTCCCTCGACCACAAAGAAACTGCACAAGAAATCAGATTCTGTCCTGCCAAAATTCTGGCAGAAAAGCCTACAAGTGATCTGGAAACCCAAACATCCCAGCATTTTTTGTGGTATCATCAAACAAAAAGCCTTCAGTCATACATAATAGAGTAGCTGTAAAACATTACAACATTAGAGTGGCAGCTTCTGCATGACATATGGGGTAACAGTCGGTGTCTATCTGATTGCTTTCCAGGATCTTGATCTTTCCAGTGGTAAGCGTTCTCAGACGGAGATGATCACACCAGGGAGTCCCAGTCGAAGTCATCCTGGATCTCCTCACTGTTGCTATGGAGATGCTTCAAGGGTGGACGTTGTCTAGGTTGAGGTTGGATGCCGGCTGAGGCATGGGTAAGACATAGCAAAGGATTACATGATGAGTAATGCACATACACAGATAAACTTAGACGCATCACATTGACATAAAATGTATTTTTATTACAACAACCTAACTTGCCTATCTTTTATGTCGGCTGTTTTATCTTTTTTATTTGAGCCACATATAAAATCATTTCCTGTTTTACTGACTGAAAAATGTTTTGGTCCTGAAACTGAAACTAGTTACAGAATCTTTAGATCTAGAGTTTCCACAGCCCACAAGCCCATCTATATCCATACCAATAATATCTGTACGTGTGAATAGGTGGCTGCTTGTTGATTTGCATGTATGGCTTTCTCCATGACTTACCAGTGCTAGCAGGCTGGGTGAACTGAGGCCTCTGGAGACCCTGTGCCTGGTGGTGCAGGGTTCTTCTGGGCAGCTGGGCTCCGTTGAAGGGAAGAGCCAGGGGTGGGTACTGAAGGGGCGATGGCTGGGTGAGGCTAGCCAGGGTAGGAGGGGGATTCATACTGAAGTGTGGCCCTTGTATGGAAGGGTGGAAGCCGAGGGCCAATGGGGAGTTATTTCCAGAAGAGGAGCCAATCATTCCCTTCTGAGTGAAGAAGCGGTTCAGCGAATCACATAGCGAGGTGAAGAGCCCCGGGTCCAGTGCCCAATCACAGAGCTCGGCTTGGCGCATGCTCTCCAGCAGGTCTAATGGCAAACAACATGTTTATCAACGCGTGTGATAACTTTAGCACACATTCAATCTAGTTTTAAATCAGTAACCAGCACTTTACTCACAACAAATGTAGGAATAGATACTCAATTAAAGAACATAAGACACATGACATGAACACGGACCTGGGTGACTGGTGAGGTCGATGTTAGCCCAGTCTAGACCGCTGGCGATGCGGAAGCTCTCTTTAAGAGACCCCGGGTTGCTGAACCAATCAGCTGGCAGCACTGCGGACAAAGCAGGGAGAGAAACAGGACAGGGATGTTTAGATTACTTGGAGACTGTACCCGGTACTGATTATGTTCAAATTCAAATATCATATAAATTGGTGGATCAGCGTGAGGGATGGCACTGACCGTGTGGAGCAGGACGCTCTGTGTCGTGTGGCAGTGGGACCATGGGTCCAGGGTGGGGGGATATTGGCAGGAGGGTGGGGGTGTGCAGCGGGGTTATGTCATGGTTTGGTACCAGAAAGTTATTCCCTTCCGCTGGAAGACAATTAAAGATTAAAGATCATCACAAAGCGACACATACCATAACCCCTTAGAATTCAGTAGACTGGAAAAAACAAAACAAAAAGTCTGGGTTCAACAGCCAGTTTCTGCCATTTACTTGTAGTCCGTCCTTGAGCAAAATTCTCCTGACACCTAACTTTCTCAAATGGCATGCATCTGTATTCACTGTGAGTTGAATAGAGGTCACTTACAGTGGGAGGCCCTTCTTCCCTGCATGCTTTTTGCCAGAGACTTGAAAGAGGTGCAGAGGTCCGGGAAGCTCAGGTCGTCAAAGGTGAAGCGCAGAAGGGGATCGGTGCCGGGGTTCTGGTGAGGCGCAGCGGAGGAGGTGGGGGGCACGCTGACAGAGATGTGGGGGACGGACTGATAATGGGGGGCCGATGAAGTGGCCAGGGTGGGGACGGAGAAGGTGAACAGAGATGGGTTCGCCTGGGTAGCGTGTGAGGAGAGCGTGGATACCGCGTGGGAGTACGTACACGCGGGGGGAGACCCGCACGCGTTGGCCCCCGAGAGGGACATGGCTGGCGACGTGGCGACGGGGAGACAGGGGCCCGCGGAGTTGGGATGAGGGTAGGGAGAGAGCGTGGACAAGGGGGAGGGGGAGTAGGACGTGGCTGTGCATGAGACGGAGGCGTTGTGGACCGTGGGGATGGTGACTGAGCAAGGTGTATAGGATCTCTGCAAGGAAAAGAAAGGAGGATTTATAGAAGGAGCTTTTTGTTGAGCCGCTAGTGCACGTAAAAGCACCTGCCTCCCTGGTTTGCTTCAGGGTAAATGTACCTTGCATGGGGGAGGGGAGAGAGATGCTGGGTGGGTCGGCGTGTGGTGCAATGCACCCAAGGGCTCCTCTTTGAGGGGAAGCTGGTCTGATCTGGAGACCAGCAGCTCTGTGGGTGAGGTGGTCTTGTCTGCCTGCGTCACAGGTTCATGCAGGACCTGGAGGGAGAGAGGGTTAATAGAAGTAAGAGGAAGTCAATGTATAAGCAAATGAGTAGGCTGAACTTTGGCTCTTACGGCCGTTTTCACACCATTTACATGGTCCCATTGTTCTCTGGCCTGCGTTCACACTAGGCCATCTGGCCGTTGCAGCTGTGGCCTGGCCACGGTAGGCTCTTGTACATACGTCATCATGTCGTAACACGTCATCACCAAGCGTCCGCTGCATGGACCATGATAAAGTCTGCCGCCAGTCAGAGTTTTAACAACAATGGAAAACACAGAGAACACAGTTCGCACTTTGCTGAGTCTGTTGCTTATTTGGAGCCGTGATCAGATAGAGCCCACTCTAGTTCACACTCACTAGTTTAACCGCTTGACGCCATGTTTACCGTTTAATGGGAAAGTGTTCATGGTCGTCGCAGGGACTATACGTCATTCAGCTCAGGTTGCGTAGCACTGCGTGTGTGCGTGTCGGCTCATTAGCATCTGTACCGTGGCGGCCCGTACCGTAGCAGCACACCTCTCCCAAGTGGCCAAGTTGGCCTGGCCTCGCCAGACTGGCAGATTTGAGCACGGTTAGGTGTGAAAACGGCCACGGCCAGATGGCCTAGTATGAGTGCACCCTTAGAGACAAACATGCTCCCTTACCTTTTCATTCTCTTCTGGATATGGACGTTTGGGTACCCTTGCTTGATGGACCTCTGAGGGTCCATCCATCGTCCAATAGGAACCCTAGGAAAACCGGATGAATAATTACAGGAAAGTAAATAAAGGTAAACATAGTATGCCCTGCTTCATCATGTTCACCACTTAAATGTTAAAGCCAGAGACACAAAAGTATTAAAAAATAAATCTTCACCTTGCCAGGGTCACTCTGTGGTCTGGGAACTTTTCTGAAGCATTTATTAAGAGACAGATTATGCCGAATGGAGTTCTGTTGAGGATAAATAACATTAATCATAGAATTTATAGCATTCCCCATCAAATCAGAGCTTAGTCAAGCTGTGTGTTCAGCACAAGAAGAGAACTGTTTGAAACCTATCGTCTAAAGATTATTATACAATAATCACAAAGGTAATGTACCGAAAACACACAATTCATTCAAATGTTGAATCCTTACCTTCCAGCCCCGGCCTGCTCGATTGTAGTAGGGGAACGTGTCACTGATCCAGGTGTAGATGTCATTCAAACTCAACTTCTTCTCAGGGGCAGATGCGATCGCCATGGCGATTAGAGTGGCGTAGCTGTGGGGGGGCTTCCCCTTGGAGTTACAGGGTGATGGGGAGGGCACGGGGGGCAGTAGGTCTCCTCTCTCCCTCCCTCGCTCTCTCTTCTTGTCCCTCTCCGCTCCTCTGTCCCGGCCGGATCGCAGGCTGCTGACTCCCAGCTGGGGCAGCCAGTCTATGCTGGTCAAACTGGAGTCCAGATCTGTCGTCATGATGGTTGTTTGTTCTGCTTTGTCCTATAGGAGGTGAGATAAGGTCTGTCTCAACAAGTCTGTTTACATTGTTTTGAGCATGAAATGGAGCGGGAAGGATCCCCTCTCCCATGTCATCCAATACGATCAGCCATTCTTGTTCGAGTTGGTGTCGTTTACAAGACAGTAAGTCGACACCCGAAGAGGATTTGCACTGTACTTGAAAATGGTACATTAACAAGACAAGGAGTAGCCCTCGTCGATATATGAACAAACGCTATGCAGCATTTGTTGTGAGAAAAGCTTGACACTTACCTCTTTGTTATTGCACAAGGCCCAAGGCCTCAAACAGTGATAATATTTGATGTTGATGTCATCAGATCTGCATGAATCCAGTGTCAGCTGTTAAATGCCTCTTCTAAACTTCTCAAATCCCTCCCGTTCCCAGGCAGTCGATCTGTGCCTGGCCTTTTATCATGCTTTCGCTTTTCGAAAGTTTGTTTTACTTTCAAGGAACAAAAAAGTTAACGCAGGCAGCTTCCTTTTTCTCTCCCTCCCTCTCTTCAACCCCTCCCTTTTTTTCAGTCTGTCCCAGAATAACGTCACACTCTCCTCCCTTTGGGTGACATCAGACTGTGGGCCCTGCCTCTGAGTTTCTGGCCACGCCTCTCTGAACTTGAGATGAATGTTTTTGGTGGAGCAGTAGTACGCTTGGAACAGCAGAAAAAGAAGAACCAGCTCCTTCTTCATTCTTCCTTCCTTTCTGGTTTTAACGGAAACCAAAAAAAATTGACTCATTCAAACTTTGTTTGACAAGGTTTTGAAGGATTGTTGTATTAGATATTAGAGTTGGAATCTGAGTATGTGAATGACCTTATCCAATGAGAAATACAAGAATGTATCTTGGTTAATGGGTGCACACATTAAACCTTGCGACATGTGAACAAGAAACAAACAAACAAAAAAACAACAACCATAAATCAGAATCCTATGTAATTCGGTGGAAACAAAGAGGTACAGATGTAACGTTATTAGCAAAAATACAAAGCAAACATAAATTCCTATTTTGTGATATTAGATCATGTGCAGTTGTAATGCAACAGCATAAGAACTATTGGTCTCGCTCGTCTCTACAGAGCAGAAATTATCAGTGATTATCTTCACTTGCTTGGGCCAGAAACATAGAAATGTACAGGCCTTGGACGAGCTGTAACAGGAGCAAAACAAAGATATATGTTATATGTAGATATATGTACTTAGGCAAAACATTAATAGTGCATATATACATGATGGAGGATAGCGCCCTACACCATATGAACCCCCATTCCCTTCTCAACCAGGTCCAATGTCCACATTGGGAATTGTTACATCAATAAGAAATACAATCTGAGTGACTTAATGTTTAGGCCATTGGTAGATTAAAAAGTGTATAGATAGCTTTATCATTTTTTTGTTTTTCATTTGTTACTCAATACATGTTATTAATTCGGTTATTTAGTTCAATTTTTCATTGGTTCCCTAATTTATTAAGAAATTAGAGATAAAAGCTCTCCTCAGTTGCACCCAGTCTTTCCATAACTAGAAACGATTTAAAGCAAATCCCACCCAAAACTGCTATACTTTACCAAAAGAAAGAGGGCTATTCGAAGACTGGCAGTAGTGCAAACCAATAATACCCATTATTTATTTGACGGAAGGAAAAACAAGCGAATCACTATCTACCACACAACATACACGGTAGTGGGCGGGCCTTGTCCAGCAGTGGTACACTACATTCGGATGCAGGCGCCTGACGATGTCTGACAATGCGGAGTCCCCAACAGAGTGTCAAAACGAGGAGCCTCCGGCCCCACAGGCGACCACTCCGGGGGAATCGGCCATATCTGACCAGAAGAAAAAAAGTATGAAAATATAGGTGCATGACATGAAAAGGGGTATATTGTTTACACTGCCCGATGCTAAATGCTACATGTAGCTAGTTCCGCATTTGCTAGCATTTTGTTCACATGCCTTACGTCTCTCATTTATGAAATTCCTGCTATAATTATCAAAAGAAATTGACAAGCTTCCTTTTTTACCCGTTTTCCATTGCTATTACATAATTGAGATTAATAAACACAAATTCTATGTATACTATTAGGCTTAGTGCTTGTGATTATGTGATGTTGGGTGAGCTACAGCATTCCTCATAGGAAGTTTCCCTATCTGGAAATCAATGAGTTTGTGTGTTATGTTCTGTTATTGTAGTATGGATGCTAAATGTCATTTCAATCCCCATAATGTATCTCTTCTTCAGTTGATGTGCTGTTGAAGGCAGTAGGGGACACACCCATAATGAAGACTAAGAAGTGGGCTATGGAGAAGGGGAGGACTATACAATCCCTTTCTGAGTTCATTGTAAAGTTCCTCAAGCTTGACCCAAATGAACAGCTGGTGAGAACTGAATACATCTCTGGCAATTCTCTAATGCCCAATGTGGTAAACATGGCTTTGTCTTTGTTTTTAATTCCTAATACATTTCTCTTGCTGCACACTTTTCAGTTCATTTATGTCAACCAATCGTTTTCTCCATCGCCGGACCAGGAAGTCGGCGTGCTATTTGAAGTGAGTACTGGAAATATAACCTTGTCACACTGTTATTTGATGTATATATAATTTGTTAGAATGCACTCATACAATGCTTATATAGTGCCAGTATCAGTTCCAGGGATGGTGTCACACTGTATTTCATTCCAATATTTTGTGTAGAAAAATCAGGCTGGATTAATCTTGAATATGCTTACACATGTGGGTAACATTATTCCTTGAGCAAAGCAAGCTAAATAAGGAATGCTTAAAGCTCCTTAAGCAATGCATACCACATTTGTTTACATTTGTTTGAAACACTCTGGTTAGGACATTGTTCAGAGTCAAAGAGAAACTGGTGCTGTCCTTTATTATTATTTAACCATTTTTCGCCAAAGGCAAAGTGAATAGTGTGGAATAGCCCCCGAGGCAGAAGGTCCAGGGGGCTATTCCTCACTATTCATGGAGCCTGAAGCAAATAATTGTTTTAGTATATACTACACGTGAACACTCCAAAAATAAACAAGATAACACTGCAGGGATTTATTTGTTTTTATTAGCGGTTTATTTGTTTTTGGTAGCGTGACGAGACAGACATTTTGCGATGAAAACAATATCCCGAGTTTGAGATCTCAATCATAGGATATCGCCCGATATCCCGAGATAGCAAACCATTCAAATTGCGCCATCTTAGGAGGTTCATCTGTAGCATATACTAATCACCAATAGATGTGTCCCTCTTAGCCTGACACAATTCATTTTTATTTTTATACATTTTGTTTTCCATTAAATTGATCTCGAGACCTAACATTTAAATATCAATGAAGAAAAAAACAACTCCTCATTCCCGGGGATCTAATACTATAATATGATTATTATAATTACATTAATATTGTTAGATCTTCGCAAGACCAATAGGGGGTGCTGTATGTGAGCAAGTCTGACCTCAACCAGCCCCATTCGAGAATTGTCCACTTCCTTAAAGGCGCTGTATGATGTGATATTCGTAAAGATAGAGAGTTGGAAAGAGCAAGATCCCTCCCTCCCTATGTTCCGCAGCTGAGAAACAGGGAGATGCACTGTTTGGTCAGAAATGAACCAGGAGCGGTCTAATATCTTAATCATCGTCATACAACGCGCAGGCTGCAGTTATCAAGAACAATATTCTCCGATTCTTTCACTTACTAATAGCCGATGGATGGCTAGGGTGTTTCTAACAAATTACACGAATATAGCTCTTGAATGTAAACTACAGCACCCTTTTAAGGACTTAAATGTACCCATTTCAAAGTTGCATAGATTGTTCAGACATTGACAGTTTATGGTTAAGATGTTTCTGAGTAGTCAAACGATAAGAGGATATATGTTGGATCATACACATGTAATCACAACAGTTGCTACAGAGATGAATACATTTTAAGGTTCCACTTTTGAAATGTAAATTCTTTGGTCTTGTTGTCAGTTAAATGTAAAGTAATATTTAAGATTTGGAGCAGCATTTATTGTTAATACTGAAACATATTTTTTATGTTGAAGGATGCATCTATATGCTCTAAACATATTGTTGTTTACAAAAAGATGTCCATCCCTCTCCTGTTCTTTTTTGCAGTGTTTTGGCAGTGATGGCAAGCTGGTTCTACATTATTGTAAATCCCAAGCCTGGGGTTAACATTTTTAGTTGAACTCCATGTTGGTTACCCATTTAACTTGTAACACTTTGGTAAACAAGGTATACACACTAGAACAACAAATTCTAAAGTGTTCTTTTTTCTTTGCCAATTTATTTCTGATGTTGGTTGTTTTTTGTACATAACATTGTAAATAAATATTGTTACTATTTAAACCCAATGTCTTTTTCTCCTTCCTGTTTGTAGAATACTGATTTGGCACCCAAAACCCATTAACTTAAATCATTGGACTAGTGGGGATTTGGATTTGCACTGCACTGGCAGAGATTTGTAGGCAGAAGCATCAACAAGCAATACTTCACTGTATAATTTCAGTTTATTCAACAGCCAACTTGGAGAACAGAACCAGTAGAAATACCATGCTCATAGGTTACTTTCACTGGAGGTAAAGATATAGGAAAGGGAGAAGAGGTGAAGGGACAGAGCGGCACATCCCCAGATGGACTAGGAGGGATTACATCATTCAGGAGAGGGATGGGACTTTAATTCCCAAGAAAGACTGAAAAGAGTTCAGGCGGACACCCTTTCGCAGTGTAATCAGCATCCTGATTCAGGAGCACGGTTGATGTGCATCTAGAGAGGCAGTGGTCCTGGCTCATCCTGATTCAGGAGCACGGTTGATGTGCATCTAGAGAGGCAGTGGTCCTGGCTCATGCTGATGGTGGAGTATGGAAGGAACAAAAAGCCTAGGATGAGGAGCACGCCATGGTTCTACTGGAGGTGATGGAGGAATGGACATAAACGCTTTCTCAGTCAATAATATTTTGCCATTTTTTACTGAGTACCTATGGTGGTTGGTGGCATAATAAGCAAGGATTTCCTGCTGTTCACCGGAAAGACATCTTTTTAAAAACAGGTAGGCACTTATTTTTACAAAGTGATTGACTACTGGTATTCACATAACTTAAAGGACAATGATTTGATTATATCCCTCTTGTGTCAAGGGTTAATCAAAAAAAAAAGTGCAACGGCATAACGTTGAATCTATTTTTTTTAATCCTTTTTATGGTCAAAACTGGATTCAGTTTTCTGATCTTTTGAAGGCAGTAAATACAAAAAGCCACCAAAATAGAGCTTAGTCTCTGTCTTTAGGCATGTCAATTGTCACCTGTAATTAACATTGAAGTATTTAGATATGTTTATGTAATATGTCATTTATACAATTGAAACATTAACTTAAAATGTATTTTAGCATAAATCTGGCTCCTGCAATCAACTTGATTATCTGAATTTTAATTAGTTGGTAGACTGGTTACATTGATGGTGATTTAGTGCTCACTATGTAATCCTATGACTATCCTTCAAATAGGATTCCATGTCCTGTCATGTCAATGTGAATTCTAAACGTACACACTAAGCATCAACAGCAGCCTGTGTGTATGGCGGGTCATGCCATGCATATGAGCTGAGATCAGGGATGAACTTTCTACATAGTTTCACAGAGCTCAGTATTGCCGGTTAACCTATGTTCTTGTTGCATTTCAGGGGCAGGGACGTGCGAGCCCTCCTATGAAACAGAAGGAGAAAGAGGGGAGGAGGGTTTTAGAGTGGGTGTCACACTACAACATACCTAACACAAACAGACCAAAGCTGATTTACGGGGATTACTTGCAAAAATTTCATTTAGAATCTAGGCTTATCCATAATTTCATCAAAAAAAGTAATCTCTTGTTTATTACCGCCTCCATCTTGTCTACAACTTGAGGTTTTAGTCAAGGAGTCTCCGTAATGAGAGGCAGGGCCAGGCCAGCAGCTCTTAATCTGGGAGGGCACGGATCTGAACCTAGGTCACTGGACAGTGTGCATTACTGATGCCCTGGAACGCCTCCTCACCAACATCCACCGACAGATGGAAGGGGGCGTTATGTGACCCGGGCCAGAATCATGACCCAGACCTCAAGAACAGCAGAACCCAACACCATCCTGTGGAGGCCGCGCTGGTGGAGCTTTGTTTTAAGCAACGAATGAAATCGACCGTCTGCAAAAGTCTAACCCTACTTGTAATTAGCACATTCAATCAGTTGAAGCAAAGCTTGTAATTGATTAATATTTGTTGAATTAGCAACACTAACTGCAGATATTAGCTAGCTTAACTCGGTGGCTGAGAAGATGTTGCGGTCCAGGAATGGTTGGCCACACCGTCGCCATGGTGACCCTTGACAGGATCAAAGAGTAAAGCTCTGCAGACAGCATATGCCCTCACACCCTGCTGCCTCCCCCCATGTAGGACCACCCTGCACGCTATTCCTCCCTGTGTGTTCATGTCTCTGCTCCATCTGTCTCGAGGCCACATGTGTTAGAATTTAACCTATTCTTATCCCCTCCTCCTCTCCCGTCACACTCTTGACCCTCCTGGCTTTTAATCCCTACTGCCTCCAACGTGAACTGTTATATCATCTCGGTGCCCTCATATCATCTCTGCAACTTCTTATTTTGTTTAGAGCCAGCCTGCTTACACAGCGTAATCTCATCACATCCGCATCCCCCCCCCTGCTCTCCTAGCTGGAGTATTAGACCCTCATTTATTTCTGTCTTTCCCCTTTTGCCCCAACCCTTCATTCTGCCCCCCCCCCCCTTGCCAACCGCCTGGCCCCCTAACCCCCGCGGGGCGCGGCCATGCTAGAGGGCATGTCACGTCGCTCCCGCTCCCTGCTGTCCCTGTCCCTGACCACCCTGGCTCTGGTGTTCTCCATCCTGGCCCTCTGCACCTCCTACTGGGCCGAGGGCACCCACAAGGTGGTGAAGCCCCTCTGCCTGTCGCCTGTCAAGATGAAGAACTGCGGCCAGAACAACAGTGAGGCGTACACCACAGGTAAGACCACGGGTGTGGACGTGTGGTTCCCACACAACGACAGAGAAATGGGTTGCGCACATGCATGCACACACTCATTCAAACACACACAGACACACATATGCACATATGCACGTATGCACACACACACACACACACACACACACACACACACACACACACACACACACACACACACACACACACACACACACACACACACACACACACACACACACACACATTTCAGCTCCACTCTGTTGCTCTGAATTCTTGAAAATACTTCAAGGATTGTCTTTGGGGAGCTTTGTTGAATAATTTGATGGAATAGGTCCATCAAATGATGAAACAGGACAATGATATGATTATATCCCTCTTGTGTCAAGGGTTAATCTAAAAAAAACATTTGACCTTTGACTTTAGAGGAAAGACAAGGTCAATGTGCATAAGCCTCAGAGATTGAAAGGTTTTGGATGACGTGGAGGTAATGTATTGCACTTAATAATTATTACGCTTCAACACTGTGCAAATAAATACCTGGAACTAATCTGTCCAGGTGGATGGTGTTCTGACCCCTATTATTCCCTTGTACTTTGTTTTTGACACGTTATATACCTTCATGGGCTTAATCCAGACAATTTCGCCATAAAGGAATTATCTAGGATTCTGATAGGTGCTTAGTTTGTGTTCCCGACTTCCAAATAATGAGGACTTACCCTCGTGTGACTCTGAAAGAGGGCAGCATGTCACTTTTCACACAGTAGTGGGACTTTGGGAAACAGAGCAGCGCTCTCTATTTCGCCCTTCCCTCTAGCCTTTCTAAAGCAGGTGTTATGTCTGATCAGATATTCCAGGTTCTCCCAGCCATCTGTAACGTGTTAAAGTGAAATGCGGCCTGAGGAAAGGTTGTTATACTATCAGACCACAAAGTATTGTAAGAAATAAATTGTTACTAGGTGTTGGAAATCTTGCAAATAATCAGCTTTTAAAAAGGTCTTTGCACCACAGACCTAATTTAAAGTTGTATTTCGACAAAATCTATTTGACCGTGTGGCCCTTTGTTTCAGCCAGCCTGTGTGCACCAGTGTACCTGCGCTTGTCACATGAGCCGTTCTCCGGTCTTCTTATGTGGTGTCTTCCAGAGAGCCCCACCCAGAACCCCTTCAACCGCACCATGTCCCCGGCACGGAGGGATGAGCTGTCCAAGATCAGGCAGAGGCAGCTGGCCAACGCTGTGCACTACATCTGGGAAACGGGCGAGGACAAGTACGCCTTCAGATACTTCCACACAGGCTTCTGGGAGAGCTGTGAGAAACACAGCGATGGTGAGACCCCAGGGCCTACCGGTGTTTGTGTGTGCGTGTCTGTGTATGTTTTTGTGTGTGTGTGTGCGCATATGTGTGTGTGGGTATGGGTGTGAGGATGCGCATGCCGATAGATCTTAGTGAAAAAACATATCCACACACACGTTCACATGCAGACACAATCAGATATTTTATTTTATTCAGGGTTTCAGATATTTTTCTGATAATAATTCAGATCATTTTCAGATTGACCGAAATATCAGATTTCTGATTTCATTAACTGATCACATCCTGAACATTTGTGAACAGGAGAGAAGTGCCGTAGCTTCATAGAGTTAACTCCCGGGGAAACACAAGGTCAGTTCATATCCAACATTGATATTGTATGTTAAATACCTGTATACTCAACAAACTGAGCGTTGTTATTGTAACGTGTGTGTGTGTGTGTGGGGGGGTCTGTGTCTGTGTGTGCGTCTGCGTGTGTGTGCGTGTGTGTGTGTTTCGGGCTGCTCCATGCGGTTGCCTGTGCTGTAGGTGTGCTGTGGCTTTCGGTCATCTCAGAGTTCACCTACATCGGCCTGCTGGGGATGGGCTTCCTGCTGATGTGGCTGGAGCTGCTGTGCTCGCACAAGGAGATGCATGCACTCAAGATCAACGCCTACGCAGCCATTTGTACCGTGCTCTCAGGTAGGACTTACAGCAGTCAGGAAAAGGTGTTTCAAGCCGTAGATTTTTCGTGATTTTATCCTGCTTATTTGTTGTTTGTGTTTCATTTTCTTCAGCCATTCCCACTTTGAACTTCCTTAATTTCTCCTTCTCAAAAGGCATATTTGAAATGCATTCATTGACATTTTGCAGATCGGACAACACATTGACAACACACAAGTTTTCTCTCATTCCTCTCTTTCATCGTTGTCCACTGTTTCAACTCCCTGGTGTATAAGGTCTGATGGGGATGGTGGCTCACATGATGTTCACCACGGTGTTCCAGATGACCGTCATCGTGGGCCCCAAGGACTGGAGGCCCCAGACCTGGGACTACGGCTGGTCGTTTGCGTAGGTCGCCAATTCAGAACAACAACATCACTTCACTTCACAGCATACAGGGAATAACATATGCACTTCATCATCTAATGACCTACATCATCTGCATCTATTACCAACACCCTTTTACCTCCATTATGTCCACATGACAACCTTTAAATCTTCTTATTCTTCCTCTTCTTCCTCTTTTCTTCTTCTTCTTCTTCTTCTTCTTCTTCTTCTTCTTCTTCTTCTTCTTCTTCTTCTTCTTCTTCTTCTTCTTCTTCTTCTTCTTCTTCTTCTTCTTCTTCTTCTTCTTCTTCTTCTTCTTCTTCTCCTTCTTCTTCGTCTTCCTCTCCTCCTCCTTCTTAATCCTCTGCTTCCTCTTCTTCCTCTCTTCTCCTTCTCCTCCTCCTTTTTCTTCTCCTCCTCCTCTTCCTCCTCCTCCTCCTCCTAGTCTGGCGTGGGTGTCCTTCAGCTGCTGCATGGGTGCGGCGGTGGTCACGCTGAACTCCTACACCAAGACCATCATCGAGATGCGGCGTCGACAGCGCCTCCGCCTGGAGGAGGCCCGAGCGGTGGCCTGCGCGCCCGCCTACGATGAGGTGGTCCCCGGGGGCGGGCTCTATTCGGTCAGCGGCCTGCTGCAGTGTCCCGGGGGGATGATGGACGTGGCCTGGGCCCCCGACGGCAGCGTGGTGGGGGTGGGCAACGGGGACGCCATGCCCACCCTGGTGCTGGTGGGCGGCTGCGGGACCGAGGGGTGCGAGGACTGCGAGAGGGAGATGGATATGATGGAGGGGGCCGACATGGACAGGGTGGATTCGCCCTGTTAGCAGACGGATCGCTCACGGTTTTTGCAGAGCGGAGAAGGACCGGTAGCAGGAACGCACGGCAGACGGTGCTACAGATAAACTTGGGTTTTCCGTGAGGATTTTCTCTCTGCTACATTTGGCTTTGTTTTTCACGTGGACGGAGGCTGACCAAATCGAAGCACATCAACATGTGTAATCTTCTGTACATGGGGGGGTCACACGCATCGCTTGCATTACTCAGAGTTATTCATTGGTGCCAAATACTGGTAGAGAAGATCAGGTCTCTCTCTATGGCGGTATATGCTAAGTTGATGATATATTATTTAAATGTGGCGCTTGTGGTATATGCTTGGCTCACATTGGACTTCTTGGATAGAATTGACTTCCTAACAAAAGAGCAGAAGACAATGTACTTTTGAATTACTTTCAATTCATGTCAATCATTCAATCTCTTCTAGGAGACATTCATGGTTTGTTATGGCCCTATTTCTGTTTTCATTCATTTATAATAAACAGGGCAGTGCGTTTTTGTACTGGCGCTCTCTCGGTCCCAGGGTGTAGATGCAGGCGACTCTGCAGTGATTTAGAATGCCTGTCTATGAACTCATTCCTATTAATTTAATCTTGTGGAAGTGGACTCTATAATAGAGGCAAGAAGTACACATGCTCTCTGTACAGATATCCTGACTTGCTCCTAAGATAGAGACACATAGAGATGGAAAGATTATGGAGATTTGAAAAAGTCTGCTCTCTGATGTTAAAGCAGAAGATTATGACGGTAATCCCGAGTTGGATGGAGAGAAGTTTGGATAGACGGACCAGAGCCTGAGGGCAGGAGTTGATGGGGGCAGGGCGGAATGAGCATTCAGCACGGAAGCAGTTTGGTAAGAAATGGGCAGTGGAGAGGGACATTTTGGCATGTGTAAATGTGAACTGTATTCTTTTGCACTTTGCTTGAACACAATCTTGTTGAAGTGTTATAGGCAAACTCAAGTGACCTCGTGGGAACTTGCAATACACCTGCTTACGGGCTCAAATTTTTTATCTTCAATTTAGATATAAACTGAACTGCCCATGGCCAAGTGCTTTCAAATGATGGACTTTTTTGTCCAAATTAATCCTGGATTTTCTGCCCATGGCAAATACAATTGAAAGCAGGAGACTTCACGTGTCACCTACTCAATTGGATTTTTATCACCCAACTTAGTACGTTTTTTCTAGGTCAACGCTTAACTTTGTTCTCTGGTAGAAAAACACATAATGAAATCTGAGAAAAAATATTTATTAAGTGTACAATTTGGAGAATACAGTACCTTGGTCAAAAACGGTATTCAGTATGACCAGTACAAAAATCGTGAGATTTTTGGTTGCACAATTGCAATCATGTTGCAATTGTGCATACTGTAACATTTTATCTATCAACCTTGTTGGCTATTATTTAAAATGGTTGGTATTCCACATAATTTCCATATTTTACCAAAACCATTTAATCGACACTCTGTCTGGGCAATAAGCGTATTCATAGCAGACAATATACACAAGATTTATTATTACAATTTTCACTATTTTGATTTTTGTTACTTTCTAGACAAAATGTCCTTTTGGCCATTATCCCAAAGTACCCTTACCCAAAATCATATATCCACACATATTATTCTAGTTACAATAAATAAAAATCTGTAATATTATTTCAGTGTATAAATGATTCATTCATTATTATTCTTTGTTAATAACAATAATTATTTTTATATTTCCAAGTCAATTGATCATCAAATAAACCTTTTATTAATCAAAGAGTACAGTGCGAAGACACTGCAGAAGAATAGTATTTACATAGTCTGGAAGAGGGGAGGCTAGGGGTTTATGAAAAACTCATGACAAAAACCAAAGAAGACATTCTAACTGGGAGAAGAGAGAGAGAGACAGAGAGAGACATGCATTTACTCCTTGATGGGCTCGTAGTGAATAAGACGCATAGCATTTTCATTGTCGATCACCCCTTTAATAAACTCGCCTTCTGCCAATCGTTCTGATAGGAGAAAAAGAAAAGAGAAAGATGATAAGGAGGTTGGAGTAACACATCGTAATTTCTTGATACCTATCAAGAATAAACAGTAACGCGTAACATTGTCTTTCACACACATTTGGGGCTTAGTTAAGGATTTCCCCTTGCTACTGTTTGTTATGCTCAATATAAAACCTCATGACTAGCGATGCTGTAACAGGATTGAGCTTCCCAGGTGAATACAATGCTTGTACGGTCTTAAGCCATGGATCAGATGCCACAACAGAACACATGTAAAACTTAATCTGCAGAGGCTGTGCACCCAGCTGCTGAGACAGGACACAGAGAGGTTTCCCCGCCTCTCTCCCACTCACCTTCACATGGGACAACGTGAGCTCTGGTGAACTCCCAGCAGCAGTTTGCATGTGTTTACGGTGTGTGGGGAGAGTGTGGGATCCACCTTACCATTGTCTTTCTTCTCAAAGTAAGCCCACAGCTTGTCGGCTCTTCTCTCGGCTGAGTTCTCATCTCCGGGGAGTTTGTCCAGGTCCTCCTTGGGGATCAGCTTAAAGATGGCCTGGGGGGGGGGGGGGGGCATGCATGTTAATTCTGCACAATTTTCTGGGTGTAAACGTTTACAGACACTTTAGTAGACAGTGTATCCCAGAATGACCTAGTCGGAGGAGTGTTATCAAAGTATGTAATCAATATTGGAGCGAAATAAATAGAAGTTGCTCCATGATATATTATTATTAATAATTGTTATATTATTATTATAATATGCAGATATCAATACTTTATACCATAAAAAATTGGACGACCATACATTCATTGTTATACTATAACTGCTCATAATGGTCTTATGGCAAAATTAACCACAATAGTTAGAGCAAATGTAATAGTCCATTTAAGTGGTAGAGATCTTCAGAATATATGGAGCAGGCTAGCAACATGAAGGATGTGGACTACAAGGCAGTCTGCTGTATGAGAAAAGACACACTAGACTTGCAGGGGTCAGCAACCCTAGGCACACGTGCCACCACTGGCACGGGGCAGCATAATCATTGGCACACTTAAAGTAAAATATAAATAAAATAAAGTAAAAATATATATATTATTTTTATTATTTTTTTATTAATAAAAAAATTCGCAGCACAATGCGGCAGCCTGATCATTACAATTTTTTTTTTGCACTTTATTCTGTTTTGGGGATTTCCTCCCAGTGCAAATATGTTAAAATTTGTTACAGAAAGCAGTGCTGAAATGGGAACAATTAATAGTTTTTAAACCTATGTTGTGAGTAATAGAAAAGAAAATATTTAAAATATTGTTGCAAGTGGGGTTGTTGCTGTATGCATTGCCTTCACATGGTTTTGCATAGCTGTACATGTACTTAACGATATTGATGTGGATGGTTTCAACATTCTCATATATTCTCGTTTTTTACATTTCTCACAGTGCAATTATGTTTTTGAATGAGTTTCTGAAAATGGTGTTTTAAGATGGGACATATGTAATTATAATTTGTAAGCCCATGTTGCAAATATAACAACCAAAAAAACATTAAAAATGTTGATGCATGATTGTGGACTATATGAAAATAGTACAATTCCAGGTCTTCTGGAAATGTTTTTGGTCGCTGTGTCATAATTCAGCTTCATTTTTTATATATTGTTGCTAAAGGCACACTCATTAACGAGAAAATGTCAAACTGGCACTGCATGTTGAAAAGGTTGCTGACCCCTGCACTAGAGTCTAGAGTCTAGCCTGTGTGTGACAGGCTTACGTCGGTTCACTTAATCTACACTGTGCCACTACTTCTACATCTACGTCGGATATCAGTGGGCCCTCACTTCACAACAACAGCACTGAAGAAGAACTAGAACAATCCAAATCTTTTGAAGGTATTTAGCCTCCAAACGATACAACATATCATAACCAAGATTATTTAACCAAAGGGAGCTTCTCCAGTGTTTGGCTGCAATTTCTTTTTTAAAAGATAATAGATCATTATTATGTGTATTTATGTTTCTGTTGGTTCAACATGGCCAGTCCATACAGTTTTTTCCCCTCCCCCAGAGGGATTGCCTGAAGCCACTTAGCATCGTAACATATGTATGTGGCAGCCGTTTCGCTTCCACGGGTCAGGCCTTCTCAGTGTGTGTCCCACATACGGAGGGGAAAGACTCCTCTAGAACATTGAAGTCACCTAGATTAACATGGATTAGTGCCAAGACTCAGACCACAGGCCAAACTGCAAGATGTCATTTTTCCTCCTCCAAGGCTCCGCCTCCATCCTGCTCCGCCGCCTCAGGCTGTGGCTGCTCATGTAGGTTTTGTTTAAGTGCAGCATCTAGTTTGTTTTGTGAATATACACACATCTATTCACATTTGCATTTGATGCAAACATTTTAAATAGATTAAGAATTCCAAATTAAAGATCAGATTCTTTTTTCTTTTTTTGATTCTTGACACACTTGACATTTTACTCTGGTGGTCACATTGGAGAATGTACATGCTTTTCGTTTTCCAGTTTGTTAGACTGATGAACTGGTATTTATGTAAAATAGGATTTTTTCCCCCCACATTTTTATGGTTGCTTATTTTTGTATGATGGAAATTCGAGCAGAAATCCAAGCATGTGGGTTGCAGGGCTGAGATGCTGTAAGTTTCTTAAAGCCATACTGCTTTTTCATAATACAATACAATTATACTGTACACACTGCAGACATCACCTGGTAAGGTTGCAGATTAAAGCATAAATATTTGCATCTTCAAACATTGTGCGTGTACTTTATGCTATTTGAGTCTTGGGTTATTTTTGGGATTTGAACTTTGACCTCCATTTGCATTGCTAAGATAATACCTGTTTGAGCTCTTAATAACTATCACTATACATTAATAAATATATAACTGTAAATTACAATTGAGATGTAAAGGTGTAAAAAATACTTTTTTACTGAAGTAAATTGGATTACGTAAACAGAAAACACACTGGTGTAGACTAAGCATTGCTTGAGCGCAGAATTGCCTATATCTGAGTGTTAAACCTGTAATCGCATAGATTATCTGGATTGCGAGGCTCAAATAGGGCGACTAATTAGCCTAAAATATTTAGAAGGCTGGACTTTTTCCAAGGATGTGACCATTCTATATTCTTTCTTAACAGGAATGAAAATAATAAACAAGCATTGAAAGTATTATGAGGTAAACTAATGGAACACTAAACAGGATAAGGGCCACTAGTTAATCCATAGAGTTCAGCTGTCAGTCTTCAAAGCAGCAGGATCTACTATCGACGACAGTTGCATAGGGACTCCCTTAATCTTGAAATTATTTTAACAGTCCTTGTTTGTCACCCTCTACTACTCTCCAAGATGAGATATAGCATTTTTAAAACCTTCTTGAAGCACTAGTACAGCCGTCATCCACTATTCTGATGTCATCAACGTCCCCATCACAAATAAAACCATGCATCGATAAGCATTGATCATGACCACAATATCACCATACCCCCAAAACACCACACACCTCAACCCAAGACCTCCTTCCTCTCACCTGGCAGATCTCCGTCACCTCCGTCTTTGTGATGTAGCCGTTCTTGTCCACGTCGAACAGCGAGAAGGCCCACTCCAGCTTGCGCGTGGTCTTGCCCGTGGAGGTCATGTGCAGCGCGATGATGTACTCCTTGAAGTCCAGCGTGCCGTCGTCGTTGGTGTCGAACGAGCGGAAGACGTGCTGGGCGTAGCTGGTGGCGTCGCTCTCCGGGAAGAAGCGGGAGTAGATCTGCTCGAACTCCTCAGGGCTGATGCGGCCCGTGGGACACTGCTTCTGGAAGTTCTCGTACCACTGGCAGATCTCGGTCTCCGTGAACTTGGTGTTGAGCTTCAGGTCCTCCAGGATCTCCTTGGAGATCGCGCTGCTGGTGGTGTTTCCCATGGTGCTGGATTAGATTGTCTTTTAGGAATTTCCCCCTCTTTGAGCTGCTGCCCCACTGGTCTTAGTCCTGGTCCCTACTGTGCTTTGGAGGTCTTCCTTTACAGGTCAGATCTGCAGATGCCCTGTGTGTGCACACGCTGTGTATTCTCTTCCCGAGAAGAAAGGCGATCTTTGAGCCTCTGATTAGTTCTCCAAGATGCAAAGCAACGGGAAAAGAACAACAAAGTCTAGTGAGATAAAACAGGAAATTCTCAAGAGATCTTATTAAACACTGTACCGCGGTGCGGGCCCAGTGAGTCTAAGCACCATATAAGTCATGTAAGTCACCTACCTATTCGATGTGTTGATGTGTGTCAGAGACCAACTGTTGACTGACTGGCCGGTGGGAGAGGATGAGTAAGAAGACTTAGTCTCCTACCATGGTTGCCTGGGTTAATTATGTTAATACGGGATTTAAGGTAGCTGAGCTTCTGAGAGAAATGAGCCCTGCGGCCTATGTCGTCTCTACTGCCTCTCCCGCAGTTGGCTGAGATAGTAGCTGACTTATTTACTAACTTACTTATCTTTTGTTATCAAACTGTTTTGTCAGCACCTATAGGTAGCCAAATGTGATGGGGGCTGATGGGGGACATGCATTTGATATGGTACTAAACGGTGGGATGGGAGCATAGTGAATGTGGGCCTCATGGAAACAGCGAATAAACAAAGTGACTCTACTAGTGGATAAGAACCCCTGTTTTGTCAAGATTGTTTGAAGGTGGGGTTACATAACCTCGGGATAAGTTTAGATCACATTACATGAAACAAATCCTTATCTTTTTTTAAATGTTTTGAATACCGTTCAAAGTGTGCTGGAGAAGACTATGGACCGAAGAAACAAGAAGACCATGGTGTGTGAATGGTCTAGCATTGTGCTAAGAGTCTTGAGGGGGCTTAGTTGACAATTGACTTACTTATTGTGAACAGCCATCTGCACAGGAGAATTATAGCATGGTCCATGTGACCTACCCAAGCCGAGCCCCACTCTTCACCTTTCCCCTTAAACCTCTCTGATTAGGGATCCCACCACCCACCTCCTCCCTCTCTCTCACACACACACACACGCACACGCACGCACGCACATACGCACGCACGCACGCACGCACGCACGCACGCACGCACGCACGCACGCACGCACGCACGCACGCACGCACGCACGCACGCACGCACGCACGCACGCACGCACACACACACACACACACACACACACACACACACACACACACACACACATATTTATGTACGATTTTTTCCCCATAGGGCAAAGAGAGAAAGACATACTCCTTTGAGTTGATGGAAAAGAGCAGGGAAGGCCAAGGGGAGGGACATAAGAGCGTTGTTAACACAACATAGAAAAAGCAGGAAGGAGAAGGAGGAGGAGGAAGCCACTGCATCATCTCGTTAGAAAGATAAAATGACCGCTGATGGATGTTTCCAGGGAGGCAGAAATGCAGTGTGTGTTTGTTTGTGTGTGTGTGTGTGTGTGTGTGTGTGTGTGTGTGTGTGTGTGTGTGTGTGTGTGTGTGTGTGTGTGTGTGTGTGTGTGTGTGTGTGTGTGTGTGTGTGTGTTTTATGTGTGTATGTCTAATATGCAAAGAGACATTATTATATTTTATTAGATAGAAGTAACTTTATTTGTCCCCTGTGTATGTATCTATCCATGTGTCTGTCCGTATGTCTGTCTGTCTGTCTGTCTGTCTGTCTGTCTGTCTGTCTGTCTGTCTGTCTGTCTGTCTGTCTGTCTGTCTGTCTGTCTGTCTGTCTGTCTGTCTGTCTGTCTGTCTGTCTGTCTGTCTGTCTGTCTGTCTATTCATTCATGTATTTTGGTTCTCTCGATTTGGTGTTAAGCTTTTCCAACGAAGAAACAATTATTATTCTTTAGTGTTCAGGAATAAGGCATTGTGTAAATATCACAGATATAGTTTTGCTTCTATTCATTAGTGAACCATCTGCCTGCTTAGTCCTTTCCTCCTTATGTTACTCCACCAGAAGTAACATAAAAACAACGTTAACTTTGTGGTTAGAATTTGTGTCGAAATAGTCAGAACACAAATATTGAGGTTATAAGAGCACTAGAAGGTTAAATCCTTGTCTACAATGTGTTTTTATAAACAGCTTTTTTTTGCTGTAAATATTTATATGAAACGGGTTTCTTTGCAACCCGAACCCAATATAGCAGCCAAAGACACTTTCTAGCCTTGTAAAATGGAGAAGTAAATTGAAAATGTATCTCAATTATACATAGACATATATTCTATTCCTAAATGATTATTCCATAAACGTATGTTCCGTTGTGGGATTTTCTTCCATCTATAAATATTCACCCAGCGAGTCCATCTATTGGATTACGGAAGCCCCGCCTTTTCTCGCCTTGTGTCCGACTGAGCCAATTACCATGAACATTATCCCTGTGACACCCATGTGCAGGAGCACTCACACCCTCTCCCCTCCCAACGGACTAGCCTTGACATCCGACCTATAGCCTGGGCGGCTCTTAAAGGCCAAGCTGCTGCTGCTGCTGGGGGATCCGTTCTTCAGATAGTGACCGTGTTGAGGATGTAGAACAGGTGGTGATGAGGCTGATTCTAGATCTGTTTCTGCAGCTCAATACTATGTAGAGCGTGTAGAGATCTGGTAGACTGCCATCCGACTGGTCGTCTGGCCGGCAGATATGTCTTAAAAGATAAAGCTTGAAGACCCAAGATGATGCACATTGAAGAGCATACAGCAAATATAGTGCACATAGATGGACTTTAGCGCTGTTATGAAGAACAAAAGCATAAAATAACCAATTTCAAACATGACAAATGTTGCATTATGATGCAACATGGTTGGCCTTCTAATATCCTGAATGTAAACATTTATATGTCAATATACAAATAGTTTTCATATTATGTAAAGACATACATAACAAAGTGCACTGCCAGGTGTGAGGCTGGCAATGTCTGTGACATTGGCCATGTCACAGTCGGCGGCTAATAGGTGTAGCCTATACTAGCCCACTGTAGCAGCAGTGCTTGTGTCATAGCACCACCAGTATGTGTCATCCCTCTCCTCCTAGCTGCTCATCTGTGATGTGTACTGGGAATATGTGCGGACCAACATCCCCCTCAGCCCATCCTTACAGGAACACGTTGGCTCTCCACTGTGCTCTTCTCTGAGCACAGAGAACGTGCTCTATGTGAGATGTGTGATAGGCCTACGGCCATAAACATAATTCAAGATTTTATAGTTTCTGATTGTCATGGTAACAGCAGTGGCTGCATGTTAAGTATAATTCACAATTTGAAGCTAAGATTCTGAAAGGTAGAGTGTTTTCCTATGGTATGGAGACAGCAAGGCATGGAATAAAAATATGTTTTTGGAAAATAAGAAATAATCCATTCTGTGACTAAACAATTCCTCTGGGAGTTAAGGAAAACAAGAAATAAGCAGAGGAGGAAGGGAGTGCTCTTAGATAAATACCAGCTAATGGTTCATAATGGGTCGTAATGACAGACGAGCCCTTCCTATTCAACACATGAGCCGGGTGGAACAAACAAATGATAACAACAGTCATAACAACTGGCAGCCATCTTGCAGGCCCTTAAGGTGGTGATGCAACGTGAAGTAGCAGGCAACCATTCCTCCCTACTCCTTTATACTGACCACTGGCCAGGGGAAAGACACAACAGCATAATGAGGACCTGACTGATATGACATATTAACTGGATCTTTATGAATTATACATTTATCGAGTCATATCCCTTTGCCCTCAATACCGCAGCTGCGTATAAGGTAGGTGTTCTCATAACCTTTCCTTTTATAATATTAAAGTCAACTAGATTGGAGCTCATATTTTGTTATATCGGATAATACATAATTAAATATTTAGATATTATAACTCGCAAACTGTAGTTGTATATAGGGAGTTAGTGTTTCCTGTTTGCGGTTAATAAAATACATTTCATCTTCGTTAACATGTCCTCACTCTTAATTGCTTTTGATGAAGGCTATTTCCTAAATATTTTTTTTACTGCAATTTAACATTATATTCTAGGATATTCTAAGTCTGGCACCAGAGGAGACGACCCAGGACCTGAGAAGAGGGACACACAGCAACGAGCACCGTAGATTGGTCCCTGCAGGACCCCTGACACCAATAAAGCCTAACATGACATCTAAAATGGACATCCTGGACCCTTCTACTTTGCCCTCCTCTGACGCTACAGGGGTAACCTTTGACCATAAGTCACAGACAGTGACCTTACCGGGGGGGATTGTCTCTGTAGCAGGCGTTACCGTGGTGACTGGGGGCTCAGAGATGTCCTGGGGCTCGTGCATGATGGCGTTAGGGTTTTGGGGTACTCTCATTGGGGTGAGCGTACTGGGGCTGGGACTATGGGACCAATCCAATCAGCTGCAGGGGAACACCTCAAACCTGCTGGTGATTGGCTGCATGATTCTGTCCATCAGCGTTGGGATGCTGGGCAGCGTTGCCCTGTGCTACCTGCTGAGGAAGAGAAGGAGAGAGAGGACACGGGAGGAGAGGGAGGAGGGGAAGGTGGTACTGGTGGAGGAGACCCGCAGAGTCATAAAAAAAGTTACTGTATGAGGTGAATGAATCGACGAGATGGACAGGAGAACTATAGAGTCCTCGTGCATGTCGATTTTTTATCCTATTTTGATATTTATCATGTAAATTATCCACAGATATTCACTAGCTCTTGCTTCTTTTTTTCTGCTATTGAAACATATTATAGTGGATTATGCTTCCTGACTAGGTCATATGCTACCCATAATATGCCTTAAAGTGTAATAACAAGCAGATTTCAACACACGTCTGCCAAACAAAATAAAAACAAGCGACAGAGGGCAGTGTTTATTTCGCCATCTACTGGACTGTTGTATGGACTACTGTCCATACAAATGTGCCGAGCGCTGCCGGAGAGCGAGGCCGTGCAGGGCTCCTCCATCTCCGGCCGAACACACAAATGTCTACTGAGCGAATCTGGACCAGACTCTGACTCCGTAGGAAATTCGACTTCATTCCACATCGCTTTTCCTGCTCGCTTTTTGTGCCTTTGGATGATGGGGAAACCCTTTCAAATACAACATACTATCATAACGACCATGCATCAGGTTATTAAAAACGTGTACAATTCAGTTTTCTTAAACTTACATTTAAGAGGAGGATCAAAGTGGAGAAGAAACGAAAGGAGAAGACTGAAGTCAAGAGGGAGGAGTGATGCACATTGGGAGGCCTGCAATGCTGTCAATCATACTCCCGCTGGTTTGAGACAGGTCGATAGGGTCCCGGTCCCAGGAAACATTTTGGTTAACTCAAACCTATTACGAACGTTAACATGATCTATTGTCATATCTCCATTTAAACTGCATTTGCATATTTACATTTGCATTATATTGCATTTAGATTATTTTATTTTTTTTGTCAATTTGTACTACTGTTTTGTATATTATGTTGTATCTTATTTCTCATTTTGTGCTTTGGCAATGTGAATTAACTTTTATTGCCATTAAACTCCTTGGAAAAGCACATTTTAATCTAATGATAGTTACATTATATAAATATTTCTGCAGATTCTTGTGGTTAGGATCATGTCATGGCCCATACTCTAAAAAAGGTTAACAGTTGTATATGAATAGTGGAATATAACGAAGTAAGATATATGCAGTATATTGACAGTATAATGGTGCTGATGTAATAGTTAAGATGTATACGTGGAGAACTTTGAACATGGGCGGTAGTACATAAATAATAATAATAATAATAATAATAATAATAATAATAATAATAATAATAATAATAATAATTATTATTATTATTATAATTATAAAAATAATATAAAAATAATAATAATAATAGTATTACAAGTAGTAATAGTAGTCATTTAATAGTATAAATTGTGCAATTGCTCTATGATATGAAATCACTGAATACATTATGGACCTGATATGAACAGCATTGGACAGTGGTATTAATATGAAGACACTGGTATGTGTAGTAGGGACGGTAGAATAAACATGAACAATTAAGATGAGATACACAGAGTAGCTAGTATGAAAATGTCTACTTTCTGGTTGCTTCATAAAGTAGTTCTTCAATTATTTATATATATTCCATTGAAAAAAACTCCTGAGTCATTATTTTGTGATTGTGGATACAGAGTAATCATAACAGATGATCTCTCAATAGAGGCCTCTACATTACTAACCAGAGGTAAGTCATTAATTAGAAACATCTAGAGGCAAAATAATGTTATTATAACATGTCATAAGGTGTCAGCCAATAAGTAGGCTCGACTTTGAGTTTTTTTTTATTTTTTTATATTATTACTGCCTTTACAGCTCTACATCTTTCGTAAATGCGTTTTTCCTCTACAGA
This sequence comes from Gadus chalcogrammus, assembly GCF_026213295.1. NCBI lineage: Eukaryota > Metazoa > Chordata > Actinopteri > Gadiformes > Gadidae > Gadus > Gadus chalcogrammus. Next base: position 5,751,047 of record NC_079422.1, read on the forward strand.
AACGGTAAGATTGCATTCAACCAGGTATTACAGGCATGATCACAGATAGATAGTATCTATGTTGCTCGGATCACCTGATATTACCAGGCTTAAATTGGTCACGTGTCATCCAGGAAACCTTTTTTTTCTCCTTTGCGAAACAGAGTTGTCAATGACCCGCCTTTACCTCACGTTGATTGGTCAAAGTTAAGAAGTACATTGAGCTGATTGGTGGGACAGATGACTCTCCTACGATCATGTCTAAATTAAACAACTCCCCTTCTTTAAACGGGTCTATGTGTAATTGATAGCTTCACTCAAATACATCGATAAGAATTTGGTTAGATGGTACTAATTTCAGAAACTTTACGCGAACGGTAGTCAGGTAAGTTTGACCAAAATAGCACTGGACCACTTTGAAAGGAAGTGCTTACTCCGCCAAAGTTGCTGTCTTCTTGTCTGCCTCTCAGCTATGTCTCAAGGTGTCTCCTGTCACTTACTTATGTATCGAGCGCAACATGTCCGTGCTATGTTATTATCAAAACGGCATTGAGTTGTGTGAGTAGTAAACCTGTTGCTGTCATTCAATTGGACCAAAGGACAAACTAAGCGCTATCGTTCTTTCCCTTTCGCTAAGACTCTAATCGGTCATGGGGTTGTGTTTATACTTGCTCTGGGCTGTATTTGGCTTTATGCATATCTTAAACGACAGGTTTTTTTTAAAAACTAATTACAACAGTTATTTCGGATATAGCGCTGAATATACACACAAGGTGCATACATTTAAAATGGTACCTTATGCATCATTTAGACTCGAGAGCCTGCTGTTCTAAGGTTTTGTGCGCAACACACGTTGTAAGATATCAAAATATAGATCAATATAAGACTGCATGTTTATAGGAAGAAGTTGGTTGCATCGATTCTCAAATTTATTTTCTTTAAAGAAAGTGTTATTTGTGCATTCCTGACATCATGAGGGTCAGTAATACATGCACAGCTTTCGCATCTACTTTATGTGTGAGCTATGACTATTCCCTGTGATATGGTCTTCAAAACGTTTGATGTTCCTATCAAAGCCAAGGAACTAAATCTACATTTAGGCCTCCTTGTCATGTTGAAAACCAACGAATATAAGCCCTTTCCAAACATACAAGTCTCAGGATGGCTGTGGTTTACTATCGTACTTGAACATGCCCTTGCAAACTAGGAATCTCACACCATAGGCAAATATTTGTGCTATAACCCTTACTTTTTCTTTCTTTCTCAGGATGAATACCAAACAGCATTTCCTGAGCATAACATTACAGTCCAGTACAGTAGGATACAGTACAAAATTAAAATCTAAGCATGTCTGGTAGAAGTGAGGTGGGAAATGGGTGATACAGGAAGTAGGTAAACTGTGAGTGTAGATATGTATCTGATTGGCTGGAGAGGTATTCATACAGAAAAGGGGAAGCTCCTCTTTCAGGTCTGCTCATAGTATTTTACGCATACGGTCATTCCGTTTGTTTTGGTCAGTTTAGTAAACATATTTTGAAATGGAGTGTAGTGAAAGTATCCTGTGTAGCGCTGGAGAGCTGGAGTTGGACCCTGACATTGTGAGTGAAGAAGCAGGCAAGCTGTATTCTGAACTGCAGGTAATGGCCCTAACTCATCAACTATTTCCTTAGACATAGCATATTTGTCAACCTTTTGTTGATATAATGACATTTGCTTGCATGTGGAGCTTCATTGGTGCTGGTGATGTCATTGGTCTGCATTAGGTTGATGAACAGCATACATCTGACTGGTTCCTTTGATCTCTCTCTCTCTCTCTCTCTCTCTCTCTCTCTCTCTCTCTCTCTCTCTCTCTCTCTCTCTCTCTCTCTCTCTCTCTCTCTCTCTCTCTCTCTCTCTCTCTCTCTCTCTCTCTCTCTCTCTCTCTCTCTCTCTCTCTCTCTCTCTCTCTCTCTCTCTCTCTCTCTCTCTCAGACGGTGATTGAGACTCATGGGGCCGGGGTGGTGGAGTCTCTGGTGCCCATCCTTGTCTGGGTCCTGGAGGGGCTTGCCAGCTGCCGAGCCCAGCTGAGGGAGAGCCAGGAGGAGGGGGAGAAGGGGAGGGTGGAGAGAGAGGAGCTGATGGAGCGCTACCAATCAGAGAAGTCCCTGAGGAGAGAGAGCCAAGAGGTAACACAGGATGCCCAAAGTCCACCTGTGGGCATCCTCGAGCAAGACGCATACCCTCAACCTGTTCATTCATCATTCATCAACAACTCTGTATAACAGTGTCTACTGATTAAGAACTACTAATACTAATTAGTGTAGTACATGGCATATTTAATCAATTTGGAAGCTGTTAAGTTTAAATGGTGTTGCAACATGCTTGGTCATGTCGATCCCGTCTTTCCTCAGAGGTATCATGAACTAGATGACCAAAGTGAACAGGAAAGGAGGGCCATGCGAGCCAGGGAGAAGGAGCGGGAGAAGAGAGAGAGAGATCTGGAGAGGAAGGCTAGAGAACAGGCTGACCAACGTGAGTTCTCGGGTCATAAGTTGCGTGTTAAATGTTATCTATGGTATGTGCGCCATCATTGATAAAGCCTGCTACCTATTCCCAACGTGATCCTTTTTCTAATCCTGCTTCTTGTGTGAGGCAGAGCGTACTGAGTAACTAAATGTTCACTCCTGTGACAATAGAAGTCATGCCTGATGCATACTGTCTGTTTAATGCAGTGGTGGCCTTGGAGGAGCAGAAAGTTAGTGTTGCCAGAGAACTGAGTTCACTGAAGAATACTCACAATAAGGTCAGTTTTTGTTGGACATTCAGGATGTTTGGTCTACAAGCTTGTCAACTTGCTTGTTAATGAGGGAATCTTATCTTTCAGTCATTATCACCAAGTGATGCATATTGTTGTCACTTTTTTCTTTTAGTTGGCGCTTGCTTTTCGAGAGCTGCAGGAAAAGAAAAAGGATTCTGAAAGAGAGACTCGTTCAAGGTTTTTTATGGCTAATATTTTACAATCAAATATAATATAATGTATTTAACCAGCATTATAGTGATTTCATTCCTCTTCACAAGAAAATGACCTGCACCATTATTATGTTCTGTTTGGTCGATAGAAACCATGGACATGCCAGAAGTTCTGAAACGCAAACAGCCCCACTCCAAGCTGACAATAGTGTTGACGATAAAGTGAGCATCTCATTCTTCATCTTCATATTTATAATCCCAACAAACGGATGACCTTTTGGATGGATGACCTATGACCTTTTCCTTCTTTAAGGCTATTTCGAGATCACGTGGTCACTCCGATTGCCCTCCATTGAGGGAGCCAGCTGCCCCAGGAGTGAATGTGATTGACATTGAGAGAATGCCATCCCCAGATCCGTCTTTTATTAATGACATCATAAGCTCCACCCCAGAGCTGTCTCAGCTGCAGGACCTATTGGATGGCAGGTGAGAGGATGGAGATTAATTTACACTGAACTACTCATAATACGTGCCACTTGAAAGAGTGGGGGATAAGTGTGAAACTGAATAGGGGCTGTTGTCAATTTAATGTTGCAATACTAAACATTTCTTAGCTCGTAGCTTAAAATTACCTAGATGTACAGTCAACTGAATTTTTTTTTTTTTCTTTTCTTTATGTTATCTATATGAGACAAGGGAACACGCATTTCAAAAGTAACTGGGGTCTCCTCTTGTGACACATATTGTTTAGTTAAATACATTTATCCTACACGGTTATTCCGTCACAGATCCGTGGAGATAAATTATTAATATTTATTACACGGCTCTCCTCAATGCTGTGGAATTCTCCGTTCACTTGAATGGGCCTTCCCGACTTCCAGGCGGTGAATTATTTCGATAATTGACCGTTGCTAAGCATATAATTACCGCTGTCAAGGAAAGTGAATTTTTGCCCCTGATTCACGTCTTTGATGCACGTCTTTGGTTCACTCTGCAAGTAGTCCTGTAACTTATCAACCCTAGCGTATTCGGTTGCTAAGCGACGTCAACGTCTTTGGCAGACTATTTCTCTGCTGATCAACACTACGAATGGTAATTGTAAAAGACACACCGTGTGAAGTTATTTTTTCGTTTTGGCAAATAGCCGACTTCTAATAGCTTTGCGTTGGTTTCCGGTTCGCCCTGTCGGGGCTTAATTTCCCGATAATGACCGGCGTTCTATACTTTATCCCTTACGTATTTGAACTTCAGCAAGCACGCACGCACACGCACAGTGCCATCCATAAAATGCCCTTGAAACTTTATTTTCTCTTCCACTGTTTTTAGCGCACTTAGTCAGACGGTGGTGTCAGGAGCAGGGCCTAGGACCAGCTTGGAGGAGGAGATGATGGAGGCAATGGTGAACGAGGAGGAGGAACATAGGATAGAGGAGGCTGTGCTGGCCAAAGACAATCAAGATAAAATGGAGCAGAAGGAAGATGAAGGCGAAATTGAAGAGGAGGAGGAGGAGGAAGATAGTCTGGAACAGGAGCTACGGAACACAGATTCTGTGTTTTCAGAGCTGTCTGAGTTGAGCCGTGATTACGTAGACAGCGTTGACCACGGGGCCAGTGTCCGAGGTATGAGTTTGTAAAATACATTTGGAAATTGCGAAAGATGAAAATTGTAATATAAATATTAAATATAAATGTATATTCCTGCCTTGAGGAATTGAACCAAGATGGTTTTGTTAACTAGGGACTATAATTGTCAGGGACTTCACATAACAATCTTTGAGTACGACTGATATGCATTTGTTCAGGAGGTAGAGCGACTTGACTTATAAAACGGAAGGTTGCTAGTTCGATCCCTGGCTCCTCCTAGCTGAGTGTCGAGGTGTTCCTTAGTAAGTCACCTAACCTAACTGCTCCCAACGAGCTGGCTGTTGCATTGCATGGTTCATTTTGTATATGAATGTGGCTGAACAGAACAGAAAATAGGTTACTCTAATCGACTATAGGAAAATAAACTGTAGGTGCTAAAGAGTGTATTCTAGGACTGCACCGGTATGAATCCATGTTGGGTTGCTTCGAAGCGAAAAATCTGTACTCGCATGAATACCTTTTTTATTGTTCAAATGAATGTTCTAACTTCTAAACTTCTAATCTTAGAAGGTGTGTGTGTGTGTGTCTGTGTTTATACAGGCAGCGTGGACCAGTTGGAGGAGATTCTATCTCAGTTTGAGGACCTGAAACACACCCAGTGAGACTTTCTTATTTGTTTTTGTTCTGACTTTGCACAGACTTGCCTGGTATTAATCTATCAGTATGCAGATAGTTACCCGCACATTCCTGGTTCATTTGGCATAAAACCAGAAAATCTGAAAACATAGCATGAATCTGCTATTCTTATTTTTTCCCTTCTTTTGTTTGTCTTTCTTCTTTTTCAGTGAATTGGTAGACGCAGCCCGCAAGGCTCTGATATCTCGGGTGGAAGAGCTGACCAACGATCGCTTAGCTGTTAAACTGGAACTGACCTCTTCGCAGGAAACGGCCTCTCATTTAGAGAGCAGGATGAAGGAAATGGAGCAGGAAACCAAGAGGTGCACAACATTTCGCTTCCCAATCAAAATGTTTCTGTTTAACAATATATTGTCTTGTAAATACTACAGTTCTTTGGATGATTTAATCTATAAATCCATTATATAATTAACAATGATGTTTATTATTTGCTTGTCTTAGGCTTCGGAAAGAACTGGAGACCTGCCAGTCTGAAGACCCTGATGTAAGAAATTATTTGTATTTTCGACCTTTCAATCTAGATCTATGATAGTGGTCAATGGAGACCTGGAGAATGTGTTGCCCTATGAGACTGTACATTCCTACGGGCACTCCATACCTGTCTCTCTTGATTATAGGGCGCTCTACCCACATCGATGCGCCGTTTCTCAAGGTCTGAGATGGCTCGTGTGGTCATGGAGAAGAACCAGTACAAAGAGCGTCTGTTCGAGCTGCAGGAAGCAGTGAGGCGGAGTCAGGTCCTCCGGTCAGTACACCGCAGATAGGGGGAATAAGTCAATTAAAGAAATCTTTAACTGATGTACTTATGAATAAGTACAAGGCTTAATAATTGCTTAATAATTACCGCAATGTCAAGGAGACAAGAGCTGAATTGTTTTAACCTTTGCTCCATTCATCTTTTGATTTGATTTACAGTGCCACTAAAGATGTGAGGATAACAGAGGAGAGAGAGAGAGGTGTTTGGGGCAGGTGATTGTACATTTTAGTTTTTCTGCTACGATCAAAATGATCTACATACAGTTAATCAGGCACTGATGCATGTTCAGAGTGGTGTGTTGGGTTCACCTGTAACATGTTTCCGTCTCTTCAGGTTTCACCGTCTGTTCGGCCGGCCTAGGGAGCCTTTTGTCCTCGCTGCTGCTCAGGGCTTCACCAAGGCAACGTCCCCTGCACTCAGTCGCTCTCCGCTGCGATCCCCACAACTACAGACTGTCAATCAGACTCGGACGGAGTAAGTCGACGCACATATTACACTTGGTTCAAGGGGCAGGATAGTCTAGGGGCTGCTGTGGTTGACTCCCAGTCGAAAGATGCTGGGTTCGATCCTCAATAGCCGCAGTCTACCTGTAGGCATCCTTGAGCAAGTTACCCCCACCCCTTACCTGCTCATCTATCGGCTGCTTCTAAAATGAATCAATGTAATTTCTGTATTCAGCACTTTGAATGAATAAACATCAGACCAATGACTTGATATTAAATCGCAACCCTATTTGTCCCACGTGTGATTTGTGATTGTAATGCGTGATTGCAATGTGTGATTGAACAGATTAATACACGATGGACATTCCTCTAGCTCTGTGTCCCCTGCTGCTCTCTCTCCACGTGTCAGGAAGAGGGAACTCTACAGGGAGGTTCGCTCCCACATCTGGGGAACGCTGGGAAAGCGGCAGCTCAATGGATGGAGCGTGCCTCTGTCACACACACAGGTAGGAGTCCAACTTCAATAGCTTCTAAGGGCGTGTTGATCGTGTCTGTGGGGTTTGAAGTGCGAGGTTGACGTTAAGCCAAAAGACAATTTATATACAAAACTATATTTCATCTTAGTCATGGTTTTGCGCATCTCCCCTTCAACAACATTCTCTGCCTGGGTTACTCACTTTATGTTTCTGCAAACACAAACCCTTACCTATGTCTGGCCTGTCTTTAGTGATCATTTCAATGCTGATTTATTTTCAAGGAGTCAATGGAGTCTACCCCTGAGCCTAAAGATGTGCCCGCTCTATTGCAACTCCGAATGCTGGATCAGAGAGACCCTAGCGCTAAGGTACATCACATCACACCACACAAAACCATGTGGCTCTTATAAAATGATCTGCTGTTTGTCACAAAACAGCTGCATCCACCTTTGCACCGCACCTGGGTCTGCAGTCATGTGCCTTATTCACTAGTTTTGCTCCCGTAGCTCAACTGTGCCGTTGCTGTGACAGCGGAGATCTCGGGAGAAGCTGCGGTAAGTGTGTGTGTGTGTGTGTGTGTTTGTGTGTGTTTTTCCATCCTACCTTTTAATTGCACCTGTGATCCTCCTCTAAACACCACATACAGTGCCAACTCAGAGGCATAACCACCATTACCGATGCATGTAATGTCATGTTTCCACCCACCCTGTCCATCCTCCTCCTCCGTCAGTGCTCTGTGTGGCTCATGTCTGGCCTGGGCTCCTCCAGTGAAGTCACAGTGATCGACCCGGCACGCTCCAACACAGTGCTGGACCAGTTCAGCCTGCCCCCTACCTCACCTGCCCTCTGCATCTGTGCTGTGCCCCCTACTGGTCAGTGAGAAAGTCACAGGCCACTGAGCCCATTCAAATCCCTGTCTTAATACTACATACAATTTCCATTTACTAAACTTAACCCTCGTCAAAGATCTTTGTGTGTTTTTTAAATGACTGATTCTCTTACCGAAGAGTCTCTTAACTGTACCTCTAACACTTTGGGTTCGGATGATTCTCTTTTCATCAGGCAACACCTCAGGAACTGTATGGATTGGAACTCAGGAAGGAAGGTAGTTCCTGCTGAATGTGCAGTTTCCTTGAAATAACATTCAGAGTGAAATTCTAGCTCTGATGATAGGAGTTGCTCATACATTTAGTTCTTGACACTAACCTTTTCTATTTCCCTCTCCGCAGTGTGCTGGTACATTCAGCCTCGACAGGAAGAAGGCGATGTATGCAATCAATTTCTCTCTCAGAGGGTGTGCACTCCCTCACGTAAGTTAAAAGACTTGAGTCTGTTTTCCATTGGGACAAGGATAATGTGTAAATTAATGTGAATATTCATGTTATATGTTCTTTGTTGATTTCAAGTGTTTTCCGTCCTTTAGGTATTCCTCCAACCAAGTCATAGCTGGCCTAGCTGACGGGACACTAGCTTTTTTCTCTCACAATGGAGGTGAATACATTCCTTAGTTTTCCATTTCAAAGCCAGTCTTATCACCCAATGTTGAATTAACATGGTCGCCACTTGAACCGTAATGACAACAACGGTTTGGCAGGTGGCTGGGACCTCCCCTCACACCAGGTGATGAGCCTGGGCACCACGCCTCTCCAGCCCCTCCGCTGCTGCCTGGCTAAAGGGGGCCGCTTGTGGGTTGGATACTGGAACCGGGTCCATGTAGTGGATATTGAAAGCAAAAAGGCTGAGGTGAGCGAGTCAAAGCAGTGCGTTTTCAGTGTTTTCTTCATAATAAGACAAAAGTACAACTTAATATATGTCTTAGTGCGTTAATCATTGCTGTACTCTTCATAGTAAGACAAGAGAAGAACTTAATAGTTGTCTTAATCAGTGGGTTAAGCATTGCTGTACTCTTATCTTAATAGTAAGACAAGAGAAGAACTTAATAGTTGTCTTAATCAGTGGGTTAAGCATTGCTGTACTCTTATCTTAATAGTAATACAAGAGAAGAACTTAATAGTTGTCTTAATCAGTGGGTTAAGCATTGCTGTACTCTTGTCTCCCCGTGCAGCAAAACTTCTCGGTCTCTGAGCGCAGCGAGCAGCAAGTGCGCTTCCTGTGCGCAGCAGGAAGTGGCGTCTGGACGTCCTGCCGCCTGGACCCCCTGCTCAGGCTGTTTGATTGGTCCAGTGGACGGCCGCTGCAGGAGGTGGACCTGACTCCTCTGGTCACTAAGACGCTAGGTTTGTGCACGCTCTTATAGCCCCTGTTGGAACAATTACTATTGTGAGACGTCTATTGTGTAATTATACACAATAATAGTTTTGTAACCGTTTAAAAATTCAGTTTTGAAATATGATCATGAGACACATTTAAGGCTTAGTGAATGAAGATAAACCCTTCATTTAAATGTTCAATATGTTTGTCCAGCTGCAATCCAGTATGCAACACAAATAAATACTCAAATACATTGAAAAGCAATTCAATTCTAACTTATGTTTGAATGTTTATACCTTAAATCACACAAGTTGCATGTCGACAGCTTTGTGCTTTTTGTTCGTACTAACCGCATGTTTCCCAGGTCAAGCCTTCCTGTCCATATCGCCTCTTCAGGTCTCTGCTCTAACCATAATCTCCAGCTGTCTGTGGTTGGGGACTGGCAGTGGTGCTATCTTCTCCATCCCCTTGACCATCAGTGAGTTATCTTCATACACTATACTACGATCTATGGTAATGAAATGCATACCTTTTTTGACTTGTTGCTGCTCTCAACGCAACCCACAGCCTCAGAGTTGCTGTCCATCCCATACTGCTCTCTGGCGGCTGCCCAGTTGTGTTACCATGGTCACAGACAAGCCGTCAAATTCTTCATCGTTGCACCTAGTATGCGCTGGTTTGGCATTATTTAAATGTGTATTCAATATTGTGCTGTGTAGTAGAGGAGTTCTTAGTTGTCTGCATTCTGAAAGTTACTTCCTTCTCCTGCAGACTGCTTGACGACATCTACTGGTGGGGATAGTTGTGCTCCATCACAGTTCATCCTCAGTGGAGGAGAAGGCTACATCAACTTCAGAATCGGTGGGTTGAAAATCACTAAATTCTTCATTTTTTTCTTTTTTTAAAGAGCCTGGTATTCTTTCAATCCTAATTTTCCTGCAGAGGTTTGAAAAGTGTCTAACAGATCAGTTGACTCTCACAGGAGACGATACAAGTGATGGCTCCACTGAGCTGCCCCAAACAACACTCAGCCGTTCTGAACGCAGTCTCATGATCATCTGGCAAAGCCCCACCTCTTCTGTTCCCAGCTCTGCACTCTGACATGGCTGACCTTAATGTCCGGAGGTGTTCCTTGAAATTGTACTACAGCAATGATGAATGATGCATTAAATAGACAATGTAGTTGAGTTTGCACTTGACTAATAGCCTAAATTCATAACCCTGCCTCACTGTACCTTTACATTACCTGTGAAGCCTTTGTTGAACGCACCAATGCTACAGATTTTATCTTAAGTATTTACGTTACATGTTTTGCCTGTCCCACGTATTGTTCAGAATTTGAATCGTAACCACACACACAAGTATTGATGATCTTCTGCAAACTTTTTCTTCTGTCTTCTGAACAAATCCACCAGATTTTCTCCAGCTGAGGGCTTTTGTCATGTAATGTTAGCCATAATCATTTATTACCTGGTAATTATAGACATCATCTCTTAATCAATCATCTCCTGATTAATTGTGGGATAGTTCCTGGTTAAGAAGACAGTCTTTCCATCTTATTTTTGCTCAACCTGCACACATATCTGAATACAGCCCCTATTACTAAACATGACAGGGGCATTGTTTTACCCCTGTCATGTTTAGTAGCAGATCCACGGGGTGGACTAAAAATAAGAAATGTACTTTCTAAATGCTACGCTTCATTTCCTTCTATTTCGATGGGTTGTTTTATCACATCCATGTTAAAATCTGTCTTAAAAAACGACAATTGTTATGCTACAAAACCCTCATCTGTATGCAAAAATGTGATATATGTGTGTGTGTCTCGATATATATTGATCTTACCTATAAATTATCAATGTAACAGATTTGTGAAGAAATGTATTTATTTTCTTAATTGTTTGTAAGGTCATCTGTTAATTATATTGGTATGGTGTTATGGTTGCTTTGGTTTAAAGTATTCTAACATATTCGACGTGTCTTATGCAGTATTGGCTATTTACTGTCTCGATTTGTGCACACTTTTGTTTCAACAATCATCGGACTATTATACTTTTGTAAATGTAATATTTTTTTGTTAAAATATATTTTTAATGATAATTGAGTTGGGTTATTTTTACTGTTAGCACATGTTGTATTTGAATAGTGAGATCCAAAAACGTTTTCACTAGACCCTAGCTTATGATACATGCATACGTACATAGCAAAAAAAAAATATTACACACAATTTAATTTAAACACTTTAATTTTAACATTACCAATATTTCTAGAACGTTAGCCATCTCCATGCTCGGTATATATATAAAAAAAAAATGAAGACCTGAAGGATGCATGGCCTTGAAGCATTTCATATCGGCCCCTTCAGGCTTCACGGGCTGCTCTGAGACCTGGGCATCCGAATCCTTCGGCTCAGATTTCGTGCGAGGCGGTCGAAGGCGGTGCCCCCTAACTTCTTTGTGGTGGTCAGTCCTTGGATGTTTCCGCTGTACCAGATAACCCAGCCCCCCATGGAGAACAGCACCAGAAGGGCCCCCGAGTACACCAGCAGGTCCCCGAAGTCCTGACCCTCGAATTCCAGCGAGGCAAAGACGCCCAGCAGCATGGAAATCACGCCCAGCAGGTCCATCGCCACGGCGAACACCAGAGCGAACTTACAATGGGTCAGCCCATCACTCTTCACTGCCATGGCTGCGCAGAGAGAACACCGAAGGGGTAGAGGGGGAGCGTGGATGTCATTGTAACAAAATCCACTTACACACCTGTATACTTGTATATTTTGAGAGATCTATTTATGTTAGATCCTACATGTTATCACACAAATAGGCCTAGGGAATACTTCAGAAGTTATGTCCAATAACAAATAATTTCCGAATATATGCTTACCATTTGTCTCAGCGTTGAAATTGTATTTAATATATAAAGCCAATAGTATTGTGTCTTCCAAGCTTTCCGGACATAGCCTACTCTGCTAAGGTAGAAAACTGCAATGTCAAACGACACTGCGCCTGTATTACCTGTTTGGCAATCCCCCCCTGAACAGGTTTGAAAACAAGGACGCACCTCAACAGGATGCGAGTGCTGTCTTGTGTCATTGAATCACATTGCACACCCACAGTTTCATGACAACAATCAGTAGGCCTACTGCATTTTGGAATTTACTTATTACTTAACTGTACCTTTGTTAATCCACATATAACGTTTTCATAGTAAAGGTTCACACACAGCCTATTAATTGTTTTAAACTCCAGTAAACCCTTTGTCGCACACAGGTTTTCATTGGGTCCCAGTATTATTACTATCGGAAGTGACGTCGTGGGCGATAATTGTTATTGTTAGCTTGTTAGCTATCGGCTACTTGATTCATGAATAGAGATATGACAGAGTTATAACATCTTATTACATGTGAACGGTGAAGTTATTACAACTGTAAAAAGGTATGTGCAGATATTTATTCAAAGGCTGTATCGCACGGAATTCTCCCTCTTAAGTGGCGGAAGTACAAGTCTATAATTTGAAACAAGAAGGGGAATGTTTTTTATTTGTAGCTAAATACGTGCTAAATGTATTGCTAATGTTAGCTGAAATCGAGCAGCCAGCGTCGGAAATTATGAACCCACTTGTGCAGTCCCATATATACAAACAATAAACGTGGTTTTGTTGGAGTTGTGCATGATATTCCTTTTTTAATCCTTTGTCATTTGATATAATTAAGCAATCAAAATGGAGTGCATTCGAGATGTTTTGGGAATATCTCAACAAGGCGATCACGAGTTTCCCTAATTACTTGGAGGCACATGTCCCTTTTCCTACGTTGTGAAGGTGCAAGACCAGCTGCTTGTCATAGTTATACTGATAGTCACATATGCGGTTGAATATGGATTAAAAGGAAGCATGTTTGCTTATTTAAGAGGGACGTGATGGAGGAGGGAAACAGAAACGAAGGTGCCTCCACAGCCAAGAACCACACAGCGTCAATTCAACTACAGAGTACGTTTTATAACTGAAACAAGTTTGTGTTTGTCCTTTCAAACAAGTCATAACAATTATCTTTTTGACACAATCTTCTCCTCAGCTCCAAAAAATGAGGACACCTATGAAATAGCTATCCCGTATGAAGAGAGCAGCTTTGAACAACAAGGGTTTTTCAACCAGACTGATCAGAATTTTGAGGGTGAATATCACAAAAAACCTGTGTTCAGACATTGTTTTTGATATATTCTCTTTCAACTATACATTTTTCCCTTCCTTTATAGAATCTGCCCCCACTACTGGTTCTTCCGCCCCTAGTAACTCATACATACTGATCACCAACCTGCGGACCCAGCTGCAAATCTCTCTGGAGAAGAACTCCTGGTTGCAGAAGCGGATCGAGGACCTGGAGGAAGAGAGGGACTTCCTCCGCTGCCAGTTGGACCGCTTCATCTTCTCCACAAAGAGTCAGGGTCAGGGTGACGGACAGAGCCACTATAGTAATGGTAAGAAAACATTTCAGCTTCATTATCACAAAGGCTGCCAGAGGGTGTTGGTAACAGGTTTAAAAATGTTGGCCAATATGGCCATCAGGTACATCAGGATTATTACTTTTTTGTTGGGCTAGCTCCACCATTTCCAGAGGACTCAGTAGAGTTGTAGTACTGTTAAATCCTAATTTTCATGTTAATATACTGTTACTATGACCGGTGTCCTCATGCATGCGAGGACCGATCCCATAAGGAAAAATAATCATAGGTTAATAATAACTAGACGAAGACCAAAAAACATTACAGCCAACACAATATCCAACATTCCAATTCTCCTATGCTTCAAAAATGGAGGCGGTCGTTGCAATGTGACATCATTATCATAAGCCGTAAATATCAGAATATCAGAATAGATCAACTACATTCATACTGGTGTTCTGTTTTTATCATAAGGATATGAATCAAGACGATTCAATTGGAGGGGCAGAAGAGAGGAAGATCGTCCCGTTGGTAGACATGAATGATTACAAAACTTTGGATTATTTTAACATATAATAGATCATATCAAACTAATTTGTTATGACTACTTCCTGCTTACAGAGCCGCAGAAGTCAGATTTCCCCACACGGCAATTTAATCAACGAAGGCCTGCTCCTTCAGCGATGCTGGCATCCAAGAATACAAACCCAATGGCTAATCAGCTTGGCTCCCTGAACGCATTGTTCAACTCTGCATCCGCCCAGGCACATCTACCTGGCCATAGCAGCACCAGTTCAACTGCCATTGGCAGTAACCCCAGGCCGACCATCAATGAACTTGGCAGCCATGTCAACGTGGGGCAAGGTGAGATTGTTTGGCTGTCAGACAGAATCTTATTTCAAAATGTGACTATAAATGATGGATTTGGTTCTTTGTGGTGGTTTATCTTTCTAGTCATGCTGACAGATTGTCCTTGGACTCTCTTATCAGAGCCTCTTTCACTGCTGGGGGAATCGGAAGAGTACCTGGAGCAGGAGAGCTATCTTGATGAAGAGCAAATGATAACAGGAGAGCATGGGTTGCCAGAGAATATGAACGCTAATAGACTCGCGATAAAGAGGAGGAAGATTTTCCAAGCACCAAGGGAGCGACAAAGAGGTGACAGATAATTGAAAATAAATATTTAAATGTTCTTCATTACATAGTTTATGTGTCATCTTGCTTGATGCAAATTCCTTCTCATTAATCTTCTTGTTCTTGCTGTTCTTCAGTGAAAGATGCCGCTGGTGTTCTCTTCCGCTACAAAAAGATCCTACTGACCTACCAGCGTCTGAAGAACATGTCTAAAGCCTTCCAGATTCATGGTGTGGATCGGAACACAATAGCCTCCACCACACCCATTGCAGAACTGTTACTAGTAGCCCCAGAAAAGGTGGCAGAGGTGGGCCAGTTTGATCCTTCCAAGGAGAAGTTGCTGGACTACGCCCGGCGCTGCTACATTACCATGGATGAGGAGACACTCAGCAGGGTGCAGGCCCTGAAAAAGAATAACTTGCTTCTGCCCATATCCTACAGGTTTAGACACTGAGGAGAGGAACAGAGGAACACACTCCACAGGACGTTGGGGTGGTTAGGAAGGGCAGGTGAGCTGCTGCAGCAGGGCAGCTCCCCTGATAGGAATATGGATGTCCAGAGGCCTTTTGGAATTATTTTGCCTTGAGATTGTCTAGGACGTAGCCATGGAGCTGTTTCGGACCCTTCCTTTTAAGACACCTATTTGTATGCCTCACCGGTTTTTATTTTAACAATTGATGAATAATCCTCAACAATCCTCATCAAGTAAACAATAATCACCATAATGCAAGAGCAATTCAAAAATGAATGCCTTTACCTTTTGAAGAAAGAAGTTGTTTTAATTGTAACCTTTAGGTTTTTTCTCCACATTTAAATCATGTAGATGAGATAAGAGGCACAGCAGAACTTTTGTCTGTGTGGGTTTTAAGAAAGCATAGACGTAATTTGATCCTTTTTAAGGTTCAATGGTGAATGTGATTAAGGAGAATTTGGGAGGATGCCCCAGTAGGTTTAATTAATCATGAATGGAATATTAGACTCACCTGCTTGAACTTGGTGTCAAGGAAACTATAACTTTTTCAGGAAATATGGTGACATTTGAAAAATGTCCATTTCTCTTTCATGTTGTCTGTAAAAGTTCCATCCACAGAAAATGTGTTGTTTCATTTTTTTTCTTTTTTAGAAGCATTGACAGTTGCAGGAGCAGTATCTGATGTATTGTACACGCGTGTGTACATAGCCAAAGTTCCAACACCAGTCCCTTGAGGCACGTTGAGAGACAGCAGGTGTAAATGCAAAGGGCACCTGCTGCCAACCACTTGCATTTACAGTTGAATGGCTAGGGTCTGATTCAGCAGATATTGATTGTTCCCTTTTCTTTAAAGGAAAAAGAACTGTGAGATATTTGTTGACATTGTTTTCCTTATGCATTGAGGCTATTGAGGAGATGGTAGCTTACTTGTCTTGTATAGACATTTTTGATAGCTCATCTCTTTAGGGTGGGTAATTTAAATTCCAGGTAGCCTAAATTATGGATAATTACAATATATACATGTATATGTTTTAAATTAATATTTCAATAATTGACAATTGTTTTAACATTACATTTTATTTTTTGCAGAGAGCTCCATTCCTTTTAAGCGTCTATGTCATTACATATTTAATCCTTCGAGACCCACCTAGTTTGGAGTCCTCATTTTGAAATACAGTGTTGGTTGTGAAACATCAGAAATAAGACAAATGACTTTAGTGGCTGCATTTTATGAATGCTTTGATGTCATATATGTTATTTGTGGAGAGAGGATAAATCTATTAAAGAGGCTGCTGCTGTTCCGATCGATCTGTCTGTGCAAGACTGGACATTTCCTTTCTATTCTCGTTTTTCATAATGCAAAGCTGACTGTTTTGACTTCAAGCCAGAAAAGCAGAGTCACTGCACAATGCTGATTTATGTCGTCCAACGATTTTTATTCTTCTTTTATCTAGCATCAGATTTAAGTAAAGTAAAAATATTTTATTCAGTCTATGTGTACAATATAATTTACACTATGGTTGAAAAACACAACTTATAGCATCACAAACATGAATCCGCTTTCACACCAGTAAAATACATCATTCTTGTATAACCAAAGAAACAAAATAATCCTGGGCATCATCTCAATTTAAAATATATGGACACTGATTAAAATGCGTCATCTTAAAGACGAGTAGATAGATAAATAAATAGATGGGTAGAGTATATCATTTTTCCGAATAGGGAAATAAAGCGAAACAGTAAGAGTTGCAGCAGAAAGGTACATTAATGATATAAAATACACACAATAAGTTTAGACAAAAGGTCGAACATAGGATTACTAAATACATATAAATGCAAATACTACTAATACTAGATACAAATATAATACAAATCTATTTTTAACTTCTAGGCTAGCCATAGCTTAAAATGTGCATTGTGCACTTCAATTCAGCATCTCTAATTGAGTCGCCCTATTCAATAGATAAACCAACCCAACTCTCTATACAAGGTCTAAGATATGGAATGGGGCGAAATTAAGTATTTTTTAGCAATACATTTTTTTAGTGCTAGAGTTTGTATTTCTTTTCAAAATACCGGAAACCCGGGGGTAATCAACTTCCGTTCTCAAGCTGTACCTGGAAGACGGCAAAAGCGGGCTCACTGAGTGTGCAGCTATCGTTTTTACCCGAGCTACACAATTGGATATTGTATAAATTGGAAGTATAAAGGCAAACCCGTGCATTTGCTTCATCAGTGAGTCTCTTATGGTGGCATTTGGCTCTGCGAAAAGCCCCTTTGTTGTTTCGTCTTTCTGTAGCATGCTAACAGGCGGCCCGGCGGTCTCGAGAAGGCCTGTTCTCCTGGACTTTGCTATCTGATAGCTTAGCATACCTTAGCAAGCTAACCCATGCTAATCTATGAGTTAGCTTAGCATACGCTAGCAAGCTAACCCATGCGAACACGTTTTCATGTTCTATGTTGTCGAATACATCGTAAACAAAGACTAGATCACTTTTACCTTGCGTAAATTGTGTTTGATTTTTTCATGTTTTGCCTTATGTGTGAAGAAATTGTAGTACTAAAATCAATTGACTTAGCTAACGTTACGACAGCAAAACACCAAAGTGTTGCTTATTAAGTCGCTAGCTTGCAAGCTAGCTTTGTTTTAATTTATTGTAACCCGGTCTCTTTTGCAAACCAGAGATGTCGGACTTCGACGAATTTGAGAGGCAACTTTCCGAAAACAAACAAGGTAATGCACCATTGATCCCTTGAACTGCCAATATACTGTATCAGTGCCGCCTCTGTTAGCAAGCTTGCTTGGCTCTATGGAGTAGGGTCTTGTCTACTTGCTGGAGGTGTTTCATCTCTGCCTTCATTCATTACATTGACCATATCTAATGTATCCTAGCCGCCAGCGAGGATAATGTTAAGAGCCCATTAATAGGGCTCTTAACATTAATAAGAGCCCTATTAATGTTAATGTCACTATTATCTGCCGCTTTCTAATGGCAACGTAGTCACCAATGGTCAACCTCTATGGACAGCTAGGGTCAATCTCGGTTTCACAAAAAAAATAACGTCTGTATGTATGAGAAACTTAATGTAAAGAATCATGCGAATAATTGAAATGTTCATTGTTCTGAATGCGGACATACTATATCTTTTGGTGTCCTATATGTCGTCCAAGTCATACGGTTGCTTAACATTTTATCTTGGTATCAGCTCCGCTGGCGAAAAAACACAAATATTGCAGCCTTTAGAGTAGACATCAATCTTATGTATAGAGGAGTCAAATGGTTTAAAACCTATTGCATGCATTTTTTGTTCCTACCCAATTATCCTTGCCGTAGTATTATGACGTTAACCGCACACTTGGATAGGATTACGTGTGTTGCATTGTGTTTTGCATTGAAATAATTTCAGACATTTCATAATTAAAGCTGACTTTTCTTCAACCATATCATTGCAATTAACGTGAACAATAATACCTTAATGTACAGTAACAACCTGAAGTATTTCTACAGTTAAAAGGTTTGTTTTTAAACGTGCGTCTCCCGCTTCTTACCAATGTTATAAAAGTATTTAACCCTGGGCCATGGGGCATAAGAATGAAATGTCTGACCACATTCAGCCTTTTTAACAACCCTGTTTTGGCTAACTGGCTTAACAGCGGAGCGCGACAAGGAGAACCGCCATCATCGCCGCTCCCCGTCCCGCAGTCGCAGCCGAGAGAGGAAGAGGAGGAGCAGAGACCGGGACAGACGCAGCAGGGACCGCCGGGACAGTAAAGAGCGCAGACCCAGGCGCAGGTTGGTGTCCCGTACAAACTGGGCCGTACATCTCCCCCATATAACAGGAGCCTCAACCTGGATTGGAGGTGTATATTTAGATGCTGTATTAATCATGACACCTTTTGAAATGTTAAGAGAATATATACAACTTGGAAAACATCTGCCCTGTTTGGACAATTTGACCTTTTGGGCTAGGCTTTTTCCTTACTATGCAGCATTTATAGCTGTATTTCAAAAGCATCACTAAATCAGATATGTATCTCATTAATTTTCGCATTTTTATTTTGTAACCATTTAAGTAGTCTTGACTGATTTTGACCAGTAATTATTTTATTAGAACAGGACAACCTTTTTTATTTAGCCAGTTGTGGCCCACTTTACCAGTCTAACTTACTGATGTGCAGACAGTTTAAGTAACGTAGCACTTAACTGTTGAGTTATGAGTTCTTGTTCCTTTGTCCGACTACCATGATTTTGACATGAAACATGGATTCGAAAGTGGAGATCTCTTGATTATTTTTCGTTTTTTGCAATTTGTATATTTTGTTGTCTTTTCTGTGTCTTTATGGACAAGAAGTAGGTTGAAGAGAGACATTTACTTGTAGCATTCAACAGGTCCAGAGGAACCTTGGTCATAACGGGTCTAAATTAACCTTGGTGTATTGTCGGCTGAGCCACTGAGCTGCCCAGAGATGGTGATATTGTATTTTTCTTTAAATTGTCGTTTTAATTAGAAGCATATTAGAAAATGGTGAAACAACATACGACTATGCATTATTTGTTTAACCAGAATGACATGCAATCTGACCAATAAGTTATGTAGGAGGACGGGGACTGTTGTTGGTGGTTGATAAAGAATGAAGGAGCACAGATTGGTCTTTTGTGCAGTCAGCTGTGCAAGATTTCCCTGCATCTAAAACATGGTTCTTGCAGGATTTTATAGAGGTGCCAAACCCTGTCATTGCAAGGCATACACAATCTAGCTGATGGCCCTTTGCGATTGACTCCCGTACGAGCCTCGCTGCCGAGGAACCTCGGCAGCAGTCAGTGCTTAGGCACCACCGCCTCCTGCAGTGCCGAGGCGTTGGTTCCTCGGCAGCGGGAAGCGGGGCTCAAGCGGGAGACATTCGCGGGCAACAATCCCTTCCTCCATGTCGTGGTTCAACCAACGCCTCAGGGAGTAAAAGCCAAAGTTCCTATCCCCAATTCCTTCTCAACCATGGCTGAGATAACCTCCACTACGAGTCTCGTTGTGGAAATACCGGAGACGAGAGTCTACATAACACCAGCAGCTGAACGGTTATCCAAATAACAAAGAAGTGTACAACACTTGCGTTACAGTCCTCAAGCTCTATAATGTCATATAATCATGGCCAAAAGCTGTGTGCGCCTCCAGACGATATTATGTATCACAAACGACTGCGTCGGGTTCTTAGACTTCCACATTAATCTGAAGTTGACCAGTGACGTCAAAGAACCGACGTGTTATGCGCCATAACACCAACAGCAAAACGGTTATCCAGATAACAACGTTGCAGTGTGTGTAAGCACGCACGCCGCTCGCACGGTCGTAGCTCATTGGTGGGCCAAATTCTCTGGGCTGGCAAGGCAGGTGGCATCTCCCCTTATGACGACATACGGCGAAAATTCCAAACGGTGCGTCTCAGCTTCGTTTTTTCAAAGGCGGAGCAGAATGCCTAGAACTCGTTTTAGAACCAACAAGGCCTTTAAGGCCTTTATTCACATGTTCTTTTTTCAGATAAGGTGTGATTTGGTTCCCATTGAGTTAATTTGTGTATTTCCCACCGCTCAAATCCAAATGTGATATTCTAATTAATTGCTCTATGTTCTTTGGAAAATGGTGAGATTGAACAACGTAAAATCTAGTTAAGTTAGTATGGTCGTAATCACGACCATACTAACAAGTACAAAAATAGCCAAATGGGGTCTCGCATGCTCTCGGTTAAACCGCAATCGTGCGCTACAAGGAATTGAGCAGGAACCGGAAAGATCCATACCGCTGGATGAGGCCACAGCCATTTGTTGTGCAATTGTTAGCCAGCAGAAATATGTTTGATATGAGAGAAATGTGAAACCTTTCCACTGTCATTTCAGCTCACCAGTCAACCAACCCCAAGAGATTGCTGTAAGGTAATACAGCAAAATAACACTGAGCCGTTTTCTGCATTGTTAAAACACAACTCTATTCTCTGTGGAGAACTGCCTAGTAAATCTTACCCTTTAAAACCGGGACCCTTATTTTGAAAAGCGGCTTCCGGCAAGACCACTTTAATGCTTCCAGAAAATGAAGCATGTCTGCAGATGGAACGCAAGGCTGGGTATTTAGCTATTTACAGTTAAACTAACGAGGTATGGCTTTATTCTAGATACGATTTAACAAACTAAGTCTCACGGAACCAGACCTGAAGAACCTGGCCATCTCTCATCCCAACGCTGTGCATCACATGCATTATATTCATGTACACTGGGAGTCATGCTCATACTCTTCATTGTGCTTTCGTCCTCTACCCAGCCGCTCCCCACACCGGGAGAAGGAGAAGAAGAAGAACAAGGTGAAGAAGTACTGGGATGTCCCGCCTCCCGGTTTTGAACACATCACCCCCATGCAGTATAAAGCCATGCAAGGTATCGCCTCCCACACCACTTTTTCCACTGCCTCCCGACATCCTGATGGGGTTCACAGTCAATATTTCCAAGAATTGGGGTTGAATTCTTCTCCCAGATGTGGATTGCGGTCTTTAGGTGTCATATTTAATCAGAGAAGAGCCATCCAACCATGATATCTGTCTACTTGAGAAAGAAGTGTTCCTAGGTAATTGCTGGTGATGATCTGGTTCATAATGTTAGGTTAAATGTAAGAATGACAAGGCTCACGGGCTATTTATCTTTTGTATGCTTGCTTAACACCTCCAATTCAGTATCTCTACATGTGCTATGTAGCTAAAATTAAATGGGGTAAATTGAGTGTTGGAGTAAGGCTAAACAGTACTGTGGTCAGATATGTCAATTCTTGTGTGTCTGTCCCCCTTGTCCTCCAGCTGCTGGCCAGATCCCAGCCACAGCTCTCCTCCCGACCATGACCCCAGACGGCCTAGCGGTCACCCCCACCCCCGTGCCCGTGGTGGGCAGCCAGATGACACGGCAGGCCCGCAGGCTCTACGTGGGCAACATCCCCTTTGGAATCACAGAGGTAAAGGAGATTGCACATAACTTTAAACCACCACACATTCAACAGCAAAGCTTTGGGTTTTTAAAAGCAAAAGCCATGTCGTATTTACAACGATACCATTTCTTAATTTCCCCCCTTCTCTGCGCAGGAGTCTATGATGGACTTCTTCAACGCTCAGATGCGTTTGGGGGGGCTGACTCAGGCCCCCGGAAATCCCGTCCTTGCAGTCCAGATCAACCAGGACAAGAACTTCGCCTTCCTTGAGGTTTGAGCACTGCCCATGGCCACGCCCCTCTTAATTTCTGTGTCCTCATCTCGTAGGACAAATGTGAAACCGGTCCTGTTGTGTCTTGGTGTGTGCGTAGTTCCGCTCGGTGGATGAGACAACCCAAGCCATGGCTTTCGACGGCATCATCTTCCAGGGCCAGAGTCTCAAGATCAGACGTCCCCACGACTACCAGCCCCTACCCGGCATGAGCGAGAACCCCAGCGTCTACGTGCCAGGTGCCTAATGCCGCACCGAGTTGCTCCTGCACGCATGGCGTCATTTGTAGCGTTAGTCTGTTTTTGGTAGTCTGTACTCATGTGTCTTTTATTGACCCACAGGCGTTGTGTCAACGGTGGTGCCTGACTCGGCACACAAGCTCTTCATCGGGGGCCTGCCCAACTACCTGAACGATGACCAGGTCAGTTTCCCTGGGTTATAAACGTAGGGTCGTTTTAATCGCTGGTGATTACACAAGAGGTAGAAGTCCCAATGTAACCCATCTTTGATTTTAGGAGTATCCTTTACATGTTCGGTTGAGTCATTTGCAGTTGCACTACAGATGGTTAATTCATGGCAACCATACTGAGGTGTGGTTGTCTTGGTACATCATACATCTCCATTGAGCTCCCTCTCCTATGTGTTAACATTTTCAGGTGAAGGAGTTGCTGACATCATTCGGTCCTCTGAAGGCCTTCAACCTTGTGAAGGACAGCGCCACCGGCCTCTCTAAAGGATACGCCTTCTGTGAATACGTTGACGTCAACCTCAACGACCAGGTAACCGTTGCAGCATCCCTGCTCACTGGGGTTTAACATGAGCTTAACACTCTTCTGTTACAAGCGAAAGATAATGCAGCAATATCTTTTTGTCTTTGACAAAAATAACCTTTTGTCAAAGGTTATTTTTTTCTAAATGCGTGTTGTGATTCCAGGCGATTGCAGGGCTGAACGGAATGCAGCTTGGAGACAAGAAGCTGCTGGTCCAGAGAGCCAGTGTTGGATCCAAGGACGCCACCCTGGTAAGAAGGATGCCTAGAGGCAACAAGAGAATATGTCTAATACAGTAGTAGAGCTTCCGTAGTTTAATACTATTGATCTGATGGTTAGAACGAACCATTGTCTTGACTCGTTGCGTGTGTGTGTGTCTTCCCCAGACGAGTATAAACCAGACCCCGGTAACGCTGCAGGTGCCGGGCCTGATGAACAGCTCGGTGACCCAGATGGGCGGCCTGCCCACCGAGGTGCTCTGTCTGATGAACATGGTGGCGCCGGAGGAGCTGCTGGATGACGAGGAGTACGAGGAGATCGTGGAGGACGTCAGGGAGGAGTGCAGCAAGTACGGCCAAGTCAAGAGCATCGAGATCCCTCGCCCGGTCGACGGCCTGGAGGTCCCTGGGACTGGCAAGGTACAGCGCTGTGTGTCACGGGAGGACCACCCGACGACCACCGGTGTTTTGCTTTTGTTTTCTTTGTCCCCTGTTCCTAATGTGTGTGCGTTTTTGGTTTGCTCCCCACCAGATCTTCGTGGAGTTCATGTCCGTGTTCGACTCCCAGAAGGCCATGCAGGGCCTGACCGGTCGGAAGTTTGCCAACAGGGTTGTGGTGACCAAATACTGCGACCCAGACGCCTACCACCGCCGAGACTTCTGGTAGAAATAGTCGGGAAAGAGAGGATGGGGGGGGGGGGGGGGGGGGGAGACACGAGGTGTACCGGCCAATTCCAAATCGCCCATGTAGGTTATACTTTCAGCACTTCATTTCAAGTAGATCTGGGCCTATTACTCGTTTGGCTAGTGGCTTTTGGATACACCCATTTTATCATTTGAGATCTACGTGAAATGTCAAGTGTTAATGTTAGAGCGGAGGTCTGGAATTGGAGGCAGAAGAGTATATTGGGGGGTGGGGTTTGTATTCTGTCTAATTGGAGAGGTTGGGATAGGGTTAAAGTTTTTGACAAATGTGTTGTGTGCGTGTAGTAACCGGTCTGGGTATGGGGGGCAAGGATTTTTATACTTGGGGGCGTCATTTGGGGTGGGAAGGGAGCGGGTGGGCTGGGCGCCACAATTTAAGATTTGTATTTAAGTGAAGGTCGCCTGTTTTAAGTGCTTTGGGGCAACTGAGCTGGGAAAAAAACACCCCACTGGCCGAGTCTGCCCCAGGGAATGGATGAATCAGATGGTGGGGTCATAACATGACTGGGAGAGGCGAGGGTCTGTGCGTTCTTCTGATGTAGATAAAGCGAGGTCATCTACTTCATGTACGCCATCGTGGTCAGTGAAAGGAAGGCACCTTGATACGTGATGTTCCTTTATGTTTTTGTTAATTTCCTAAGTCTTCAAAACTACTGTCCCCCCCCTCCCTAGCTTCAGTACCCTGATCTGTAATCACTCCACATTCAGGCAATAGTCTAGACGTTTAGCTAGTGAACAGTGAAGTAACGCCATCTGTGATGAATTATGTTTCCTTTTTAAGTATTTTTGTTTTCAACCGTTTGACTTTGTTTTGTGAAACATTGTGAGCAAGATGGAACATATTTTCTCCCAAGAATTGTCCTACACAACTCGATAGCAGTTATGGTTTCCAAAACATAAGCGTATAAACTGATATTGTCCCTGGCCATAAAGCCTCAATGTTTATTTTTTTCATGTCGGTCCATTTAAAATGACTAAATAAAACTGTAAACACTTAGCCGTCTGTCAAACGTGGACGTCTGAATCTAAATAATTTTCAACATCTCAAAAATGAAGCATTTCAAGATTTAATTTTCTTGTTCCCCCAACAAATACGGTATGTAAAGTAGATGTGTTGAACTCATTGTTTTTTTTTCATTTCCTCCTTTATAAGCAAATTGATTCTTTCACAAGACCAAATAAACACATGACTAAATCGAATGGCTCATGGTGTACTGTTGTCCAACCCTCTGACTGGGAGCACCAATTAAGAGTTGATTCAAACATGCTGGGTCTGTCCTAATTAGCATGACATCTCTTTGGGGTTGGCAATGACTTTTCAATGCTGTTAATGTACAATACAATGGCTGTTGATCAGGATAGGTGCTCTTTCATGAAGCAATGACCTCGGCCAATCACATTGTTCAGCTCGTGAATCCTAAACCTGTATGGGAACTTCTGACCTAGTGGTAGTGAAGGGTTGTTTAATGCAGCCCCAGACAGGAGTATAATTGGCATGATGAGTCAGATTGATCCTGATAGACTTCATTTTGGCAGACATGGTCATAAACGATTTGTTGGCCAAAAGATGAATGATCTTGCTAATTCTTGCATTCCAGAAAGCAGGGAAACTGATTATTCTGCCTCTTGTATTCCTTGACGTAATGTCTGGATGAAAATATCCCATCAACTGTGAGACAACTCTGCCATGTCAAAAAAAAAAAATCAAACCTTTGCACGTTATTCACGTTCTGTCTTACCTCTGGCTTTCACTGATTACTTGTTAAATGTGCATGCAAATGTGTCATTTCTTGTTAAACCACTGTCTTTTGTTTGTTTGCCTCAAATGTCACCTAAAACATTTGTCCATTTTCCTTTGACCGTTGATTAAAGTCTGAATGACATGTATTCTTTGTTGGTTCAAACCCATGCAGGCATGTCCTTGATGGAGAATGTGGATTATTTAACCTCTACTTTGAAATCTACAACTATGATAATCTTCCAGTTGGAAACTTAATACCATTTCAAACCTTGCAAATGCCTGCAATCAATATTTTAGATCTGTTAATCATTTACATCTTTACATGTGCAGATGCATACAGTACATTATAGTAGTCTATTAGGAGGGCATTCTTTAACCCCCAGGTGAACAGCAGTCTTATTGGTCTAATTTCCAGGGGCCTGTTAATTACATATGCAAATTAGGGGAGCCATTTCCCGCTCACTGCATCCCCTTAACAAGTTTTGCTATTCTAATATTTGCCATTCGTCGTCATTTTGTTTACGAATCGTTGACGCATTAGTTTAACAATGTATCTTTAATACACTGCAGGATGTAACATAATCGGCCTTAAACCTAAGGACACAACAGCCATTTTACCAAGCCGGCCCATCATTAATGGTGAGCTTTTTATTTCCATAATATTCTTTCAGGCAGTGTCGACATGCGTGCCTAACACACAAAAAGCCCTATACAGCCATAGCTCACTTGAGACTGGGCCTGTTGGGGATTCCTATAAAACATATCCACTCTACAGCAATAATTCTCTGATGTGAAATAATATTGGGTGTCAGCTCTATACCGCCCTATCCTGTCCGCCTCGCTGCGCCCCACTGCACAAAAGCCGCCCAGCAGCACTGCCACATTTACTAGCCTGCTCCCTATGGGCATAGATGAAGGACCAGACGTCTCTCAACGAATGTGCCATATGCAGATTGAAATAATCTAAATGTAGAAGGGACATTTTCAATGAACACAGCCGTGCGACTTAACCAAACCGTGGATGTTTAGTACCCTTGCATTTGGAAAGACCCAATATGAATACCCTCCTGATAACACGGGGGAGACGGAGCGCTTCATCCCATCCCCGGTACTGCAGTTTAGATTGGACTCAATAGCGCACTCTAGCGGTGGTGGAGGAAAACACTTGAAAGATGGTCATTGTCATTCTAAGCAGCGCCTCCCAATTGATCTTCATTCAGAAAGATAGAACACTGCAGCACTGGGGGAAGGCAATGATAAACGCCAGAGGTAGATGTACATGTCTGAAGAACATTTTTATGTAAGCATATTACAATGGGCAAGCATCTCAGTGAGTGTGTCATAAAATCAGTTGAAAGGGAATCAGTCGAAAGATGACTTTGAAATAATGCACCAAGAAGGGGATGAATGCATTTCTTTGTGTGCGTGTGTGTGTGTGTGTGTGTGTGTGTGTGTGTGTGTGTGTGTGTGTGTGTGTGTGTGCGTGTGTGCGCGCCCGCGCGCGTGCGTGCGTGTTGAGGGCGGTCTGCACACGCATGCCTTTGAATTCTTGCTGAAAGAGTGCAAGAGTGTGTTGCAGCGTGCGGGTTGACGCTGTGCAGAGAGGCCGTCCTCTGATGGATGTGTAGGGCGAGCCGGAAGATGGCACACATCAGCATACTGTGCATTATTAATGAGTCCTGATTGTCTGAGGAGGAGACCATCTCCTCATTAATAATGGGACAGGAGGCACTACTGGACACATAGGCTTAACACTTACAAGATTGGTCATTTGGGAAGGTAAAGATAAGACAGAAACGGGCTGAAGGGAGACATCGTTTGTCATCCGTCTAATAAAGGTGGCCGTCGTGTAGCGACAATCTGTCTCTGCAAAACAGAGAAAAAAATAGAAATGTACATGCATTCCCAGAGACATACATACATACATACATACATACATACATACATACATACATACATACATACATACATACATATATACATTCTGTACATGCATACATACATACATGTAACATGCTGTATGTGTATGTGTGTGTGTATGTGTGTGTGTTTTCTCCCAGAATAAAAAATTCAACAGCTTTCAACTGCCCTTCACTCCTCCACTACAATGGTTTTCCTTTCATGCACGTTCCCTCATTTCTTCCACTCCATCCCTCCAGCCCTTTCCACCTCTGTTTCCCCCCCCCCAACCGCCACTCTCGCTCTTTCTCTATTTCCCCCGCTCTCTCTCTCTCTCTCTCTCTCTCTCTCTCTCTCTCTCTCTCTCTCTCTCTCTCTCTCTCTCTCTCTCTCTATCTTACTCTCTCTATCTGGTTGCCACGTGTGTGAGGGGCATGACTGCCAGGGGAACAGCCGAGCAGAGAGGGGTACGAGTGAGGCTTTCCAGGAGTCTGTACTGATTCTATGACTGACTGTACAGAGTCTCTCGGTCGGCCCCTCCCCGTGCCTACACCATTAGTGCTGTGGCGCTCTCCTTGCAAACACCCCCCCCCTGCGGACGCTCTTTCTGTCGAGAGAATCTGCTCATTACTCACGCACCTACAAACTGCTTTCATTTCAACCGCCTAAATGAATTCAGCTCCAACGTGATGTAAAGCCTGTGTGAAGACGTCATGCCAGCTTGTTGTATGTTAGCGATGCAGAAGGGTTCACGTGCTTTTGACTCTCGTTGTAATTTGAGACACTCTGAGATCTATCCACTGTAAAGCCTATTCTTCTCCACCACCTTTATTTTCTGTATGTCTCCCTTTTCACAGTTGTTTTATTCCCTTTGTCAGGTTTTCACTTCCCTGCTCCTAACATATCGTTCTGTCTGTTTTTGTGTCTGTCCTGGTCCGCGCTCGTTTAAACACAGGGTCCTCCCCCCGGCCTTGCTTAATGTCATTAACAGGTGGCTGTCAAAAATAGATACCCACACGCGCACACGCAATTGGTCACACATACACACACGTTAAGGGATACAGCACACGTACATGCCCCCTTTACACACACACAGACAAACACACACACACACACACACACACACACACACACACACACACTGACGCATACGCACAAAGATAAACACACACCCATCGTCGCTGATGGGAGGCTGCCATGAAAGTGTGTGCCCCTGCACACATACTTTTTCGCGGAGCTTTGAAATGTCGGGCCTGCTGTGGCCATGCTGATATCCCATCGATCCAATATCAATAGAGTGCTTCATGGTTAACGCATACAGGCACTGTGTACACACTATGCAGTCCCCAGGAATCACACACAATCTGTCATCAACGGTACCGCCAACCCACCCACTAGTGTCCGCCTCTCTCCTTACACTCTGTTTCCATAACCTCCCTTTATCCCGCCCCTTTCCGTTTCCCTCTCAGTCTCTCCCTTCCCCCCCCCCCCCCCCCCCGCTCTCTCTCTCTCTCCAATCTTGCTCTCTTTTGCTCTCTCTCTTTCCCCCTCTTTCTCTCCCTCTCCCTCTCCCTCTCCCTCTCTCTCTCCAAATCTCGCTCCGCCACTCTGCCTCTCTATTAGTTCCAAGCTTCAAACCGACCAACGTGCATGCAACAGGTCAGACTCATTTCTTATTTGTTGTTTTATGTGCCATCACTAAACTTGTTAGTTTTCATGTGTGCCCACGTTTCATCTGTCACGTACCGGGGCATGTCGTTGGTCGGTGGAGACAGTCAACACCCAGATAGATTTCAGAACTTTCACAGAATCTTAAGTTTTCCCCTCGTGAAGAGCTGTGTCCCGCGATGCTTGTTGTTCACACAAACGGCTCATCTGCTAAAAGGTGCCACTGTGTGATGGGGGGAGTGGCTGCAATATCAAAAAAATAGGCAACATTTCATCATGACTAACAGCTTTCAGTTTGAGCTCCCATGCAGCCTATGTGTTTCCTCCGCGGTGGAGGGGGGCTGGTATTCTCTGACCTAAGCGGTCACGCTGTGGCTGATTGCGGCTGACGTCAGGGGAGGAGTTTAATTACCACTAATTTGGCTGTCATCTGCCGAAGCCTTGAGATTCTCAGGATACGTCCATGCAGTCCCGTGCACCAGGGCGCCAATCCCGGCACACAGCAAGTCGTCCCACATGACGTCAGCTACTACGGACCCCTAACAGAGTTTTCCTTAAGAAAGAAGCTGACGTGAAGTCAAACATGGTGGCTGGAGGCGGAGGCACTTTGCTGTTAATAGGTGTGTGCGGTCTGCCAATGAGGGTGAAACATGAAACTGGCCCGTGAGATGCTGTTAGCACCAGGCTCTGCATAAAGCGTGCTGCCTGCAGTATGTGACCTGCTATTCTGGTGCTGACCGCTTCCTGTGCAGGCTCAGTGTCCTCAGTCTCTGACCCGCCATGTGGCTGTGATCACACAGTTAATTACTGTAAACCCCCCTCACTCTGTCACAATGAATTATCACCTTTTATATATCTGGGTTGTCTTGTTAGGGGGCGCTTTGTTTTCATGACCTCCATGCCCTGTTTGGAAGAACATGTAAACACCTAGTCCCAGGTACAACACATACACGCCAATCCAAACATGTATGCACATAAAAAGTTCTCACTTTCATACACTTCCATAAGAGAACACATCCATGCACACACACACATGCACACACAGAAACAAACCCACACAAAGGTGCGCACGCACACATAATGTGCATGCACACCCACTTCCAGCCCTGGTGTTTCCCGGTAGGTGCGGGACAGAGGATGTATTTGTAGTGCTACTTCATTCCTCCCAGCTCAAGGGATCTGTGTCTGAGCCAGAGAGACACGCTGGTGGGTGCTTCTCAAAGAGTGGGCTCGACCCCAACACCCCCATACCACCCACCCTTCTCATCCAGCTGCAGCACTCATTGTATTTCTAACCAAAAAATTCTGGCAGAAATTCCTCTCTCAACTGGACATCATTCCATGCGTGTTTTACTTCCTGTTCCAAACGGGACTCTCTGGGCCTCGCTGGGGAACGCCATATGGCTCTCCTATTGTTGCCTTTCAGCTCTCAGGTGGAGTTTGCGAGCGAGAGTAGGTAGATGAAGAGTTGGCAGTGGAATATGGTAATTAAGAAGACGCAAGGATGGTGTTATTTTGCAACATACGTTTTCTGTCTTTCTCTATTCTTCTTTCTATTCACTTTCTTTCTTTCTTTCTTTCTTTCTTTCTTTCTTTCTTTCTTTCTTTCTTTCTTTCTTTCTTTCTTTCTTTCTTTCTTTCTTTCTTTCTTTCTTCTTTCTTTCTTTCTTTCTTTCTTTCTTTTCTTTCTTTCTTTCTTTTCTTTCTTTCTTTCTTTCTTTCTTTCTTTCTTTTCTTTCTTTCTTTCGTCTCTTCTCT